>NC_086450.1:447631991-447944213 GCF_028390025.1 Pseudophryne corroboree | reverse complement strand
GCGGCCGTCTCAGGAGAGGGTAACGCCACTTGTTTAGATAAGCGTGTGAGCGCCTTGTCCACCCTAGGAGGTGTTTCCCAGCGCGCCCTAACCTCTGACGGGAAAGGGTATAAAGCTAATAACTTCTTTGAAATTAGCATCTTTTTATCGGGGGCAACCCACGCTTCATCACATACATCATTTAGTTCTTCTGATTCAGGAAAAACTATAGGTAGTTTTTTCACACCCCACATAATACCCTGTTTAGTGGTACCTGTAGTATCAGCTAAATGTAACGCCTCCTTCATTGCCAAAATCATATAACGTGTGGCCCTACTGGAAAATACGGTTGATTCGTCACCGTCGCCACTGGAATCAGTGCCTGTGTCTGGGTCTGTGTCGACCGACTGAGGCAAAGGGCGTTTTACAGCCCCTGACGGTGTTTGAGGCGCCTGGACAGGCGCTAACTGATTGTCCGGCCGTCTCATGTCGTCAAACGACTGCTTTAGCGTGTTGACACTATCCCGTAATTCCATAAATAAAGGCATCCATTCTGGTGTCGACCCCCTAGGAGGTGACATCCCCATATTTGGCAATTGCTCCGCCTCCACACCAATATCGTCCTCATACATGTCGACACACACGTACCGACACACAGCAGACACACAGGGAATGCTCTTAACGAAGACAGGACCCCACTAGCCCTTTGGGGAGACAGAGGGAGAGTTTGCCAGCACACACCAAAAGCGCTATATATGACAGGGATAGCCTTATAATAAGTGCTCGCTGTATAGCTGCTTTTATAATATAATTTTTGCCACTATTTTGCCCCCCCTCTCTTGTTTTACCCTGTTTCTGTAGTGCAGTGCAGGGGAGAGACCTGGGAGCCGTCCTGACCAGCGGAGCTGTGTAAGGAAAATGGCGCTGTGTGCTGAGGAGATAGGCCCCGCCCCTTTTCCGGCGGGCTCGTCTCCCGCTCTTTAGTGTATTCTGGCAGGGGTTAAATATCTCCATATAGCCCCCGGAGGCTATATGTGAGGTATTTTTTAGCCAAATAGGTTTTCATTTGCCTCCCAGGGCGCTCCCCTCCCAGCGCCCTGCACCCTCAGTGACTGCCGTGTGAAGTGTGCTGAGAGGAAAATGGCGCACAGCTGCAGTGCTGTGCGCTACCTTTAGAAGACTGAGGAGTCTTCTGCCGCCGATTCTGGACCTCTTCATGTTTCAGCATCTGCAAGGGGGCCGGCGGCGAGGCTCCGGTGACCATCCAGGCTGTACCTGTGATCGTCCCTCTGGAGCTGATGTCCAGTAGCCAAGAAGCCAATCCATCCTGCACGCAGGTGAGTTCACTTCTTCTCCCCTAAGTCCCTCGTTGCAGTGATCCTGTTGCCAGCAGGACTCACTGTAAAATAAAAAACCTAAGCTAAACTTTCTCTAAGCAGCTCTTTAGGAGAGCCACCTAGATTGCACCCTTCTCGGCCGGGCACAAAAATCTAACTGAGGCTTGGAGGAGGGTCATAGGGGGAGGAGCCAGTGCACACCACCTGATCGGAAAGCTTTACTTTTTGTGCCCTGTCTCCTGCGGAGCCGCTATTCCCCATGGTCCTTTCAGGAACCCCAGCATCCACTAGGACGATAGAGAAATAAGATTTTACTCACCGGTAAATCTATTTCTCGTAGTCTGTAGTGGATGCTGGGACTCCGTAAGGACCATGGGGATTAGCGGCTCCGCAGGAGACTGGGCACAACTAAAGAAAGCTTTAGGACTACCTGGTGTGCACTGGCTCCTCCCACTAAGACCTTCCTCCAGACCTCAGTTAGGATACTGTGCCCGGAAGAGCTGACACAATAAGGAAGGATTTTGAATCCCGGGTAAGACTCATACCAGCCACACCAATCACACCCTATAACTCGTGATACTATACCCAGTTAACAGTATGAAATATAACTGAGCCTCTCAACAGATGGCTCAACAATAACCCTCTAGTTAGGCAATAATTATAAACAAGTATTGCAGACAATCCGCACTTGGGATGGGCGCCCAGCATCCACTACGGACTACGAGAAATAGATTTACCGGTGAGTAAAATCTTATTTTCTCTGACGTCCTAAGTGGATGCTGGGACTCCGTAAGGACCATGGGGATTATACCAAAGCTCCCAAACGGGCGGGAGAGTGCGGATGACTCTGCAGCACCGAATGAGCAAACTCTAGGTCCTCCTCAGCCAGGGTATCAAACTTGTAGACTCTTACAAAAATGTTTTAACCCGACCAAGTAACAGCTCGGCAAAGTTGTAAAGCCGAGACCCCTCGGGCAGCTGCCCAAGAAGAGCCCACTTTCCTCGTGGAATGGGCTTTTACAGATTTAGGGTGCGGCAGTCCAGCCGCAGAATGTGCAAGTTGAATCGTGCCACAGATCCAGCGAGCAATCGTCTGCTTAGAAGCAGGAGCACCCAGCTTGTTGGGTGCATACAGGAGAAACAGCTGTCCTGGAAACATATACTTTTCAGGGCCCTGACTACGTCCAGTAACTTGGAATCCTCCAAGTCCCAAGTAGCCGCAGGCACCACAATAGGTTGGTTCACATGAAAAACTGATACCACCTTAGGAAGGAATTGGGAACGAGTCCTCAATTCCGCCTTATCCATATAAAATACAGATAAGGCTTTTGTAAGACAAAGCCGCCAATTCTGATACACGCCTGGCCGACACCAAGGCCCACAGAATGACCACTTTCCACGTGAGGTATTATAGCTCCACGGATTTAAGTGGCTCAATCCAATGCGACTTCAGGAAATCCAACGGTGCCACTGGAGGCACAAACGGGGGCTGACTATGCAGCACTCCCTTAACAAAAGTCTGAACTTCAGGCAGTGAAGCCAGTTCATTTTTGGAAGAAAATCGATAGAGCCGAAATCTGGACCTTAATGGAACCCAATTTTAGGCCCATAGTCACCTCTGACTGTAGGAAGTGCAGAAATCGACCTAGCTGAAATTTCTCCTTTGGGGCCTTCCTGGCCTTACAGTACGCAACATATTTCCGCCATATGCGGTGATAATGGTTTGCGTTCACTTCTTTCCTAGCTTTAAATAGCGTAGGGATAACTTCCTCCGGAATTCCCTTTTCTTTCAGGATCCGGCGTTCAACCGCCATGACGTCAACGCAGCAGCGGTACGTCTTGGAACAGACAGGCCCCCTGCTGCAGCAGGTCCTGTCTGAGCGGCAGAGACCATGGGTCCTCTGAGATCATTTCTTGGAGTTCTGGTTACCAAGCTCTTCTTGGCCAACCCGGAACAATGAGTATAGTTCTTACTCCTCTCCTTCTTATTATTCTCATTACCCTGGGTAAGAGAGGCAGAGAAGGGAACACATACACCGACTGGTACACCCATGGTGTTACCAGAGCGTCCACAGCTATCGCCTGAGGGTCCTTGACCTGGCGCAATATCTTTGTAACTTTTAGTTGAGGCGGGACGCCATCATGTCCACCTGTGGCCTTTCCCAACGGTGTACAATCATTTGGAAGACTTCTGGATGAAGTCCCCACTCTCCCGGGTGGAGGTTGTGTCTTCTGAGAAAGTCTGCTTCTCAGTTGTCCACTCCGGGAATGAACACTGCTGACAGTGCTAACACATGATTTTCCGCCCATCGGAGAATCCTTGTGGCTTCTGCCATCGCCATCCTGCTTCTTGTGCCGCCCTGTCGGTTTACATGAGCGACCGCCGTGATGTTGTCTGACTGGATCAGCACCGGCCGGTGTTGAAGCAGGGGTCTAGCCTGACTTAGGGCATTGTAAATGGCCCTCAGTTCCAGAATATTTATGTGTAGGGAAGTCTCCTGACTTTTCCATAGCCTTGGAAGTTCCTTCCCTGTGTGACTGCCCCCCAGCCTCGAAGGCTGGCATCCGTGGTCACCAGGACCCAGTCCTGTATACCGAATCTTGCGGCCCCCTAGAAGATGAGCACTCTGCAGTCACCACAACAGCGACACCCTGACCCTTGGAGACAGGGTTACGATACATCTGAAGATGCGACCCGGACCACTTGTCCAACAGATCCCACTGGAAAATCCTTGCATGGGACCTGGCGAATGGAATTTCTTCGTAAGAAGCTACCATCTTTCCCAGGGCTCGCGTGCATTGATGCACCGACACCTGTATACGTATTAGGAGGTCTCTGTCTAGAGACAACAACTCTTTGGACTTCTCCTCCGGGAGAAACCCTTTTTATCCTGTTCTGTGTCCAGAACCATACCCAGGAACAGTAGACGCGTCGTAGGAACCAGCAGCGACTTTGGAATATTCAGAATCCAGCCGTGCTGTTTTAGCACTTCCCGAGATAGTGCTACTCCGACTAACAACTGCTCCCTGGACCTCGCCTTTATAAGGAGATCGTCCAAGTACGGGATAATTATTTCGGCCATTACCTTGGTAAATACCTCGGTGCCGGGGACAGACCAACGGCAACGTCTGGAATTGGTAATGACAATCCTGTACCACAATATTGAGGTACTCCTGGTGAAGAGGGTAAATAGGGACATGCAGGTAATCATCCTTGATGTCCAGTGATACCATGAAATTCTCCAGGCTTGCAATAATCGCCCTGAGCGATTCCATTTTGAACTTGAACCTTCGTATATAAGTGTTCAAAGCTTTCAATTTTAGAATGGGTCTCACCGAACCGTCTGGTTTCGGTACCACAACATTTTGGAATAGTAACCCCGGCCTTGTTGAAGGAGGGGTACCTTGATTTCACCTGCTGGAAGTACAGCTTGTGAATTGCCGCCAGTACTACCTTTCTCCGAGGGCAGCCAGCATCCATGTGCCTTTTACAGGCAGCATCACCTGTCCACTGCCGGGTTTCTAATACCCTCCTGGCAGAATGGACATTGCATTAATTCTGGATGCCAGCCGGCAAATATCCCTCTGTGCATCCTTTATATATAAGACAACGTCTTAAATATGCTCAATGTTAGCAAAATATTATCCCTGTCTTAGCGAATTAATATTATCTGACAGGGTATCAGACCACGCTGCAGCTGCACTATTTATGCTGAGGCAATTGTAGGTCTCAGTATATAACCTGAGTGTGTAAATACAGACTTCAGGATCGCCTCCTGCTTTTTATCAGAAGGTTCCTTCAAGGTGGCCGTATCCTAAGACGGCAGTGCCACCTTTTGACAAACGTGTGAGCGCCTTATCCACCCTAAGGGATATCTCCCAACGTGACCCATCCTCTGGCGGGAAAGGGTACGCCATCAGTAACTTTGTAGAAATTACCAGTTTCTTATCGGGGGAAACCACGCTTCTTTACACACTTCATTCATTCATCTGATGGGGGAACAAAACACTGGCTGCTTTTTCTCCCCAAAAATAAAACCCCTTTTATGTGGTACTTGGGTTCATGTCAGAAAATGCGTAACACATTTTTCATTGCCGAGATCATGTAACGGATGTTCCTAGTGGATTGTGTATATGTCTCAACCTCGTCGACACTGGAGTCAGACTCCGTGTCGACATCTGTGTCTGCCATCTGAGGTAACGGGCGTTTTTTGAGCCCCTGATGGCCTTTGAGACGCCTGGGCAGGCGCGGGCTGAGAAGCCGGCTGTCCCACAGCTGTTACGTCATCCAGCCTTTTATGTAAGGAGTTGACACTGTCGGTTAATACCTTCCACCTATCCATCCACTCAGGTGTCGGCCCCACAGGGGGCGACATCCCATTTATCGGCCTCTGCTCCGCCTCCACGTAACCTTCCTCATCCAACATGTCGACACAGCCGTACCGACACACCGCACACACACACAGGGAATGCTATGACTGAGGACAGGACCCCACAAAGTCCTTTGGGGAGACAGAGAGAGAGTATGCCAGCACACACCAGAGCGCTATATAATGCAGGGATTAACACTATAACTGAGTGATTTTTCCCCAAATAGCTGCTTGTATACATATATTGCGCCTAAATTTAGTGCCCCCCCTCTCTTTTTAACCCTTTGAGCCTCAAAACTACAGGGGAGAGCCTGGGGAGCTGTCTTCCAGCTGCACTGTGAAGAGAAAAAGGCGCCAGTGTGCGCCCCTTTTTCGGCGGACTTTCTCCCGCTTTTTCTGGAATACTGGCAGGGGTAATTTTACATCTATATAGCCTCTAGGACTATATATGATGTAGATTTGCCAGCCAAGGTGTCATATATTGCCCTCAGGGCGCCCCCCCCCAGCGCCCTGCACCCATCAGTGACCGGAGTGTGAGGTGTACATGAGGAGCAATGGCGCACAGCTGCAGTGCTGTGCGCTACCTTGGTGAAGACCGAAGTCTTCTGCCTCCGATTTTCCGGACTCTTCATGCTTCTGGCTCTGTAAGGGGGACGGCGGCGCGGCTCCGGGAACGAACACCAAGGTCGGGTCCTGCGGTCGATCCCTCTGGAGCTAATAGTGTCCAGTAGCCTAAGAAGCCCAAACTACCACCTGTTAGGTAGGTTCGCTTCTTCTCCCCTTAGTCCCTCGCTGCAGTGAGTCTGTTGCCAGCAGATCTCACTGTAAAATAAAAAACCTAAATATACTTTCTTTCTAGGAGCTCAGGAGAGCCCCTAGTGTGCATCCAGCTCAGCCGGGCACAAGAATCTAACGGAGGTCTGGAGGAGGGTCTTCGTGGGAGGAGCCAGTGCACACCAGGTAGTCCTAAAGCTTTGTTTAGTTGTGCCCAGTCTCCTGCGGAGCCGCTAATCCCCATGGTCCTTACGGAGTCCCAGCATCCACTTAGGACGTCAGAGAAACGGAAGAACCCAGGTAGTGCATGGCACATTGGTCACACCAACCAATCCTGCTACCTTGCTACACTGACCAATGTAGCACCAAGATATTAATCCAAAATAGATTAAACACAGAATTTGACGGAAGAGAAGAACCAGTAGGGTCAGGGTTCAGTTTAAGGGTAAGGGTTGGGGTGGTGGGATTAATTATGAGGGTTAAGGGTATTAGTGTTAGGGTTTAAGATTAAGGGTGAGGATTATGGTATTAAGGTGAAAGTTATCCTGTTGCATCTTAAAAAATAAGCACTACGGGGGCAAGTCAATTGTTTTAGGTGTCTCTTTCCCATCTAAACGGGACTGTTTAGGCACCCAAACAATTGTCAATATTCATTGTGTTTGGGCGCACATGCATATTGCAACCAAATACAGGGTTTAGCCACATAAAACGGCTAAACCCGCCTGAAGTCCTGCTTTGGGACGTCCAATCTACTGTTTGGACGCCCAAAGTGCTGACTTTACACACATTCTATCTTGCTCCTCAGGAGGCTGAGAGAAAAAAATAGTCTTCTGTGGCTGTTGGGTGCGCGCACGGCAGAACAACCGAATTGCTGCCATCAGGCGCCATCTAGTGGCGGCTGCAAATAAAAAACAATTGATTTCCCCCCTGTATTTAGTTACCATAGCATTAACCACTTAACTGCCATGGTCAGATCACATGTGAACGCGCTGCCCCACTGTGTCCATTAGTTTTTGACAAGTTGATCCGTTCTGCAGATCCATCCTATAGATTGTAAGCCTGCGAGCAAGGCCTTCCAACCTCTGTGACTGTTTGTTATTACCCACTTTTGTTTTATCATTGTGTACAATTGTAAAGCGCAACGGTATTTGCTGAGCTATACAAGTAACGGTTAATAAATAATATAAATTAAAAATAAGAATTTACTCACCGGTAATTCTATTTCTCGTAGTCCGTAGTGGATGCTGGGAACTCTGTAAGGACCATGGGGAATAGCGGGCTCCGAAGGAGGCTGGGCACTCTAGAAAGATTTATGACTACCTGGTGTGCACTGGCTCCTTCCACTATGACCCTCCTCCAAGCCTCAGTTAGGACACCGTGCCCGGACGAGCAGACATAATAAGGAAGGATTTAGAATCCAGGGTAAGACTCTTACCAGCCACACCAATCACACCGTACAACTCGTGATACTATATCCAGTTTGACAGTATGAAAACAACTGTGCCTCTCAACAGATTGCTCAACAATAACCCTTTAGTTAACAATAACTATTTACAAGTATTGCAGACAATCCGCACTTGGGATGGGCGCCCAGCATCCACTACGGACTACGAGAAATAGAATTACCGGTGAGTAAATTCTTATTTTCTCTGACGTCCTAGTGGATGCTGGGAACTCCGTAAGGACCATGGGGATTATACCAAAGCTCCCAAACGGGCGGGAGAGTGCGGATGACTCTGCAGCACCGAATGAGAGAACTCCAGGTCCTCCTCAGCCAGGGTATCAAATTTGTAGAATATTGCAAACGTGTTTGCCCCTGACCAAGTAGCTGCTCGGCAAAGTTGTAAAGCCGAGACCCCTCGGGCAGCCGCCCAAGATGAGCCCACCTTCCTTGTGGAATGGGCATTCACAGACTTTGGCTGTGGCAGGCCTGCCACAGAATGTGCAAGCTGAATTGTACTACAAATCCAGCGAGCAATAGACTGCTTAGAAGCAGGAGCACCCAGCTTGTTGGGTGCATACAGGATAAACAGCGAGTCAGATTTTCTGACTCCAGCCGTCCTGGAAACATATTTTCAGGGCCCTGACAACGTCTAGCAACTTGGAGTCCTCCAAATCCTTAGTAGCCGCAGGCACCACAATAGGCTGGTTCAGGTGAAACGCTGACACCACCTTAGGGAGAAATTGGGGACGAGTCCTCAATTCCGCCCTATCCATATGGAAAATCAGATAAGGGCTTTTACATGATAAAGCCGCCAATTCTGACACTCGCCTGGCTGAAGCCAAGGCCAATAACATGACCACTTTCCACGTGAGATATTTCAGATCCACGGTTTTTAGTGGCTCAAACCAATGTGATTTTAAGAAGCTCAACATCACGTTGAGATCCCAAGGTGCCACAGGAGGCACAAATGGGGGCTGAATATGCAGCACTCCTTTCACAAATGTCTGAACTTCAGGTACTGAAGCTAGTTCTTTTTGAAAGAAAATCGACAGAGCCGAGATCTGTACTTTAATGGAGCCTAGTTTTAGGCCCATATTCACTCCTGCTTGCAGGAAATGCAGAAATCGACCTAGTTGAAATTCCTCTGTTGGGGCCTTTTTGGCCTCGCACCATGCAACATATTTCCGCCATATGCGGTGATAATGCTTTGCCGTAACATCTTTCCTGGCCTTAATAAGCGTAGGAATGACTTCTTCCGGAATACCCTTTTCCTTTAGGATCCGGTGTTCAACCGCCATGCCGTCAAACGCAGCCACGGTAAGTCTTGGAACAGACAGGGCCCCTGCTGTAGCAGGTCCTGTCTGAGCGGTAGAGGCCACGGGTCCTCTGAGAGCATCTCTTGAAGTTCCGGGTACCACGCTCGTCTTGGCCAATCCGGAACCACGAGAATGGCGTTTACTCCTCTCTTTCTTATTATTCTCAATACCTTTGGTATGAGAGGCAGAGGAGGGAACACATAAACCGACTGGTACACCCACGGTGTCACTAGAGCGTCCACAGCTACCGCCTGAGGGTCCCTTGACCTGGCGCAATATCTTTTTAACTTTTTGTTGAGGCGGGACGCCATCATGTCCACCTGTGGTTTTTCCCAACGGTTTACCAGCATCTGAAAGACTTCTGGATGAAGTCCCCACTCTCCCGGGTGGAGGTCGTGTCTGCTGAGGAAGTCTGCTTCCCAGTTGTCCACTCCCGGAATGAACACTGCTGACAGTGATTCTCCGCCCATCTGAGAATTTGTGGCTTCTGCCATCGCCATCCTGCTTCTTGTGCCGCCCTGTCGATTTACATGGGCGACTGCCGTGATGTTGTCTGACTGGATCAGTACCGGCTGGTGTAGAAGCAGGGATTTTGCTTGACTTAGGGCATTGTAGATGGCCCTTAGTTCCAGAATATTTATGTGAAGGGAAGTCTCCTGACTCGACCATAGTCCTTGGAAGCTTCTTCCCTGTGTGACTGCCCCCCAGCCTCGAAGGCTGGCATCCGTGGTCACCAGGACCCAGTCCTGTATGCCGAATCTGCGGCCCTCTAGAAGATGGGCACTCTGCAGCCACCACAGTAGAGACACCCTGGTTCTTGGAGACAGGGTTATCAAGCGATGCATCTGAAGATGCGATCCGGACCACTGGTCCAACAGGTCCCACTGAAAGATTCTGGCATGGAACCTGCCGAAGGGAATTGCTTCGTAAGAAGCCACCATCTTTCCCAGGACCCGCGTGCAGCGATGCACTGATACCTGTTTTGGTTTCAGGAGGTCTCTGACTAGAGATGACAACTCCCTGGCTTTCTCCTCCGGGAGAAACACTTTCTTCTGGACTGTATCCAGAATCATACCCAGGAACAGTAGCCGTGTCGTCGGAACCAGCTGTGACTTTGGGATATTCAGAATCCAGCCGTGCTGGTGCAGCACCTCCTGAGATAGTGCTACTCCCACCAACAACTGTTCCTTGGACCTCGCTTTTATTAGGAGATCGTCCAAGTACGGGATAATTAAAACACCCTTTCTTCGAAGGAGTATCATCATTTCCGCCATAACCTTGGTGAATACCCTCGGTGCCGTGGACAGTCCAAACGGCAGCGTCTGGAATTGGTAATGGCAATCCTGTACCACAAATCTGAGGTACTCCTGGTGAGGATGGTAAATGGGGACATGCAAGTAAGCATCCTTGATGTCCAGGGATACCATGTAATCCCCCTCGTCCAGGCTTGCAATAACCGCCCTGAGCGATTCCATCTTGAACTTGAATTTCTTTATGTACGTGTTCAAGGATTTCAAATTTAGAATGGGTCTCACCGAACCGTCCGGTTTCGGTACCACAAATAGTGTGGAATAATAACCCCGGCCTTGTTGAAGTAGGGGTACCTTGATTATCACCTGCTGGGAATACAGCTTGTGAATTGCCGCTAGCACCGCCTCCCTGTCTGAGGGAGCAATCGGCAAGGCAGATTTTAGGAACCGGTGGGGTGGGGACGCCTCGAATTCCAGCTTGTACCCCTGAGATACTATTTGCAGGATCCAGGGATCCACCTGTGAGCGAACCCACTGATCGCTGAAATTTTTGAGGCGACCCCCCACCGTACCAGGCTCCGCCTGTGGAGCCCCACCGTCATGCGGCGGACTTGGACGAAGAAGCGGGGGAGGACTTTTGCTCCTGGGAACCTGCTGTTTGTTGCAGCCTTTTTCCCCTACCTCTGCCTCTGGACAGAAAGGACCCGCCTTTTCCACGCCTGTTTTTCTGGGTCCGAAAGGACTGTACCTGATAAAACGGCGCCTTCTTAGGCTGTGAGGGGACATGGGGTAAAAATGCTGACTTCCCAGACGTTGCTGTGGAAACTAGGTCCGAGAGACCATCTCCAAATAATTCCTCACCCTTATATGGTAACACTTCCATGTGCTTTTTTGAATCTGCATCTCCTGTCCACTGGCGAGTCCATAAGCCTCTCCTAGCAGAAATGGACAATGCACTTACTTTAGATGCCAGTCGGCAGATTTCCCTTTGTGCATCTCTCATATATAAGACTGAGTCTTTTATATGGTCTATGGTTAACAGGATCGTGTCTCTGTCTAATGTGTCAATATTTTCTGACAGTTTATCTGACCACGCAGCGGCAGCACTGCACATCCAAGCTGACGCAATAGCTGGCCTAAGTATAATGCCTGTGTGTGTATATACAGACTTCAGGATCGCCTCCTGCTTTCTATCAGCAGGTTCCTTGAGGGCGGCCGTATCCGGAGACGGTAGTGCCACCTTTTTAGACAAATGTGTGAGCGCTTTATCCACCCTAGGAGGTGTTTCCCAACGTGACCTATCCTCTGGCGGGAAAGGGAACGCCATTAGTACCTTCTTAGGAATTTACCAATTTTTTATCAGGGAAAGCCCACGCTTCTTCACACACTTCATTTAATTCCTCTGACGGGGGAAAAAATAAGAATTTACTTACCGATAATTCTATTTCTCGGAGTCCGTAGTGGATGCTGGGGTTCCTGAAAGGACCATGGGGAATAGCGGCTCCGCAGGAGACAGGGCACAAAAAAGTAAAGCTTTACTAGGTCAGGTGGTGTGCACTGGCTCCTCCCCCTATGACCCTCCTCCAGACTCCAGTTAGGTACTGTGCCCGGACGAGCATACACAATAAGGGAGGCATTTTGAATCCCGGGTAAGACTCATACCAGCCACACCAATCACACCGTACAACTTGTGATCTAAACCCAGTTAACAGTATGACAACAGAAAGGGCCTCTTAAAGATGGCTCCTTAACAATAACCCGAATTAGTTAACAATAACTATGTACAAGTATTGCAGATAATCCGCACTTGGGATGGGCGCCCAGCATCCACTACGGACTCCGAGAAATAGAATTATCGGTAAGTAAATTCTTATTTTCTCTATCGTCCTAAGTGGATGCTGGGGTTCCTGAAAGGACCATGGGGATTATACCAAAGCTCCCAAACGGGCGGGAGAGTGCGGATGACTCTGCAGCACCGAATGAGAGAACTCCAGGTCCTCCTTTGCCAGGGTATCAAATTTGTAAAATTTTACAAACGTGTTCTCCCCCGACCACGTAGCTGCTCGGCAGAGTTGTAATGCCGAGACCCCTCGGGCAGCCGCCCAAGATGAGCCCACCTTCCTTGTGGAGTGGGCTTTTACAGTTTTAGGCTGTGGCAGGCCTGCCACAGAATGTGCAAGTTGAATTGTGTTACAAATCCAACGAGCAATCGACTGCTTAGAAGCAGGTGCGCCCAACTTGTTGGGTGCATACAATATAAACAGCGAGTCAGATTTTCTGACTCCAGCCGTCCTTGCAATGTATATTTTTAAGGCTCTGACAACGTCCAACAACTTGGAGTCCTCCAAGTCGCTAGTGGCCGCAGGCACCACAATAGGTTGGTTCAGATGAAATGCTGATACCACTTTAGGGAGAAAATGCGGACGAGTCCGCAGTTCTGCCCTATCCGAATGGAAGATTAGATAAGGACTTTTATAAGATAAAGCCGCCAATTCAGATACTCTCCTGGCAGAGGCCAGGGCTAGTAACATAGTCACTTTCAATGTGAGATATTTCAAATCCACCTTTTTCAATGGTTCAAACCAATGGGATTTGAGGAAATCTAAAACTACATTTAGATCCCACGGTGCCACCGGAGGCACCACAGGAGGCTGTATATGCAGTACTCCCTTGACAAAAGTCTGGACCTCAGGGACAGAGGCCAATTCTTTTTGGAAGAATATTGACAGGGCCGAAATTTGAACCTTAATGGATCCCAATTTGAGACCCATAGATAATCCTGATTGCAGGAAATGTAGGAAACGACCCAGTTGGAATTCCTCCGTCGGAACCCTCCGATCCTCGCACCACGCTACATATTTTCGCCAAATGCGGTGATAATGTTTCACGGTGACTTCCTTCCGTGCCTTAATCAAGGTAGGAATGACTTCTTCTGGAATGCCTTTCCCTTTTAGGATCTGGCGTTCAACCGCCATGCCGTCAAACGCAGCCGCGGTAAGTCTTGAAAAAGACAGGGACCCTGCTGTAGCAGGTCCCTTCTCAGAGGTAGAGGCCACGGTTCGTCCGTGAGCATCTCTTGAAGTTCCGGATACCAAGTCCTTCTCGGCCAATCCGGAACCACTAGTATTGTTCTTACTCTTCTTTGCCGTATGATCTTCAATACCTTTGGTATGAGCGGCAGAGGAGGAAACACATACACTGACTGGTACACCCAAGGAGTTACCAGTGCGTCCACAGCTATTGCCTGTGGATCTCTTGACCTGGCGCAATATTTGTCCAGTTTCTTGTTGAGGCGAGACGCCATCATGTCTACAATTGGTCTTTCCCAACGGTCTATTAACATGTTGAAGACTTCTGGATGTAGACCCCACTCTCCCGGATGAAGATCGTGTCTGCTGAGGAAGTCTGCTTCCCAGTTGTCCACGCCCGGGATGAACACTGCTGACAGTGCTATCACGTGATTCTCCGCCCAGCGAAGAATCTTGGCAGCTTCTGCCATTGCACTCCTGCTTCTTGTGCCGCCCTGCCTGTTTACATGGGCGACCGCCGTGATGTTGTCCGACTGAATCAACACCGGCTTTCCTTGCAGGAGAAGTTCCGCCTGGCTTAGAGCATTGTAGATTGCTCTTAGTTCCAGAATGTTTATGTGAAGAGACTTTTCCAGACTCGTCCATACTCCCTGGAAGTTTCTTCCTTGTGTGACTGCTCCCCAGCCTCTCAGGCTGGCGTCCGTGGTCACCAGGATCCAATCCTGAATGCCGAATCTGCGGCCTTCTAATAGGTGAGCCTTCTGCAACCACCACAGAAGTGACACCCTTGTCTTTGGTGACAGGGTTATTCGCAGGTGCATCTGCAGATGCGACCCTGACCATTTGTCCAACAGATCCCTTTGGAATATTCTTGCATGGAATCTGCCGAATGGAATTGCTTCGTAAGAAGCCACCATTTTTCCCAGGACTCTTGTGCATTGATGTACTGACACTTTTCCTGGTTTTAGGAGGTTCCTGACCAGATCGGATAACTCCTTGGCTTTTTCCTCTGGAAGGAAAACCTTTTTCTGAACCGTGTCCAGAATCATTCCTAGGAACAGCAGACGAGTTGTCGGGATTAAATGGGATTTTGGAATATTCAGAATCCACCCGTGTTGTCTTAGCACCTCTTGAGATAGTGCTAAAGCTGTCTCCAGCTGTTCTCTGGACCTTGCCCTTATTAGGAGATCGTCCAAGTATGGGATAACTAATACGCCTTTTCTTCGAAGAAGAATCATCATCTCGGCCATTACCTTGGTAAAGACCCGAGGCGCCGTGGACAATCCGAACGGCAGCGTCTGAAACTGATAGTGACAGTTTTGAACAATGAACCTGAGGTACCCCTGGTGTGCGGGGTAAATCGGAACGTGTAGATACGCATCCTTGATGTCCAAGGATACCATAAAGTCCCCTTCTTCCAGGTTCGCTATCACTGCTCTGAGTGACTCCATCTTGAACTTGAACTTTTTTATGTAGAGGTTCAAGGACTTCAGATTTAGAATAGGCCTTACCGAGCCATCCGGCTTCGGTACCACAAATAGAGTGGAATAATACCCCTTTCCTTGTTGTAATAGGGGTACTTTGACTATCACCTGCTGAGCGTACAGCTTGTGAATGGCTTCCAACACCCTCTCCCTTTCGGAAGAGACGGTTGGTAAGGCAGACTTCAGGAAACGATGAGGAGGATCCGTCTCTAATTCCAACCTGTACCCCTGAGATATTATCTGCAGGATCCAGGGGTCTACCTGCGAGTGAGCCCACTGCGCGCTGTAATTTTTGAGACGGCCCCCCACTGTCCCCGAGTCCGCTTGAGAGGCCCCAGCGTCATGCTGAGGTTTTTGCAGGAGCCGGGGAGGGCTTCTGTTCCTGGGAAGGAGCTGCCTGTTGGTGTCTCTTCCCTCTTCCTCTGCCTCGTGGCAGGTACGACAAGCCCTTTGCTCTCTTATTTTTGTAGGAGCGAAAAGGCTGCGGTTGAAAGGTCGGTGCCTTTCTCTGTTGGGGAGTGACTTGAGGTAAAAAAGTGGATTTCCCGGCAGTAGCCGTGGCCACCAAGTCTGATAGACCAACTCCAAATAACTCCTCCCCTTTATACGGCAAAACCTCCATGTGACGTTTTGAATCCGCATCGCCTGTCCACTGTCGTGTCCATAAGGCTCTTCTGGCTGAAATGGACATAGCACTCACCCGAGATGCCAGTGTGCAAATATCCCTCTGTGCATCACGCATATAGATAAATGCATCCTTTATTTGTTCTAACGACAGTAAAACATTGTCCCTATCTAGGGTATCAATATTTTCAATCAGGGATTCTGACCAAACTACTCCAGCACTGCACATCCAGGCAGTTGCTATAGCTGGTCGTAGTATAACACCTGCATGTGTGTATATATTCTTTTGAATAACTTCCATCTTTCTATCTGATGGATCCTTAAGTGCGGCCGTCTCAGGAGAGGGTAACGCCACTTGTTTGGATAAGCGTGTGAGCGCCTTGTCCACCTTAGGGGGTGTTTCCCAGCGCGCCCTAACCTCTGGCGGGAAAGGGTATAATGCCAATAACTTTTTTGAAATTATCAACTTTTTATCAGGAGCAACCCACGCTTCATCACACACGTCATTTAATTCTTCTGATTCAGGAAAAACTGTTTGTAGTTTTTTCACACCATACATAATACCCTGTTTTACGGTATCTGTAGTATCAGCTAAATGTAACGTCTCCTTCATTGCCAAAATCATATAACGTGTGGCCCTACTGGAAAATACGTTTGAATTTCTACCGTCGTCACTGGAATCAGTGCCCGTGTCTGGGTCTGTGTCGACCGACTGAGGCAAAGGGCGTTTTACAGCCCCTGACGGTGTTTGAGGCGCCTGGACAGGCATTAATTGATTGTCCGGCCGCCTCATGTCCTCAACTGACTGTTTAAGGGAAGATAAACCATCACGTAATTCCACAAATAAAGGCATCCATTCTGGTGTCGACCCCCTGGGGGGTGACATCTGCATATTTGGCAATTGCTCCGCCTCCACACCAATATCGTCCTCATACATGTCGACACCACGTACCGACACACACCGCAAACTCACAGGGAATGCTCTAATGAAGACAGGACCCACTAGCCCTTTTGGGGAGACAGAGGGAGAGTCTGCCAGCACACACCACAAAGCGCTATATATACAAGGGATATCCTTATATTAAGTGCTCCCTTATAGCTGCTTTAATATATATATATATAGCCATTAATGTGCCCCCCCTCTCTGTTTTACCCTGTTTCTGTAGTGCAGTGCAGGGGAGAGACCTGGGAGCCGTTCTGACCAGCGGAGCTGTGACAGAAAATGGCGCCGTGTGCTGAGGAGATAGGCCCCGCCCCTTTTTCGGCGGGTTCTTCTCCCGCTATTTTTCCAGTCAGGCAGGGGTTAAATATCTCCATATAGCCCCTATGGGCTATATGTGAGGTATTTTTAGCCTTGTATAAGGTTTATATTTGCCTCTCAGAGCGCCCCCCCCCAGCGCTCTGCACCCTCAGTGACTGCCCAGTGAAGTGTGCTGAGAGGAAAATGGCGCACAGCTGCAGTGCTGTGCGCTACCTTATGAAGACTGAGGAGTCTTCAGCCGCCGGTTTCCGGACCTCTTCACGCTTCAGCATCTGCAAGGGGGTCGGCGGCGCGGCTCCGGGACCGGACTCCACGGCTGGGCCTGTGTTCGATCCCTCTGGAGCTAATGGTGTCCAGTAGCCAAGCAGCAAATCCACTCTGCATGCAGGTGAGTTTACTACTTTCCCCCTAAGTCCCACGTTGCAGTGATCCTGTTGCCAGCAGGACTCACTGTAAAGAAAAAAACCTAAACTAAACTTTCTCTAAGCAGCTCTTTAGGAGAGCCACCTAGATTGCACCCTTCTCGTTCGGGCACAAAATCTAACTGGAGTCTGGAGGAGGGTCATAGGGGGAGGAGCCAGTGCACACCACCTGACCTAGTAAAGCTTTACTTTTTTGTGCCCTGTCTCCTGCGGAGCCGCTATTCCCCATGGTCCTTTCAGGAACCCCAGCATCCACTTAGGACGATAGAGAAACTACGGGTAGTTTTTTCTCCCCAAACATAATACCCTTTTTAGTGGTACCTGTATTTATATCAGAAATGTGTAACACCTCTTTCATTGCCTCAATCATGCAGTGAATGGCCTTAGTGGGCATCAGGTTAGACTCATCATCGTCGACACTGGTGTCAGTATCAGTGTCGACATCTGGGTCTGCTTGAGGTAGCGGGCGTTTTAGAGCCCCTGACGACCCATGCGACGCCTGGGCAGGCACGAGCTGAGAAGTCGGCTGTCCCACATTTGGCATGTCGTCGATTTTCTTATATAAGGAGTCTATACGTGCACTCATTACTTTCCATAAGCCCATCCACTCAGGTGTCTGCCCCGCAGGGGGTGACATCCCTTCTAAAGGCATCTGCTCCGCCTCCACATCATTATCCTCATCAAACATGTCGACACAGCCGTACCGACACACCGCACACACACAAGGGATGCTCCGAATGAGGACAGGACCCACAAAAGCCCTTTGGGGGGACAGAGTGAGAGTATGCCAGCACACACCAGAGCGCTATATAATGCAGGGACTAACTGAGTTATGTCCCCTATAGCTGCTTTTTATATTATATATATATTGCGCCTAAATTTAGTGCCCCCCCTCTCTGTTTTTACCCTGTTCTGAAGTGTAGACTGCAGGGGAGAGCCAGGGAGCTTCCTTCCAGCGGATCTGTGAAGGAGAAATGGCGCCAGTGTGTCTGAGGGAGATAGCTCCGCCCCTTTCCCGCGGCCTATTCTCCCGCTTTTTCCTGGATTCTGGCAGGGGTATTTACCACATATATAGCCTCTGGGGCTATATATTGTGGTATTTTGCCAGCCAAGGTGTTTTTTATTGCTGCTCAGGGCGCCCCCCCCAAGCGCCCTGCACCCTCAGTGACCGGAGTGTGAAGTGTGCATGAGGAGCAATGGCGCACAGCTGCAGTGCTGTGCGCTACCTTGGTGAAGACTGATGTCTTCTGCCGCCGTTTTTCCGGACCTCTTCTTGCTTCTGGCTCTGTAAGGGGGACGGCGGCGCGGCTCCGGGACCGAACACCAAGGACTGGGCCTGCGGTCGATCCCTCTGGAGCTAATGGTGTCCAGTAGCCTAAGAAGCCCAATCCGGCTGCAAGCAGGCGAGTTCGCTTCTTCTCCCCTTAGTCCCTCGCTGCAGTGAGCCTGTTGCCAGCAGGTCTCACTGAAAATAAAAAACCTAAACTATACTTTCTTTCTAAGGGCTCAGGAGAGCCCCTAGTGTGCATCCAACCTCGGCCGGGCACGAAATCTAACTGAGGCTTGGAGGAGGGTCATAGTGGGAGGAGCCAGTGCACACCAGGTAGTCATAAATCTTTCTAGAGTGCCCAGCCTCCTTCGGAGCCCGCTATTCCCCATGGTCCTTACGGAGTTCCCAGCATCCACTAGGACGTCAGAGAAATAAACACTTTTTAAAACTATATTAAATAAAAATATAAGTAGTTAAATAGCAATATTTCAGGATCTAACTGAATCTTCATTACGTCCCAGCATCTAACAGTGACAGCACCGGCTCTCTCCACCGTAGCCACAGACTGCTATGTATATCTATATATCCTACGGACAATGGCGGTAATTTAAACTGCATCGCTGCAGCGATCACAGTCTGAATTACTATGCGCAGGGAGCACTGCGCATGTGCAGCCAGTGAGATGCTATCAGTATCTCACTGGTGCGATCGCCTCTGTCTGATTGACAGGCAGAGGTGGTCGCGGGGCGGGAGGGGGGCGTGTCAACGATGTTATAACGCTGTTGGCGGGGCATGGTCTGGGCAACGGAGGCTTGTCTGGACCGTTGTGGGGGCCGCGGTGGCGGTGTGACTCACGCAGACGCTGGGACCCGGCGGTTAGCCCCCTGCCTTGCGACGCTTTTGTACCTGTGCAAGAAGTAGGGAGGGCAGGGCAGGGCCTGACATGCGGGGCAGACTAGCTCTGTGCTGGGCGTCCACCCGCATGTCAGTAAATGATCGTAGATGTGCTCAATTTAGCACATCTACGATCAACTCTGAACTACCCCCGATGTTGGCAAATCTGTTACAATACCCACTTTTAAACTGGTGTTGGTGGCGGGAGCGGAGTGGATTGGTAGGGCAAGTGGGAAGACCAATCTTAAGCCGCAATATCTTGAAACAGTCAGGTTTTTGTTCGTTTTCAGTTAACACGATAAGATAAAACATATACCAAAGACAGTGCAAACTGAACAGGTGCCTGATGACAGCAGATGATTTGTTTTGTTACCTGCAGTCAGTGGCATTCTACTCATAGGAACCGAAGACATCGGGAGAGGGCCATCTGCAGCGAGACAGAAATTGGAGATGTTCTATGCAATGAGATCTATTAAAAATCTCTCTGCTACAACTTAGGCATTTTGTTTCTGACCCGACTTCATATATTCCTATCGACTTACTGGCTGGCCGGACAGGTTGTGCTTGGCCCAGCGCAGCGGCCGCCTGTGGAAGAGTGGGAGCCTGTGTTCCAGGCGTCTGTAAGTTGGCCTGGGTACCCAGAATCCCTTGCTTCTGCAAACGTGACCTTCGCTTCTCTTCCAGCTCCTTTTGGATTTTATAGATCTTTTCAGCCAGCAAATGGTAGTATTCATCCTGGGGAAAGAGAGGGAAAGGATTCATATAGTATGTGTGCCCCTAATGACAGGAATACTCTCTGACGCTGGTACATGTTGATTTATTACATCATGAAGGTCTCCAGCATTACACGGTTACAACAAACTGTCTTTATACTAATTCAGTATATTAAATTTAGCAATCCTGCCCATATACAGAATAGTTAAGCACCAGGTCCCCATACGTCTGAACGCTAAATAGGGGGACAAAGGCGAGAGTTTCTCTAGAACCAATGAAAGTTAGCACCCCCCCATGCACCCCTTAGAAGTAGTTAGGGTTAGGTAATGCATACCCTGCTGTTGGCAGACTCATACATATCACCCTCAACTTTTCGGGCATAAGCCACCAGGTTTTCCATACGCCGATCTTTCAGGGCTGCTGGATCGGGAGTGGGGAAAATCGCTTGGACCCTGCAAGATTAGATATAGTGATTACAGCTCAGCACATACACCAGCATAATACAGACCGCACTGCACAGTTTCATTTACATGAGCAGCACGCCAAACTTACAGCTTGTGGACAAGATGATTTCGGAGATCCTGAGTCACATGTTCGTGCCAGGCTTTCCTCACACCAGTGCTAGAAGGGGGCGCAGCGGTAGGCATAGTGCCTAAGCTGCCGACACTGCCGCCTAAGCTGCAGACCCCACCGGGACCGTTACCGTCATTCAGCAATGAGCTGCAATAGGAAGAGAAGACCGCAACACTCAGAAATAGAACAGACACATCACGCAGCGCTATTACTGACCGTGCCCAGCTACCTTACTATAAAAATAATAGGCAAAAATACAGGTAGGCTAAAACTGTACCCCCTCACATTGTCACCCCACAGATGCACCCAATGCGGGTTACCCCCAGTCTCCCCACAGATGCACCTAATACGCATTTAAAGAAAATAAAATTGACTGCGATGAACTAATAAAAGCCTTTTAATTTATTGGACTGGTGAGTGCCCTCTTTTGAGATCTCTTTGGTCTCGGATACCTGGTACATGTGAAACTCTCCTTGGGGTTTTTTGAGGAGCACCCTATATATGGATTTTTCTGATGTGCGTGCGGACTTTCAAAGAAATTATATATATATATATATATATATATATATATATATATATATATATATATATATATATATATAGCAGTTTCAGACCGGCACTCCACGCAAATTTCAAATGACTGCGCCGGTGCCTCCACATATACCAAAAGTATAAATATAGACTTGCAGAAGTGTGGCACTCGGCTTGATGAATAGACAATAAACCAGTCAGGTCTTACAACGTTTCAGTGCTTTTATTGCACTATCGTCAGGATACAAAACAAATGAAAATGTTACATACCTTTATACACCTACACCCAGAGTGAATTCGCGCCAGCAGGTCAGTCTGAACCTCCCACTCGCGTCCAATACATATTACATCATCACGTTAGTGACACCCATCACCATAACAACAGAAAACAAATAATCTCATCACGGCCTCTGAAAAAAGTATCTATATATTTCAAGAGCAACAAATCTTAAAAGCAACTGAAACTCAGATATTCATTTAACCCCTTGGGTGACAATACATCCAAGCGGTAAATCCATTCCGTTTCCCGTTGCAATAATAATCGATTACGATCGCCTCCTCTCAGAGGCTTTTGTACAAAATCAATCATCCTGTATTTAATACTCGCAACACTGTGGTTAAATTCGGCAAAGTGCCTGGCTACAGGTTGGTCAGATTTACTCTTGCTAGCTAGAGCAGCTCTAATAGCCGACCGGTGCACAGACATTCGGTCCTTAAATCTGCCCTGTGTCTTACCTATATAGGAAAGACCACAGGGACAGATAATCTGGTACACCACATACGTTGAATTACATGTCAGGTGGTGTTTAATGCGATATTCTTTACCTGTATGTGGGTGACAGAAGACATCCCCAGGTATAAGATACCCGCAAGTAGTACAACCACATTTGAAGCAGCCAAAGCTTTTAGTAGACATAAAGTGTGATGGTTTCTCCTTAATGGCACTAATGTCGGCATGTACTAATAGGTCTCTTAAATTGCAACCCCTCGTGAAACAAGGCATGGGATTCATATTGTGAAAAGGTAATTGTCGGTCAGACTTAATAACATGCCAATGTTTTTATTATTGCAACGGGAAACGGAATGGATTTACCGCTTGGATGTATTGTCACCCAAGGGGTTAAATGAATATCTGAGTTTCAGTTGCTTTTAAGATTTGTTGCTCTTGAAATATATAGATACTTTTTTCAGAGGCCGTGATGAGATTATTTGTTTTCTGTTGTTATGGTGATGGGTGTCACTAACGTGATGAGTTAATATGTATTGGACGCGAGTGGGAGGTTCAGACTGACCTGCTGGCGCGAATTCACTCTGGGTGTAGGTGTATAAAGGTATGTAACATTTTCATTTGTTTTGTATCCTGACGATAGTGCAATAAAAGCACTGAAACGTTGTAAGACCTGACTGGTTTATTGTCTATTCATCAAGCCGAGTGCCACACTTCTGCAAGTCTATATTTATACTTTTGGTATATGTGGAGGCACCGGCGCAGTCATTTGAAATTTGCGTGGAGTGCCGGTCTGAAACTGCTATACTATTGGGCTGTGCAATCAGTCCTAATTGACAAGGCACCTGCTACTTTTTACCTGCTCAATTACCTACCCAGGATTACTGTGTGCTTTCACGGTGAAGGGAGGTGAATATTGCTCACGACTCTGCACTGTTCTATGCAAAGGAACTACATGTGAGTCGGTAAGAACAACTGGTTTATATGATTATTGCTAATTAAGCATTCAAGTATCTTTTTCGAGAGACTGTAACATTGGTGGTTTGATATGGCTGAAGGTGGAGAAAGGGACGAGGAATTCCCGTTTAATCCTGCATTATTCTCTGGTAGTGATACTTTTGGCTTCTCTGAAGCGGAAGCTGAAGTTATTTTGGAATTACAAGGTCTCAATGCACAACCTGAGGCTTCGTCTTGTGACATTCTATATAAAGAACTATGGAAATTAAAAAGGAAGGAAATTGACTATAAGTTTCATGCCATCTCTTTAAGTGATCATTATCGGGCTAAGGTCATCCCACGTGGGTTGCGTATGAAGAATGGACCAACTGTGGGTAGACAGGATCCACAGTTTTGTAAAAAGTGGATCGGTATACTCAATCGTTGCTCATTTGACTTGATGTTGCTTATAATTGAATTTGCTAAAAATGAACAAACCAGATTACGTGATATGATTAAAGTCTTTGAAGATCAACATTTACCAATTTTGACGAATGATAAAGAGGGCGACTGGCTGAGTAAATTAGAAAACCAAGTTGCCATGTACCGTAGAGATCTATTGAAATTCAAAAAAGAAAAATTTTCCAAGGTTCAATTAGATTACGAACAACACACAGTGTATCAGTGGATTTCTGGCAATAGGGGGACTATGAACAAACGTCCATTTTTTAGACGTAACCCTAGATTTGGTGATTCTTCTTCTCAAGATTATACTACCAACAGTGATTCTGATTTTTCTCAACCAGGTTCAGCCCCTTTAGGGACACAAACCCGGGCAAAAATCAAAGCAAAAAATGTAAAGCAACAAGGAGGGGTGGCCAAAATAAAAGAAAGGGCCCTTGGAAAGAAACCTCCGGCAACCAGGAGGAAATAATATTTAATCTTTCCTCCTATGACCTCTCTAGAACAGAACAATCATTATTAAATAGAGGTCTATCATTTATCCCTACCACATATTTTGATGACTTTAGATGGCAGCAAGAAAAGCACCAGTTATTTAGGAAATTAAAAATTAAAGAATTTTTTAATAGATCAGTGCTTCCCGTTAGTGATACACAACCTGATCCTATACCAGAACAGCTGAAAAAAATATTACCTAAATCGAGTTTTGACCCTAATACAAATAACCCTAGCCTAAAAACGTACATGCGATTGGTAGACAAAGAGATTAGCATGGTTACTTCTGACACAGGTGTGGTTCATCCTAATTTATCTCCGGGTGAAAAATTAGCTATTAAAACCTTGACTGATAATAAAAATCTTATTATTAGACCCGCCGATAAAGGTGGGTCTATTGTATTACAGGATTTGCAGGATTACCGTAAGGAAATCTTGCGCCAGTTAAGTGATACCAACACCTACAGAGAGTTACCTTTTGACCCTGTTAATATTTTTCAAAAAGAATTGGGATTGATTCTTAAAAGGGCGGTTGATAATAATATAATTAATCAAAAATTAGCCGATTCTTTGTTTCCTAAGTACCCTTTGACTCCCCTCCTTTATACCCTCCCAAAAATACATAAGGGATTAACTCCCCCTCCTGGTCGGCCGATCGTGTCGGCACGGGGTTCGCTATCACAACCTGCTTCTGTATATCTGGACGCAATACTTCAACCGCTGGTTAAAAAACATAAGAACTTTCTATTGGACACCACGATGTTCTTGAATGAACCGATTTCCTTACAGGAATTACCTGAAGGAGCTTGGATGGTTTGCGCTGATGTTGTTAGCCTTTATACCGTGATTCCTCAAGAGGCTTGTTTACAGATGGTTAATGAGTTCTTGGTCTCCAGTGGCATGTATTCTGAGGGTTTTGTGGAATTTTGTATTCATTTATTGGAATTTGTGTTGAAAAAAAATTACTTTTTATTTGATAACAAGTTTTACATTCAGTTGAGCGGATGCTCAATGGGCTCTGCTGTTGCTCCGATGATAGCTAATATCTTTATGTTTAATATAGAACAAAAAATCTTTTTTTCTGATTTAGATATTTCATCCAATATTGTTTTGTATAAACGGTTTATAGATGATTTATTTATTGTTTGGAGGGGTACTGAGTCATCATTTGTTGATTTAATTGAAACTAACAATAATAGTCAATGTCCAATTAAATTCACCATCAGAATGAGTCAAGAGAAAATTGATTTTCTTGATGTGGACATTATGATTAATGCTCATAAGTTTGTGACATCAGTACATACAAAAACTACTGATCGCAATACACTTCTTCAATACACTAGTTGCCACCCTCCTAGCTTGAAAAAATCATTACCTTACTCTCAGATGCTAAGGATTTGGAGAATTAATTCTGACAGCTCCATTGCTAGAGCACAGATAGAGTCTTTAATTGAGAAACTTGTTGCAAGAGGTTATTCCAGACAAGATTTAGTAAAAACCAGCGTGAAAGTGATGATGCTGGATAGAGCACGATTATTGGATAAATCTGAGATTAAAAACAATGATATGACACGATTTCCAGTAATTAATCAATTTAACATCCAATCGAGAAAGGTTAATACAGTAATTAAAAAACATTGGCATGTTATTAAGTCTGACCGACAATTACCTTTTCACAATATGAATCCCATGCCTTGTTTCACGAGGGGTTGCAATTTAAGAGACCTATTAGTACATGCCGACATTAGTGCCATTAAGGAGAAACCATCACACTTTATGTCTACTAAAAGCTTTGGCTGCTTCAAATGTGGTTGTACTACTTGCGGGTATCTTATACCTGGGGATGTCTTCTGTCACCCACATACAGGTAAAGAATATCGCATTAAACACCACCTGACATGTAATTCAACGTATGTGGTGTACCAGATTATCTGTCCCTGTGGTCTTTCCTATATAGGTAAGACACAGGGCAGATTTAAGGACCGAATGTCTGTGCACCGGTCGGCTATTAGAGCTGCTCTAGCTAGCAAGAGTAAATCTGACCAACCTGTAGCCAGGCACTTTGCCGAATTTAACCACAGTGTTGCGAGTATTAAATACAGGATGATTGATTTTGTACAAAAGCCTCTGAGAGGAGGCGATCGTAATCGATTATTATTGCAACGGGAAACGGAATGGATTTACCGCTTGGATGTATTGTCACCCAAGGGGTTAAATGAATATCTGAGTTTCAGTTGCTTTTAAGATTTGTTGCTCTTGAAATATATAGATACTTTTTTCAGAGGCCGTGATGAGATTATTTGTTTTCTGTTGTTATGGTGATGGGTGTCACTAACGTGATGATGTAATATGTATTGGACGCGAGTGGGAGGTTCAGACTGACCTGCTGGCGCGAATTCACTCTGGGTGTAGGTGTATAAAGGTATGTAACATTTTCATTTGTTTTGTATCCTGACGATAGTGCAATAAAAGCACTGAAACGTTGTAAGACCTGACTGGTTTATTGTCTATTCATCAAGCCGAGTGCCACACTTCTGCAAGTCTATATATATATATATATATATATATATATATATATATATATATGTATATATATATATATATATATATATATATAAATTCCAGTTTTAAAATGTATGCAGTTTACTGCTGTCTCCGTGTACTCTAAAGTTAAAACCTAGAACAAATAAACTATTGGAGATAAAATTATTTTAGGATTTCATTTGTAACAGTACTTCCACGTTTTTGCGGATATAATCACTGGACACACTGTTGGCACTCTTTCTACAATGGAAATGACATCATGTTCTGGTCGGTTTTACCCAACACTGATGACGTTCCCACAAATGTGCTGCACGTGTATAGATGTGTCATTTTATACTGTGGCTTCAGTCGTGGCAGACGTGGCCCCTCTTGATGCGGCAGGTCCTGGCACAGCCATTTTTCACTCAAAATGTGCAACAAAACTGCACCGCTCCAGTATGTAGACCACTGTGGTTTGCGACATTTGTACATCAGTGTGCGACGGAGTCTGAAACCGTATAAAAAGCGCTTTGATGCGAGTGTCTGTTGCTCTCTCACACAGTTCCGCTGCAATTCATCTACAACTTTGCTTTCACACTTTTGTCCAGCTTGATGGGGTGCTGGCCTGTGAGGCCCTTACTTGATTTGGCAGTCTCATTCTTTTCCTCGAAAGGTAGTTCTGACATAGCCTGGAGGGGGATGCAGTCACTTTACCTCCAATCATAATCCCGACGGACTATATACCGACACCCATTGACCGATGGTCGAAATCCCGACAAGGTCTAAATACCGACACGGACTAAATACCGACATGTAAAATACCGACAAGGTCTAAATACCGACATGTAAAATGCCGACAGGTCGAAATACCGACAAGTTTTTCATGATTTTTTTCATTAAAACCGACTTGTTCATACTTTACCGTCCCAGTGGACCTGGAGGGGGAATATAATAGTGTGCCGAGTGCAGCGAGGCACCGTGCCCGAAGCATGGCGAGCGCAGCGAGCCATGCGAGGGGACGCGGTACACTTTATATGGTGTCCATGTTGATTTATGTCGACATACACACAAAAAAACATCAAAAAATGCATGTCGGTATTTCGACCTGTCGGCATTTTACATGTCGGTATTTAGACCTTGTCGGTATTTTACATGTCGGTATTTAGTCCGTGTCGGTATTTAGACCTTGTCGGGATTTCGACCATCGGTCAATGGGTGTCGGTATATAGACCGTCAGGATTATGATTGGCGGGATTTCATACCGATCCCCCTGGAGGCATTGGGTGATTATCTGGCTACAGCATGAGCCCTTGACCCACTCGGAATAGACCAGGAGGTATTGCATGGGGCTGCAATATGCTGTAGTAGCCTTTCTGGATCAGGGTACTGGTCTCACGTTGCAAAACATTGTCTGTTTTGCTATAGAAAGAATTACCCTGTTCTATTTTGGGCTTAAAAGCCTCTGCTTAGAACATATATTCCACAAGCAGACAAACAATGGCAGTTGCTCGGTCATTCCTGGAGATAATTATATATCAGGCGCTAGAAAGGGGGAGGGGTCACAGACAAACCGCAGATTTGGGCCTGCCAGACATCTTCCTGATAATGTAGTAATATGTACTCCGAGATACCTTGGCTGTCTTTGCAATTTCTTTTAAGGAAAGACCTACACTAGTAAGAGTTGTAACGGTCCGTCTTCCTTTGTTAATTGACTCTCTCACCATTATGATAGCAATATACTACTTCCTGCAGCACAATATTGTCCAAATAACTCTTCAAGAGGTGTCCGTTCCAACACTGCTTATATACAGACAGGTGCTTTGTAATCAGCAGAAGTTGGGACACCTGTAGGAGCCATTTGCATCAACTTTCAAGTCTTAATTTACTTCCACTGCTGCAGAACAGTTATAAGTTCTTAACCCATTATTTGTTACCAGAAGGTCTCAAAGCACTAAAGCATTACTCCGACACAATCGGCGAAACACGTTATGCATTCTTGATGCAGAAGTTTTCACAAATTAACAGCCACAACTATAATTGCAGATTGTTCAGACATTCTCTCTCCACACACTTCATATTACCAATAACGGGGTCAGTTCATATTACATGACAAGTGCATGATCCCAGACTGATTTGCCATTGGGCAGGCAGCATGCAGAGCCGGGCTGGCAAGACAGCTGTAGCGGGAATTGGCTCCTCAATTGCTCAGGACTAACTGTGCCTCCCATTCCTGTGAATGTTCATGAACTGCGCCATATTAATTTTGATCCTAAATAGCCTGTGTAGTATGGAACCCCTAACTGGGAACGGATGCACATTGTTTTATCCTGCAGCTGTCAGATTTATCAGTCCAACTTATCCATGACATAAATGCTGTACATACACTAATAATGTTCTGGAGGAATCCAGAAGCCTTGCATATAAATGGAGAACATACAAACTA
This sequence comes from Pseudophryne corroboree, assembly GCF_028390025.1. Taxonomy (NCBI): domain Eukaryota; kingdom Metazoa; phylum Chordata; class Amphibia; order Anura; family Myobatrachidae; genus Pseudophryne; species Pseudophryne corroboree. The sequence continues at coordinate 447,915,355 of NC_086450.1, read as the reverse complement.
TGCACCTGTAGTGCCTTGTCCAGAATAGGAACTCATTTTCCCAAAGCTGAGGCACAGAAAGGCTAATCACTGTGACGCCCAGTAACACTGTATATAGACGCAGTTATAGTTGTGAACCTGCTACGGAACTCTCAGTTACGCAGTCAGGACACACAGAATCGGCGGTGCAGCTGCTTCTCTGACCGTCATGACGACTACACGTCACTGCTACTACCAAAAATATCTCACTCACTTTGTGCTTGTCAGGGCAGTGGGAAGAGCCGCTTCACTGATCAGGTTGGTCTGCTGATCGGCAGCCATTCCTCCAGCAGAGAGGGTTATCTGATTGCCACCTGCATGCCCCAGCAAGGAGAAATATTAGTCAGCTAATGCACAAAATACTAAACCACAGGCTCAAGAAAAAAGCATATTAATAGACATGAATGAGAAACATGAAAGCTACGTTATAGTGAGAAGCACAGGAACCAGAATAGGAGCTGATTTACCCCCACCCAACTCCATCCCAATCAAGGTACTCACTCAGTGCATTGATGCCGCGGATCTGGTGAACCTGAGTCTGTGCCGGCTGCTGCCCCGATACCTGGGACTGGTTACCATAGGGAAGACCCAATGCAGCGTACGCCCTTTGCATGGAACTAGGATCGATGGGATTAGGGCTGCTGAGTGACGGCGCAGTCTGCTGGCTGCCACCCACCGTCCCGATGGAGTTCTGCACCCCGCTGGAAGGAGATCCCAGGAGAGCTGTGGAAGGAGGAAAACACTAACGTCACACTGTGGGCATAGCAGGCTCAATGCTTCTAAAAGGTTCAAAGATGAGAAATGTGCCCGGCTTTCACAACACCTTCAACACATACAGAACAATATTAATACTGAAGCTACAGGGTTTCAATCTGATTGGCTTGAGCAGCACTAATCCGTGGCCCCTAGAATGTGAGGGTAACATACTTGTGTTCTAGAAGAGGTACCGCAGAGGCATGTGAATGAGAGGGCTGTACTGATGCCACATAATGTGAGAGAGGGGGACACGAGGCTCATAATGACGTGACCACAACAGAAACACTCACGCTGCTGGTTCCTTTTGTCACTGGCATTCTTCAAAGGTAGGCACACAGGGCAGTCGTGCCGCGTACAGTTCTTCCAGTGTGAAATGATCTGCCTCGAGGAAGCGCAGTGGGCAACTGTGGCATGGGAGGAGATGGGTGCATTTTTAGTACACAAGGATGACAGTACACACCTACAGAAGATAGTATAGATAGGCTAACCAGAATCAGTATGAAATCCCGGGTCACAATACTGACGCATCCCAATAGTTTAAATCCCGTCGGGGGGGGAGGGGGGGGGGTAAGACTGTTCCCCCTCTCCCATACCCCCTTACCCTCCCTTTTGCAGCCTAAACCTAACCTCCCCCCTTAAGTGCCTGACCCTAACCACCCTCACCCCCCACTGGCACTAACCCGGCAGTGATACTTACGGTCAGAATGCAGGCTGCTGGGATTCCGGCGTCGGTATCTTGACCGCATCCCGGCTTACTATAGTATCTCTTTAAACAGGTTCTGTGACTGATTAAAACCAGGTGAAATGCAGGTTTGAAGACAGCCAGCCACAGAACCTGTGTAATTCATTAGTGTCCTGGTTTAAAGGGATAGAATGGTAAGTCTACGTATAGACCCAACTTTAACTATAAGAAGAAACTACAAGGCTCATACATTACGTAACCCCATAAGTAAGCAAACCTATCTTACTACCTAGTGCGGTGTTGAATGTGGGCCAGCAAACATTAAACTGATGTAGCACTTTAATCAGCTGTCTTGTTAATAACAACAAAATCCAATAATAAAACTACAATACACTGTGTAGCAATAAGTATACAAAGAGTAATAATGGGATGCGGTTACATTGCCGGCAGTCAGGATATTGACCGCTGACAATGCCGCCAACCAGAATCCCGGCTAACATAGGTTATTCCCACTCGTGGGTGTCCAAAAGAACCTGCGGCGAACGCGAGCACACAAGGGGATTCTTTGCACTCACCATGCTGCCGGCATACTGGCAGCCGGGATGCTGTTGTCGGTATACTGACGGACGGCATCCCGGACGCCGGTATATCACACTGATCCCGTTAATAACAATAGGTGACTGTAAAAGCATATACATGGGGCCAGAGGGAGAGGAACATGTTTAAGGTCTGGTCCTCTCTTGCTGTATGTACCTTGGCAGGCTTTCCCAGCCTGGCAGTGCGTCATGTGGTTCAGCACGTTCTTCATGGTACGACAGTGGGGTAGCGCGCAGTCCCGCATCTCGCCATTGGCTTGCTCCCGCCGCTGGCACTTGTGGGCGTGTAACAGGAGAACCAGCTGCTGCTGGATGAGCTTGCGTTTTTCTGGGTCAGCGGTGGGGCCAGTTCCCATGGATGGAGTGGCACCAATGCCTACTTGTTGGACTTGAGCTTGCAAGGGAGACTGGGAAACGGAAAAATATAAATATTTTGGAGATTGCATATACCAAAAAAAATAAACAAAATCAAAGCATCTCTCAACTCATTCCCAAACCGCCAGGAACAGCCAGATCCTGGCGGCCATCTTTTTCTATACCAGGAGAATGTAACACAGGATCTAGAATATAAGTAGCAAGAGTCTGCCAGTGGTGTCTTTGGGGCAGATTCAATTAGCCATGGATTGTGTGACAGTCTCTTCTCCCAGGTAAAGCTTCCAGGGCTATTCAATTAGACACTTGTGATCACCTCTGAAGCAGCATTAAACACGGATTCCGGGAATCAGCATTAACTGCTGCCCCGGGAATGCTTGCGTGCTTGTCACTGAAAACCTAAGGGAACTTCAGCTTGGAGAAGAGACCGCGTAACAGAACCCACAGATAATTGAATCTGCCCCTTTATAAAGATGTAAGCAAGGTATATAAATAAGTAAGTTAGAAGTATAAGCACCGAAACCCCGGAGCAGACCCATGTCAGTGAGCAGAACACCAAACATCCATAAGTAACTTATATACTCTATGCCTCTCCTGGGAACACCCATATTAAATTAGCTCATCCACCAGTGCAGGAAGATCTATTTACTAGGTGATTCATCGCACCCTACTGGCGCTCTTCACACCGTCGTGAGGGGCTATGCCCCCTTAACCCTTGTACGCTCTTGTGGCGTGCAATAGTTGAATTAAGAATCATTAAATATTGCACGGACAAAGGGTGTGCGATGGTTAAGGGGTCGCAGCCCCTTGCAACGGCGTGAACAGCGCACGCAGGGCCTGATGAATCACCTAGTAGGTGCTATGTTTGGGGGACTGGCGGGTGCGGGGGTGATGCGGATGGGGGCGGGGGGTGCCGCGGTTGGGGTAGTTGCGGGGGTGGTGTGGGAGGGGCGGGTGCCGCGGGTGGGGGTCCGGAGCCACCGTGGGCAATGGATGTGGTGTGTGCGGGTGCCCCGGAGTGGGGGAGGGGCGAGTAATGCTCTCCTCCTGGAAGCAGCTAGGCTGCTGTCCTCCCTTTGGCAGTGGCTCTCCCGGAGACTCGCACAGCAGCCAATCACTATTGTTCGCGCCGGTGTCCCAACACACCGCATTACAGGGAAGAAGGTGCACTCAAACTACAGCTCCCAGCAATCCTTAGCGCCTGAATGCTTCGGGCTGAGGGTTGCTGGGAGCTGTAGTTTATTTAGTGCGTATACTTCCCTGTAATGCAGCGAATTGGGACACCGGCACTAACAATAGTGACTGAATGGCAGAACTGACTGGCTGAATCAATGTAAAAGGTGACAGTGCTGTGCAGTGTCAGTGATACTGCACAGCACTGTCACCTTTTACATTGATTCAGTGTCCAGACATTACCCTCCGCGATATCACCCACTCTATCCGTTACTTTAGCCATCTCGGGGCTTCCAGGCCGGCAGGCCAGGTGCTGTGTTGCGGAGTCAGGGCCTCTGGGGATCTGGGCGCGGCTGTGGCGGGGAGGCACTTCTGTGACATCACGCGCCGAGGCAGCTCCGGGGCTCAGTGAGTATGCGGCGCTGGGAGGGCTATGAAATCCTTCCGCTGCGCTGCTTTCATACACATCTATGCCGATGGCTGCAGCAGCTTTTGTTCCACGTGCGCCGCGGCTAGGGAATGGGGATTGTTGATGCCGGAGGGGGCAGGCGGACTGGCAGCAGGACATAGGGGGTCATTCTGATCTGATCGTAGCTGTGCTAAATTTAGCACAGCTACGATCACTTACACCGACATGCGGGGGGACGCCCAGCAAAGGGCTAGTCCGCCCCGCATGTCAAGCCGCCCCCCCCCTCACAAGTACAGAAGCATCACACAGTGGCAATGCTTTTGTACGAGGAGTAACTCCCAGACAGCGCAGCTCCTACGGCTAGCCAGGAGTTACTCGTTGCTGCCTGGGTCGCAGCGGCTGCGTGCGACGTCACACAGGTGCTGCAGACCGCCCACTTCACGGTCCGGTCACGCCTGCATTGGCCTGGACCGCGGCAACAAAACGGGGGGCAAACGCCGCCGTGCCGCCCCCTCCCGCCCAGTGTCCGCCTCTGCCTGTCAATCAGGCAGAGGTGATTGCTAGGCGACAGCCGTCGGCTGTCAGCCATGTGCCGGCGCACTGCGGCGCCAGCGCATGTGCAGTTCTGACCTGATCGCTGCACTGCAGCGAGCGATCAGGTCAGAATGACCCGCGTAGGCATACCCTCCAGCTGGACCTTTTTGGCAGGTACAGGACCTTTTTTTATATGGTCTGTACCGATTTTTGGCTCTCCAAACTTCCATTGAAAGTATAGGAAAAGGGGCGGCTCCCTTCTCGAGTTTGTTCTGGTTTTTGTGTGTAAATTGTTGGAGGGTGTGTTGCTGCAGATGCAGTGGGCCTATTTTGGGGTGTGGACCTGGAGCTGCAGCTCCATCAGACCCACTGTTAATCCTGCTCTAGGAACACACAGCAGCCAAAGGGCAGAGCCTCCTACTGGATGTAACCTGTGTGGGAGAGTTTTTCTCGCCCAATCAGCTGTGGACTGGGTGTGTTAGACCTGCTGCTAACCCAATGAGAGCTCCTAGTCACGCCCAGCGTTAGCCACACAGTCACAGAGTGACAGATCTGGGCAATTATATTGGAGATGTTATTATTGTAATGTATTAGTGTAAGGTGATCATCACAAAGACAGCAGCCCCGACTGATGGGAAAAACGATACCTGTATCTTAGCAGAACATACTAAACAACCTAAACCTATTTGTGCACAACTTAAAAGCAGTGACTGGCCTTGTCATTACATTATAAAGGTTTCCAGATTATATGGCCGAGGCGTCTTGCATTATTAGGTGCAAAACACTGCTAATCAGAATTATAATAAACTCTGCAATTTAACAGAGTAAAATGGAGGTGCTTAGCATATTTTAGCCAAAATATGGGCCCACCAACCTCTACCAGGTGAATAACGGTCCCTAACACCTAAGGTTCAAGTTCAAAGCACATGACCACCCATGCCAGCACAAACCAACCGCCCCAAGGCATCACACTGCTTTTATTAATATAACATCTTTCTCAAATGTGGTCCTCAAGGCACTCCAATGGTCCAGGTTTTAGGTATAGCCATGGCTCAGCACAGATGGTTAAATCAAATTGACTGAGGTACTAATTAAGTCACCTGTGGCCAAGCATGGATAAACTTAAAACCTGGACCATTGGGGTGCTTTGAGGACCGCATTTGAGAACAAGTGCTTCAAATGCTATTTCTCTCTAGTGTGAGGACTTGGGGTGGTTGGATTGTGCCGGCCTGGGGGGTCCCATGCTCTGAACTTGAACCTTAGGTGTTAGGAACCCACCAGATGAGGTCACAGTAGCTGGGGCCACATTTTTGGCCAAAACAATGCTAAGCACCTCGATTTTACTCTTTGTTAAATTGCAGAGTTTATTATAATTATTCTAAGTAGCAGTATTTAGTGCTTGGAGTATGCATTTTCTTCCATGTGGAACTACAAGCCTCATAATTGTATCACCTCATGTTTAGAATTAGGGTGTGCAATCTAGGCCCCCTCCCCCATATGTTGTGTATTATTAGGCCTTACCATGCTGGACACATTGGCGACAGGTGAGCTTTTCAAATCGGAGGGGAATGGTGGAAGGCTATTTGCCATGCCAGGCTTGGTGGGAAGCTGAGGATTTACCCCCTGGGCTCGAATTTGTTGTCCAGGTGCTTGGTTGAAATTCTGTCCAAAAGGGCTGCTGTTGCCCTGAAGGCCGATCTGTGGAGGGAAAGTAATACCAGCGCTACATCAGAATAGGAGTGCGTGGTTCTTGGAAAGCACAAGCAATGATAGCAGATTCAAGGCAAGATGGAGAAAACAAACCAATTTCAGGAAATGTTGAGAGGAATTGACTGCAGAAATTACGCCGGTAGGTTGAGTTTGTAGTAAGAATAAACGAAAGTCGAGCTACAAGTTGTCAAAGGAACCAAACACTAAAGCCCTCTGGGGTCAAACGTGAGATGGAATAATGGAAGGTACATCAACTGTAAAGCGGAGTGTACGAAATGGACAAATACCCATCGAGTTATTCAAGAGTGACTGGATGGACAACACACTGTAGGTTGTACAGTACACACTCACGGTAGGTGCCACAGCTACTGAGCACAATACTATGGAATGCTTTTCAGTCTGGCTATGGGAGCCTATTTACTATCTAAACAGAAATCTACGATAAGTGCACTCTCTGGGCTTACTGCACACGTCATTTCCTAGCTCTGGCCACTTACCCTGGAATCTGTGCCTTACTGCGTGCTAGCCATGGTGCATACCGAGGGATATGGTATTTACTGCAGGATATAACTGAATAGCTCCGAGCACTTAACCCAGGAGCTAAAAGCCTGCAGCAAATATCGGAACTAATTGAATTACATCCTCAATGACCTGTTAGATAGACAAACATAAAAAATAAGTATTTACTCACCGGTAGATCTATTTCTCGTAGTCCGTAGTGGATGCTGGGAACTCCGTAAGGACCATGGGGAATAGCGGCTCCGCAGGAGAATGGCACAACTAAGTAAGATTTAGGACTACCTGGTGTGCACTGGCTCCTCCCTCTATGCCCCTCCTCCAGACCTCAGTTAGGATACTGTGCCCGGAAGAGCTGACACAATAAGGAAAGGATTTTGGAATCCCGGGTAAGACTCATACCAGCCACATCGTATAACTCGTGATACCATACCCAGTTAACAGTATGAAAAATAACTGAGCCTCTCAACAGATGGCTCATAACAATAACCCTTTAGTTAGGCAATAACTATATACAAGTATTGCAGACAATCCGCACTTGGGATGGGCGCCCAGCATCCACTACGGACTACGAGAAATAGATTTACCGGTGAGTAAAATCTTATTTTCTCTGACGTCCTAGTGGATGCTGGGAACTCCGTAAGGACCATGGGGATTATACCAAAGCTCCCAAACGGGCGGGAGAGTGCGGATGACTCTGCAGCACCGAATGAGCAAACTCAAGGTCCTCCTCAGCCAGGGTATCAAACTTGTAGAATCTTGCAAAAGTGTTTGAACCCGACCAAGTAGCAGCTCGGCAAAGTTGTAAAGCCGAGACCCCTCGGGCAGCCGCCCAAGAAGAGCCCACTTTCCTCGTGGAATGGGTTTTTACCGATTTAGGATGCGGCAGTCCAGCCGCAGAATGTGCAAGTTGAATCGTGCTACAGATCCAGCGAGCAATAGTCTGCTTAGAAGCAGGAGCACCCAGCTTGTTGGGTGCATACAGGATAAATAGCGAGTCAGTTTTCCTGACTCCAGCCGTCCTGGAAACATATATTTTCAGGGCCCTGACTACGTCCAGCAACTTGGAGTCCTCCAAGTCCCGAGTAGCCGCAGGCACCACAATAGGTTGGTTCACATGAAACGCTGATACCACCTTAGGAAGGAATTGGGAACGAGTCCTCAATTCCGCCCTATCCGTATGAAAAATCAAATAAGGGCTTTTACATGACAAAGCCGCCAATTCTGATACACGCCTGGCCGACGCCAGGGCCAACAGCATGACCACTTTCCACGTGAGGTATTTTAGCTCCACGGTCTTAAGTGGCTCAAACCAATGCGACTTTAGGAAATCCAACACCGCGTTGAGATCCCACGGTGCCACTGGAGGCACAAACGGGGGCTGAATATGCAGCACTCCTTTAACAAAAGTCTGAACTTCAGGCAGTGAAGCCAGTTCTTTTTGGAAGAAAATGGACAGAGCCGAAATCTGGACCTTAATGGAGCCCAATTTTAGGCCCATAGTCACTCCTAACTGCAGGAAGTGCAGAAAACGACCCAGTTGAAATTCCTCCGTTGGGGCCTTCCTGGCCTCACCACGCAACATATTTCCGCCATATGCGGTGATAATGGTTTGCGGTCACCTCTTTCCTAGCTTTAATCAGTGTAGGAATAACTTCCTCCGGAATGCCTTTTTCTTTTAGGATCCGGTGTTCAACCGCCATGCCGTCAAACGCAGTTGCGGTAAGTCTTGGAACAGACAGGGCCCCTGCAGCAGCAGGTCCTGTCTGAGCGGCAGAGGCCATGGGTCCTCTGATAACATCTCTTGAAGTTCCGGGTACCAGGCTCTTCTTGGCCAATCCGGAACCACTAGTATAGTTCTTACTCCTCTTCTTCTTCTTATTATTCTCAGTACCTTGGGTATGAGAGGTAGAGGAGGGAACACATAAACCGACTGGTACACCCACGGTGTCACTAGAGCGTCCACAGCTATCGCCTGAGGGTCCCTTGACCTGGCGCAATATCTTTTCAACTTTTTGTTGAGGCGGGACGCCATCATGTCCACATGTGGTCTTTCCCAACGGTTTACCAGCATTTTGAAGACTTCTGGATGAAGTCCCCACTCTCCCGGGTGGAGGTCGTGTCTGCTGAGGAAGTCTGCTTCCCAGTTGTCCACTCCCGGAATGAACACTGCTGACAGTGCTAACACGTGATTTTCCGCCCATCGGAGAATCCTTGTGGCTTCTACCATCGCCATCCTGCTTCTTGTGCCGCCCTGTCGGTTTACATGGGCGACCGCCGTGATGTTGGCTGACTGGATCAGCACCGGCTGGTGTTGAAGCAGGGGTCTTGCCTGACTTAGGGCATTGTAAATGGCCCTTAGTTCCAGAATATTTATGTGTAGGGAAGTCTCCTGACTTGACCATTGTCCTTGGAAGTTTCTTCCTTGCGTGACTGCCCCCCAACCTCGAAGGCTGGCATCCGTGGTCACCAGGACCCAGTCCTGTATGCCGAATCTGCGGCCCTCTAGAAGATGAGCACTCTGCAGCCACCACAGCAGCGACACCCTGGCCCTTGGAGACAGGGTTATCAGCCGATGCATCTGAAGATGCGATCCGGACCACTTGTCCAACAGATCCCACTGAAAGATCCTTGCATGGAACCTTCCGAATGGAATTGCTTCGTAAGAAGCCACCATTTTTCCCAGGACTCGCGTGCAGTGGTGCACCGACACCTGTTTTGGTTTTAGGAGGTCTCTGACTAGAGATGACAACTCCTTGGCCTTCTCCTCCGGGAGAAACACTTTTTTCTGTTCTGTGTCGAGAACCATCCCCAGGAACAGTAGACGCGTTGTAGGAACCAGCTGCGACTTCGGAATGTTCAGGATCCAGCCGTGCTGTTGTAGCAACTGTTCCCTGGACCTTGCCTTTATAAGGAGATCGTCCAAGTACGGGATAATTATAACTCCCTTTTTTCGAAGGAGTATCATCATCTCTGCCATTACCTTGGTAAATACCCTCGGTGCCGTGGACAGACCAAACGGCAACGTCTGGAATTGGTAATGACAGTCCTGTACCACAAATCTGAGGTACTCCTGTTGAGGGGGGTAAATGGGGACATGCAGGTAAGCAGCCTTGATGTCCAGTGATACCATGTAATCCCTTTCGTCCAGGCTTGCAATAACCGCCCTGAGCGATTCCATTTTGAACTTGAACCTTCGTATATAAGTGTTCAAGGATTTCAAATTTAGGATGGGTCTCACCGAACCGTCCGGTTTCGGTACCACAAACATTGTGGAATAGCAACCCCGTCCTTGTTGAAGGAGGGGTACCTTGACTATCACCTGCTGCGAATACAGCTTGTGAATTGCCTCCAGCACTGCCTCCCTGTCCGAGGGAGCTGTCGGCAAGGCAGATTTGAGGAAACAGCGAGGGGGAGACGTCTCGAACTCCAGCTTGTACCCCTGAGATACTACCTGTAGAATCCAGGGATCCACCCGTGAGCGAGCCCACTGGTCGCTGAAGTACTTGAGATGGGCCCCCACCGTACCTGGCTCCGCCTGTGGAGCCCCAGCGTCATGCGGTGGACTTAGAGGAAGCGGGGGAGGACTTTTGTTCCTGGGAACTGGCTGTATGCTGCAGCTTTTTCCCTCTACCTCTGCCTCTGGGCAGAAAGGACGCGCCTTTAACCCGCTTGCCTTTCTGGGACTGAAAGGACTGTACCTGATAATACGGTGCTTTCTTCGGCTGTGAGGGAACATGAGGTAAAAATGTTGATTTCCCAGCTGTAGCTGTGGAAACGAGGTCCGAGAGACCATCCCCAAACAACTCCTCACCCTTGTAAGGCAAAACTTCCATGTGCCTTTTAGAATCAGCATCACCTGTCCACTGCCGAGTCCACAATCCTCTCCTGGCAGAAATGGACATTGCGTTTATTTTAGATGCCAGCCGGCAAATATCCCTCTGTGCATCTCTCATGTATAAGACTGCGTCTTTAATATGCTCTATGGTTAGCAATATAGTGTCCCTGTCTAAGGTATCTATGTTATTTGACAGGGAATCTGACCACGCAGCTGCAGCACTGCACATCCATGCTGAAGCAATAGCAGGTCTCAGTATAGTACCTGAGTGTGTATATACAGACTTCAGGATAGCCTCCTGCTTTCTATCTGCAGGGTCCTTTAGGGTGGCCGTGTCCGGAGACGGTAGTGCCACCTTTTTTGACAGACGTGTGAGCGCTTTATCCACCCTAGGGGATGTCTCCCAACGTGACCTATCCTTTGGCGGGAAAGGGTACGCCATTAGTAACCTTTTAGAAATTACCAGTTTCTTATCGGGGGAAACCCACGCTTCTTCACACACTTCATTTAATTCATCAGATGGGGGAAAAACCACTGGAAGCTTTTTCTCCCCAAACATAATACCCTTTTTTGTGGTACCTGGGGTAATATCTGAAATGTGCAACACATTTTTCATTGCCGTAATCATGTAACGGGTGGCTCTATTGGAATGTACACTAGTCTCATCGTCGTCGACACTGGAGTCAGTATCCGTGTCGACATCTGTGTCTGCCATCTGAGGTAGTGGGCGTTTTAGGGCCCCTGATGGCTTTTGAGACGCCTGGGCAGGCACGGGCTGAGAAGCCGGCTGTCCCACATCTGCTATGTCGTCAAACCTTTTATGTAAGGAGTTGACACTGTCGCGTAATTCCTTCCACATGTCCATCCACTCAGGTGTCGACCCCGCAGGGGGTGACATCACATTTATCGGCATCTGCTCCGCCTCCACATAAGCCTCATCAAACATGTCGACACAGCCGTACCGACACACCGCACACACACAGGGAATGCTCTGACTGAGGACAGGACCCCACAAAGTCCTTTGGGGAGACAGAGAGCGAGTATGCCAGCACACACCAGAGCGCTATATATACAGGGATTCACACTACCCACAGTGATTTTTCCCCTATAGCTGCTGATATTACACAGATTGCGCCTAAATTTAGTGCCCCCCCCTCTCTTTTTTACCCTATGTAGTCTGGAAACTGCAGGGGAGAGCCTGGGGAGCGTCCTTCCAGCGGAGCTGTGAGGGAAAATGGCGCCAGTGTGCTGAGGGAGATAGCCCCGCCCCTTTTCCGGCTGACTTCTCCCGCTTTTTTATATGTATATCTGGCAGGGGATTTTACACATAAATAGTCTTAATGACTATATTATGTGTTTATTTTGCCAGCAAGGTACTATTATTGCAGCCCAGGGCCCATCAGTGACCGGAGTGTGTGGTGTGCATGGGGAGCAATGGCGCACAGCTGCAGTGCTGTGCGCTACCTTAATGAAGACCGAAGTCTTCTGCCGCCGATTTCCAGGAACGTCTTCTTGCTTCTGGCTCTGTAAGGGGGATGGCGGCGCAGCTCCGGGACCGGACGACCGAGGCTGGGCCTGTGTTCGATCCCTCTGGAGCTAATGGTGTCCAGTAGCCTAGAAGCCCAAGCTAGCTGCAAGCAGGTAGGTTCGCTTCTCTCCACTTAGTCCCTCGTAGCAGTGAGTCTGTTGCCAGCAGATCTCACTGAAAATAAAAAACCTAAATTATACTTTCTTTTCTAGGAGCTCAGGAGAGCCCCTAGTGTGCATCCAGCTCGGCCGGGCACAAAATTCTAACTGAGGTCTGGAGGAGGGGCATAGAGGGAGGAGCCAGTGCACACCAGGTAGTCCTAAATCTTTCTTAGTTGTGCCCAGTCTCCTGCGGAGCCGCTATTCCCCATGGTCCTTACGGAGTTCCCAGCATCCACTAGGACGTCAGAGAAAAAAAGGTTATTTTTTAGCCAGCAACCAATTAATCTACCAGTATGTTTTGGAAGTGGGGGAGGGAAACCACGCAAACACACACAGAGTACCTTGGTCAGGAATTGAACTCAGGGCTGTGAGGCAATACAGCTGACCACAACACCAACCATGCTGTCTAAACTGTAACAGGTGCCCAATTTTGCTTTTTTTGTTTTGTTTGTTTTTTATGCATGGTTGAATGTAGACAGATCAAATTGTAACAGACATCATCTTGTTCTCATAATAGACATATTCTGGAAAGGAAGTTTTGCTAATGTCTCCATAACAGCATAGAAATAAGCATTTACAGAAACACTGAATATAAGCAGCAATATTCACAGCCCTATCCGCACACATGCAATACCTAATACACAGGTAACTACAGAGAGAGAGAAACTCCTCACCCATAGCAACACGATTCAAACTCCTTTTATTATGCGTTCAGGAAATGAAAACCAGATCTGATTGGTTGCTATGGATTCAGGGCCTTTAGTTGCCTGTGCTCCTGTTCACAAAAGTCTCACTGAGTCACTTTCACACAATAGCTTTACCTTGACTTCCAGAAGGCACATACAGCTGCTAATATGTGGATGGTTTTTATACAGTCCAGGGGTAGCAGCCTATAATAGCTGTGCTGGGCCCTGTGCAAGGTGCCATGATGTTGGGATTTTCTCCCTGGTGTGGTTTCGCACTGGGAAGCCCACCAGGACGGAGAACAGTCATTTCTTCCTCGTCGTTGGCACTACACCCTAGGCCACTCTCCATCAGCCCTTTCCGAAAGAGCCAAGAGACAGATTTTTAGGGCACGGTTCCTCACTACCTGTGGAGGGGTTCCGGTATGAATGGTCGACAATGTTAAGGTCGACCGTCATTAGTTCGACATGGACATGGTCAACATGGACAAAGGGTCGACACAAAAAGGTCGACATGGATTTTTGACCTGTTTTTGGTGTCATTTTTCCGTAACATGACCAGGAACCCCAATTAGTGTACCGCGTCCCCTTACACGGCTCGCGCTGCGGGCAAGCTGCCTCGCTCCGCTGCACTCAGCACAGGTTACTATTCCCAATCATAGTCCACGTGGATTTTTTTTTTTTTTTAAAGCTGTGTCGACCATTTGTCCATGTCGACCATCTGAACGGATACCCTATGGAGGGCTGCAAAGAGGTAAGCAGGCTGCCCACTAAATGAGATGGAGAGATATCCTGTACCAAGGATTAATAGTGAGAAAGGGAATTTGCTAAGTGGGATGCGCCAATTACAGTCAATTTGCATATAAAACGAGTTTTATGGTAAGAACTTACCTTTGTTAAAACTCTTTCTGCGAGGTACACTGGGCTCCACAAGGAATGGACAATGGGGTGTAGAGTAGGATCTTGATCCGAGGCACCACCAGGCTCAAAGCTTTGACTGTTCCCAGAATGCATAGCGCCGCCTCCTATATCACCCCGCCTCCCTGCACAGGATCTCAGTTTTTAGTTAACCAGTCCAATGCAGTAGCAGGAAAAGAGAAGACAACGGTTAGTAGCCACATACACCACACTCTCACGACAGGAGACGTGTCAGCGGCTAGTGCCATACCAACCCAAAGAAGCTAAGTGCGTCAGGGTGGGCGCCTTGTGGAGCCCAGTGTACCTCGCAGAAAGAGTTTTAACAAAGGTAAGTTCTTACCATAAAACTCGTTTTCTGCTGCGGGGTACACTGGGCTACACAAGGAATGGGCAATGGGGATGTCCTAAAGCAGTTCCTTACGGGAGGGGACGCACTGTAGCGGGCACAAGAACCCGGCGTCCAAAGGAAGCATCCTGGGAAGCGGCAGTATCGAAGGCATAGAACCTTATGAACGTGTTCACAGAGGACCACGTAGCCGCCTTGCACAATTGTTCAAGGGTCGCACCACGTTGGGCCACCCAAGAAGGTCCAACAGACAGAGTAGAATGGGCCTTGGATCAGAGAGACCAGCCTTCACATAAGCATGTGCAATCACCATTCTAATCCATCTGGCCAGAGTTTGCTTGTGAGCAGGCCAGCCCCGTTTGTGAAACCCAAACACAATAAAAAGAGAATCAGATTTCCTAATAGGAGCAGTTCTCTTCACATAGATACGGAGAGCCCGTACCACATCCAAAGACCGCTCTTTGGGAGACAGATCAGGAGAAACAAGTGCCGGAACTACAATCTCCTGATTAAGGTGGAACGAAGAAACCACCTTAGGTAGATAGCCGGGACGAGTCCTAAGAACCGCCCGGTCACGGTGAAATATCAGACATGGGGAACTACAGGACAAGGCACCCAAATCCGACACTCTTCTAGCTGAAGCAATAGCCAGCAGAAACACCACTTTAAGGGAAAGCCACTTAAGGTCAGCTGAACCAAGAGGTTCAAACGGAGACTCATGTAACGCCTCCAAAACCACGAAAAGTCCCAAGGAGCCACAGGCGGGACATAGGGAGGTTGGATACGCAACACGCCCTGAGTAAAGGTATGCACATCAGGTAAGGTCGCAATTTTTCTATGAAACCACACCGACAAGGCAGATATTTGAACCTTGAGGGAGGCCAGACGCAGGCCTAAGTCCAGGCCCTGCTGAAGAAAAGCCAACAACTTGGCTATACTACACTTGGAAGCGTCATAATCGTTAGATGCGCACCAAACAAAGTAAGAATGCCAGACCCTATAGTAAATCTGAGCCGAAGCCGGTTTCCGGGCCCGCAACATAGTTTGAATGACCGCCTCAGAAAACCCTTTAGCCCTTAAGACGGAAGCTTCAACAGCCACGCCGTCAAAGACAGCCGGGCTAGGTCCTGGTAGACACAGGGGCCCTGAACGAGGAGGTCTGGGCGTTGTGGAAGTAGAATTGGATGCTCTGACGATAAGCCTTGCAGGTCTGATAACCAGGGCTGTCTGGGCCACGCTGGAGCTATGAGAAGCAGAATTCCTTTTTCTCGCTTGAACTTCCGAATTACCCTGGGCAGGAGTGACACCGGAGGGAACACGTACGGCAGCCGAAACCTCCACGGTACCGCCAGCGCATCCACGAACGCTGCTTGAGGATCCCTTGTCCTTGCTCCGAAGACCGGAACCTTGTGATTGTGTCGAGACGCCATCAGATACACATCTGGAAGGCCCCACCTTTCGACCAGGAGTTGAAACACTTCTGGATGGAGGCCCCACTCGCCGGCATGCACGTCCTGACGACTGAGAAAGTCCGCTTCCCAATTAAGGACTCCCGGAATGAATATTGGCGATATGGCCGGTAGATGGCGTTCTGCCCACTGTAGAATCCGTGAGACTTCCTTCATTGCTAGGCGGCTTCGAGTGCCGCTTTGATGATTTATGTAAGCCACTGTGGTGGCGTTGTCCGACTGTACTTGAACAGGACGGTTCTGAATTAAATGCTGGGCTAGGTTCAAGGCATTGAAGACCGCCCGCAACTCCAGAATATTGATCGAGAGGAGGGACTCCTCCTTGGTCCACCGCCCCTGAAGGGAGTGTTGCTCCAGCACCGCGCCCCAACCTCTTAGACTGGCATCTGTCGTCAACAGGACCCAGTCGGATATCCAGAACGGACGGCCCCTGCACAGTTGTTGGTCCCGGAACCACCAGAGCAGCGATAGACGGACCTCCGGAGTCAATGAGATCATTTGAGACCTAATCCGGTGAGGCAGGCCGTCCCATTTGGCTAGAATCAGCCTCTCGAGAGGGCGAGAATGAAATGGAGCGTACTCCACCATGTCGAATGCTGACACCATGAGGCCCAGCACCTGCATCGCCGAATGTATCGACACTTGCGGACAAGATAGGAAGCAACGAATCCTGTACTGAAGTGTCAGGACTTTCTCCTGAGACAGGAACAACCGCTGGTTGTGAGTGTCCAATAGTGCTCCCAGATGCACCATGCTCTGAGCAGGGATCAGGGATGACTTCTTCCAGTTGATGATCCACCCGTGGGCTTGCAGAAACCGGACCGTCACATCTAGATGACACAGGAGAAGTTCTGGGGAATTTGCCAGGATTAACAAGTCGTCCAAATATGGCAGTATCCTGACCCCTTGACGGCGGAGTACCACCGTCATCACCGCCATGACTTTTGTAAAGACTCACGGAGCCGTTGTTAAACCAAAAGGTAACGCCCGAAACTGGTAATGGCAGTTGCCAATCGCAAATCTCAGGTATTGCTGATGAGACACTGCTATAGGAACATGCAGGTAAGCATCCTGTATATCCAGGGATACCATGAAGTCCCCAGGTTCCAAGGCCAGAACTATAGAGCGAAGGGTTTCCATCCAGAACTTGGAAACCTTCACAAACCTGTTCAATGCCTTGAGGTTGAGAATGGGTGGGGAGGACCCATTCGGTTTCGGGACTAGAAACAGCGGAGAATAGTACCCCCGGCCCCTCTGCGCAAGAGGCACCTGTACTACGACTCCTGTATCCAGGAGGGTCTGTACCACCGAATGTAGTGTGTTTGCCTTTGTCTTGTCCAACGGGACATCTGTCTGGCAAAATCGAAGAGGGGGTCGGTTTTTGAAGGCTATGGCGTAACCTCGTGTGACGACTTCCCGTACCCAGGCATCTGAAGTGGTCTTCAACCATTCCTGGGTATACCCTAGAAGCCGGCCCCCCACCCTGGGATCCCCCAGAGGGAGGCCTGCCCCGTCATGCGGCAGGCTTATCTGTCTTGGAAGCTGGCTGACGGGCCGCCCAGGCTCTTTTGGGCTTAGGCTTACAAGGTTTGGAAGTGCGGGCCTGCTTGTTGTACGCCTGACCTTTTGCTTTACCTGAAGGACGAAAGGGGCGAAAGGAAGTACCTTTAGCCTTCGACACAGAAGGAGCAGTACTTGGCAGACAGGCAGTTTTGGCAGTAGCCAAGTCAGCCACAATCTTATTTAAATCGTCCCCAAATAGAATATCTCCCTTAAAAGGGAGTACCTCCAGGGTTTTTCTAGAGTCCAGATCCACAGACCAGGATCTCAGCCACAATATCCGGCGAGCCAGGACTGATGTAGTAGGGGCCTTGGCTGCCAGGATACCGGCATCAGAAGCCGCCTCTTTAATATAACGAGAAGCTGTGACAATATAAGACAAGCATTGTCTAGCATGGTCAGAGGAGATTTCAGCATCTAACTCCAAGGCCCATGCTTCATTGGCCTCTGCAGCCCAAGTAGCTGCAATAATGAGCCTTTGTGCAGCACCCATGAGGGTGTAAATCGCTTTCAGACAACCCTCCACACATTTAGCCGTAGGCTCTTTTAGAGACGTGACGGTGGTGACCGGTAGAGCTGAGGAAACCACCATCCTAGCCACATGTGAGTCCAGTGGAGGAGGCGTTTCCCAATTCTTAGACAGCTCCGGCGCGAGGGGATAGCGAGACAGCATCTTCTTTTGAGGCACAAACTTCGTACCCGGGTTTTCCCAGGGTTCCTGACGTATATCAATTAGGTGGTCCGAGTGAGGTAAAACTTGTTTTATCACCTTCTGACGCTTGAACCTATCTGGTTTTTTAGGAGGAACGGATGGCTCGGGATCATCCGTAATCTGTAAAATTAACTTAATAGCCTCCAAGAGATCAGGAACATCCAAATGTGAACTACCCTCCCCATTAGCCGTATCCGAGTCAGAATCTGTGGGGTCAGTGTAAGCGCAGTCTTCATCCGACGAGGTGTCAGTGACAGCAGTGGATTGTGAGGAGACAAGCGCTCGCTTAGAGGACCCCTTGGATGTAGGCGAGCGACGGTCAGACTTTTTAGTAGTCAGGGACTGGTTCAACTTCTTTATTTGAGCAGATGAATCGTCTGCCAACGGCAAGGACCACAAACGGTTGTACCGGCATTGGGGGTCCCATAGGGGGGTGTTAGTTTATGAACTAGCGTATGCAGAAGCGTGGAAAAAGTGGACCACGGCGGGTCATTATTTGCCCTCGTTGCCACCGTCCCACTGGGGGGCAAGGAGCCCCCAGAACCAGAGCCCAAAGCTGCTATATTCTCCTAATAGGTATCTGCGGCTTCAGCAACACCGGCAGTGTGTTCAGCCCCAGAACCGTTACCCTCAGAAGCAGACATGATATAACTTGCAGTATCAGGTAACACAGTACAATTTGTCAGTAGCACGATACCTCTAGCCCAAACCCCTGCGCAGTGTAGTCAGCACCAGCAGAGATAAAGGAGAGATATGGTGACTAAATCACAGAGAAAAATACGTAATACAGTATATCTTTGTGAAAATCCTATATTAGATAAAACCTGACGCACCAAGCCCCCTCAGGTTATAGAATATAGGGATAGCAGGTTGAGTGAAAGACACGAAATGGACACCACTCAGCTATCAAATGCACACACAGAAAGTCACAGTTTGTACAATGCAGAGGTTATTACTAACAATAATACTGCACTGGACTAGCTTACACAGCTATATAACAATAGATATAACAGTACACAGTAAGAACAGGATGTATATCACAGGGTAATTGTACTAGGAAACCCTGACTAAATGCACTCTTTCTTAACTAACACTGACTAAAAAAGGCAAGTAGAATACTTAAGTGTCTTGTAAAGTCACAGCACTGATAACCAGGCGGCTTTACATAGGAGGATTTGCCCAAGCATTCCCAGGAACAGTGAGCTGAGGGATAATGGCGCCGCAGACACTGCTAGGGAGTGAGGGAGAGACAGATATGCAGCTCCAGGGCGGGAACATTTGCAGAAAATGGCGCCCTGGGGCTGGGGGAGGGGCTTCAGGTCCAAGCTCTATCCCCCTGCTGGCAAAACCACCGGGTACTGCGGACTCTAATAAAACGGTTTATAGAGAAAACCTGACCTGTCCCATGCCCTGGTGATCTAGTGGGATCACCTGTACTGCCACAGTGTCCACCGCCAGCGCGCACGGCCCGCCTCCCACTGACCGCGCCGGATCGCGATAAAGACCGGGTCCCGCAAGCGGGACACACTTACCCCCTCCCGAAGTGCGGCCACGCGATACCGGAGAGCCCCCGTCGTGTGTGCCTGACAAGAAGAAAACTGGAGCCTCCAGCTGTAGTTACCCGGCAACCAGGGCTCGGGAGTGTACAGCGCCGCTGGGGAGAGCAGGAGCTGCAGCCGTGAATGTCCACTGACATGTAACACTGCTGCTGCCCTTGAAGTCTTCACTTTTTTCCTCAGAAAAAAAGCTCTTCTTAGGGCTGCCTGGAGCAGCCCCTCTGTTAAGTGCCTGCTACTGCAGCACCAACTACAAAACGGAGATCCTGTGCAAGGAGGTGGGGTGATATAGGAGGCAGCGCTATGCATTCTGGGAACAGTCAAAAGATTTGAGCCTGTTGGTGCCTCAGATCAAGATCCTACTCTACACCCCATTGTCCATTCCTTGTGGAGCCCAGTGTACCCTGCAGCAGAAAAGATTATTTGGTAGATTACAGATGTGTCCTCATCCTACCTCAACATGCCACGTGTGGCGAGACACCGTGTGCAAGTGAGCCACTCTGAAACCAGAGAGTTTCACGTGTGAATGCGCATCTTAACTGCAATACGTCACAACAAATCCTTCACAAGGCTGTACCAACTGATTTGATACGTGGCACTGGAATCTGTACGAGTCAGAGTCTGTATATGAAAAACAACAGAACGTGGCGTAAAAATGCGCTGCCACTGCATTGTATACAGACTCAGACGCACGCCGATATACAAGAATCACATATAAAATCAATCAGTGCAGCCTCATGAAGAGGTTTTGTTGCAACGCATTGCGATTAACATTTACTTTTGCGAGAAGATGGCGCACGGCCCAATTTAGTTGCTCGTGACCTGGCGCAGAGAGATGTTTAGTGGGACTGCAGCAATAGTGTTTGAAGACAGATCTGTATGTTGGTGGTGCTACCTTCTGACTCGAATATACTGCCAGTATAGACATATAGGGGCAGATTCAATTGTTTAACCCTGCAGCTACCACTAGGGGGCGCAAAATAGAGCAATTAAATAATTGCTGAATTTAGATGCCCAGTAGCCGCACGGCTAATATTTGATCTTGCAGACTCCTAAGGTGCAAGAAGAAGTGTGTGTAAAGTCGGCAATTTGGGCGTCCAAACGAGAGTCTGGACACCCAAAGCAGAACTTTAGACGGGTTTAGCCGTAAACATGACTGTCACAATGCGATTGTTGTTTAGGCACCCAAGCATATCACATCCAAACAGACTGGGATTAGCAGTCTAAACTACTGTTAGGACACCCAAAGTGCTGAGGTTGCACACATTAGTTCTCATACCTAAGGAGGCTCCGAGAAAAAAAAAGTGTCTTCCATGGGTGCTGTGCGCCTGAATGGCAGAACAATTGATGTGCTGCCGTCTGGCGCCTTCTAGTGACATCTGCAATGAAAATAACTGAATCAGCCCCATAGAGGAAGATATATGGTTCTTCACTGTATAACTACTGTGTGATATATCAGGTACCCATTTTAAGGCATACCAAATGAAAACGTGGTTTATTATAGATCACCCCCCCCCCCCAAATGTTCTGCTGTTTGGGCGCAATCAGCGCCTGAGCCATCGTTCCTGCTTGCAGCCAGAAATGTGCGAAAAGTGTTCTGTTATGATCAAACAGGACTTTTTCGCATTGCGGGCACTATTTTAGTCAGGTTTAGACAATTTGCGTGGCTAATACTGGAGCCCTGGTGCGAATACTGGAACTTATAAAGAAATGGGCGCCTGATCGGAGCAACAATTGAATTGCTTTGATGAATGCCTATAAAAAACATTTATTTTTTTTTATTATGGTTATATATCTATATATTGTTGCTATTTTATTAATATCTTTGCCTACAGTTTGTGTATTTCATTCAGTGCTTTATATTTCTCTGACGTCCTAGTGAATGCTGGGTACTCCGTAAGGACCATGGGGAATAGACGGGCTCCGCAGGAGACTGGGCACTCTTAAAAGTAAGATTAGGTACTATATCTGGTGTGCACTGGCTCCTCCCTCTATGCCCCTCCTCCAGACCTCAGTTAGAATCTGTGCCCGGCCAGAGCTGGATGCACCTAGTGGGCTCTCCTGAGCTTACTAGAAAAGAAAGTATTTGTTAGGTTTTTTATTTTCAGTGAGATCTGCTGGCAACAGACTCACTGCTACGAGGGACTGAGGGGAGAGAAGCGAACCTACCTGCTTGCAGCTAGCTTGTGCTTCTAAGGCTACTGGACACCATTAGCTCCAGAGGGATCGAACACAGGGCCCGACCTCGATCGTCCGTTCCCGGAGCCGCGCCGCCGTCCCCCTTGCAGAGCCAGAAGAACCAGGAGAAAATCGGCGGCTGAAGACTCCAGTCTTCAATAAGGTAGCGCACAGCACTGCAGCTGTGCGCCATTGCTCCCACAGCACACCACACACTCCGGTCACTGGTGGGTGCAGGGCGCTGGGGGGGGGGGGGCGCCCTGGGCTGCAATATGTATACCTTTTTGGCAAATGTGCACATAATACAGTTATAAACTGTATATGTGCCTAATCCCCCGCCAATAATATTATAAAAAAAGCGGGAGAAGCCCGCCGCGGAGGGGGCGGGGCTATCTCCCTCAGCACACCGGCACCATTTTCTCTTCACAGCTCCGCTGGAAGGACGCTCCCCAGGCTCTCCCCTGCAGTATACACTACGAGAAGGGTAAAAAAGAGAGGGGGGGCACATAAATTTAGGCGCAAAAGGTGATATAAGCAGCTATTGGGGGAAAATTCACTTTGTGTTAGTGTAAATCCCTCTGTTATATAGCGCTCTGGTGTGTGCTGGCATACTCTCTCTCTGTCTCCCCAAAGGACTTTGTGGGGTCCTGTCCTCAGTCAGAGCACTCCGTGTGTGTGTGTGTGTGTGTGTGTGTGTGTGTGTGTGTGTGTGTGTGTGTGTGTGTGTGTGTGTGTGTGTGGTGTGTCGGTACGGCTGTGTCGACATGTTTGATGAGGACGCTTACGTGGAGGCGGAGCAGGAGCCGATAAGTGTGATGTCGCCCCCTGCGGGGCCGACACCAGAGTGGATGGATATGTGGAAGGTATTAACAGACAGTGTCAACTCCTTGCATAAAAGGTTCGATGACGTAACAGCTTTGGGACAGCCGGCATCTCAGCCCGCGCCTGCCCAGGCGTCTCAGAGTCCATCAGGGGCTCAAAAACGCCCGCTACCTCAGATGGCAGACACGGATGTCGACACGGAGTCTGACTCCAGTGTAGACGAGGATGAGACAAATGTACAGTCCACAAGGGCCATCCGATGCATGATTACGGCAATGAAAAATGTGTTGCACATTTCTGACATTAACCCGGTTACCACTAAAAAGGGTATTATGTTTGGGGAGAAAAAGCAGCCAGTGACTTTTCCCCCATCTGATGAGTTAAATGAATTGTGTGAAGAAGCGTGGTGTTCCCCAGATTAGAAATTAGTGATTTCTAAGAGGTTACTAATGGCGTACCCTTTCCCGCCAACGGACAGGTTGCGTTGGGAAACATCCCTAGGGTGGACAAGGTGCTCACACGCTTATCAAAAAAGGTGGCACTGCCGTCTCAGGATACGGCCGCCTTAAAGGAGCCTGCAGATAGAAAGCAGGAGGCTATCCTGAAGTCTGTGTATACACACTCAGGAACTATACTGAGACCTGCAATTGCTTCAGCATGGATGTGTAGTGCTGCAGCTGTAAAAAAACCATAGAGCATATTAAAGACGTAGTCTTATATATGAGGGATGCACAGAGGGACATTTGCCGGCTGGCATCTAGAATTAATGCTATGTCCATTTCTGCCAGGAGAGTATTATGGACTCGGCAGTGGACAGGTGATGCTGATTCTAAAAGGCACATGGAGGTTTTGCCTTATAAGGGTGAGGAATTGTTTGGGGACGGTCTCTCGGACCTCGTATCCACAGCAACAGCTGGGAAGTCGACTTTTTTACCTCAAGTTCCCTCACAGCCTAAGAAAGCACCGTATTATCAAGTACAGCCCTTTCGGCCTCAGAAAGGCAAGCGGGTCAGAGGCGCGTCCTTTCTGCCCAGAGGCAGGGGTAGAGGGAAAAAGCTGCACCAGACAGCCAGTTCCCAGGAACAAAAATCCTCCCCAGCTTCCACTAAGTCCACCGCATGACGCTGGGGATCCACAGGTGGAGCCAGGTGCGGTGGGGGCGCGTCTCCGGAACTTCAGCGACCAGTGGGTTCTCTCACAGGTGGATCTCTGGGTTCTACAAGTGGTATCTCAGGGATACAAGCTGGAGTTCGAGGCGTCTCCCCCTCGCCGTTACCTCAAATCAGCCTTGCCAGCTGCTCCCAAGTAAAGGGAGGTAGTACTGGCGGCAATTCACAAGCTCTACCTTCAGCAGGTGATAATCAAAATTCCCCTCCTTCAACAGGGACGGGGTTACTATTCCACAATGGTTGTGGTACCGAAACCAGACTGTTCGGTGAGACCCATTCTAAATTTGAAATCCTTGAACACTTATATAAGGAAGTTCAAGTTCAAAATGGAATCGCTCAGGGCGGTTATTGCAAGCCTGGAAGAGGGGGATTTTATGGTGTCACTGGACATCAAGGATGCTTACCTACATGTCCCCATTTACCCACCTCACCAGGAGTACCTCAGGTTTGTGGTACAGGACTGTCATTACCAATTCCAGACGTTGACGTTTGGTCTGTCCACGGCACCGAGGGTGTTTGCCAAGGTAATGGCCGAAATGATGATACTCCTTCGAAAGAAGGAAGTTATAATTATCCCTTACTTGGACGATCTCCTTATAAAGGCAAGGTCCAAGGAGCAGTTGTTAGTCGGAGTAGCACTATCTCGGGAAGTGCTACAACAGCACGGCTGGATTCTGAATATCCCAAAGTCGCAGCTGAGTCCTACGACGCGTCTGCTGTTCTTGGGCATGATTCTGGACACAGAACAGAAGAAGGGAGGAGAAGGCTCAGGAATTGTCATCTCTGGTCAGGGACCTCCTGAAACCAAAACAGGTGTCGGTGCATCACTGCACGCGAGTCCTGGGAAAGATGGTAGCTTCTTACGAAGCAATTCCCTTCGGCAGGTTCCATGCAAGGATCTTTCAGTGGGATCTGTTAGACAAGTGGTCCGGATCGCATCTTCAGATGCATCGGTTGATCACCCTGTCCCCGAGGGCCAGGGTGTCTCTGCTGTGGTGGATGCAGAGTGCTCATCTTCTCGAGGGCGGCAGATTCGGCATTCAGGACTGGGTCCTGGTGACCACGGATGCAAGCCTCCGAGGTTGGGGGCAGTCACTCAGGGAAGAAACTTCCAAGGACAATGGTCGAGTCAGGAGACTTCCCTACACATAAATATTCTGGAACTAAGGGCCATTTACAATGCCCTAAGTCAAGCAGAACCCCTGCTTCAAAACCAACCGGTGCTGATTCAGTCAGACAACATCACGGCGGTCGCTCATGTAAACCGACAGGGCAGCACAAGAAGCAGGATGGCGATGGCAGAAGCCACAAGGATTCTTCGATGGGCGGAGAATCACGTGCTAGCACTGTCAGCGGTGTTCATTCCGGGAGTGGACAACTGGGAAGCAGACTTCCTCAGCAGGCACGACCTCCACCCGGGAGAGTGGGGACTTCATCCAGAAGTCTTCAAGCTGATTGTGAATCGTTGGGAAAGGCCACAGGTGGACATGATGGCGTCCCGCCTCAACAAAAACCTAAAAAGATATTGCGCCAGGTCAAGGGACCCTCAGGCGATAGCTGTGGACGCTCTAGTGACACCGTGGGTGTACCAGTCGGTTTATGTGTTCCCTCCTCTTCCTCTCATACCAAAGGTACTGAGGATAATAAGAAAGAGAGGAGTAAGAACTATACTCATCGTTCCGGATTGGCCAAGAAGAACTTGGTACCCGGAGCTACAAGAAATGATCTCAGAGGACCCTTGGCCTATGCCGCTCCGACAGGAGCTGCTACAGCAGGGGCCCTGTCTGTTCCAAGACTTACCGCGGCTGCGTTTGACGGCATGGCGGTTGAACGCCGGATCCTAATGGAAGAGGGCATTCCGGATGAAGTCATTCCTACGCTGATAAAAGCTAGGAAGGATGTGACAGCACAACATTATCACCGCATATGGCGAAAATATGTTGCTTGGTGTGAGGCTAGGAAGGCCCCAACAGAGGAATTTCAACTGGGTCGATTTCTGCACTTCCTACAGTCAGGAGTGACTATGGGCCTAAAATTAGGATCCATTAAAGTCCAGATTTCGGCCCTGTCTATTTTCTTTCAAAAAGAACTGGCTTCACTGCCTGAAGTTCAGACGTTTGTTAAGGGAGTGCTGCATATTCAGCCCCCTTTTGTGCCTCCAGTGGCACCTTGGGATCTCAACGTTGTGTTGGATTTCCTAAAATCACATTGGTTTGAGCTACTTCAGACCGTGGAGTTGAAGTATCTCACGTGGAAGGTAGTCATGCTGTTGGCCTTGGCCTCAGCTAGGCGTGTGTTAGAATTGGCGGCTTTGTCCTGTAAAAGCCCATATCTGATTTTCCATATGGACAGGGCAGAATTGAGGACTCGTCCCCAATTTCTCCCAAAGGTGGTATCAGCGTTTCATTTGAACCAACCTATTGTGGTGCCTGCGGCTACTCGGGACTTGGAGGATTCCAAGTTGCTGGACGTAGTCCGGGCCCTGAAAATCTATGTTTCCAGGACGGCTAGAGTCAGAAAAACTGACTCGCTGTTTATCCTGCATGCACCCAACAAGCTGGGTGCTCCTGCTTCAAAGCAGACTATTGCTCGCTGGATCTGTAGCACGATTCAACTTGCACATTCTGCGGCTGGACTGCCGCATCCTAAATCAGTAAAAGCCCATTCCACGAGGAAGGTGGGCTCTTCTTGGGCGGCTGCCCGAGGGGTCTCGGCTTTACAACTTTGCCGAGCTGCTACTTGGTCAAGATCAAACACTTTTGCAAAATTCTACAAGTTTGATACCCTGGCTGAGGAGGACCTTGAGTTTGCTCATTCGGTGCTGCAGAGTCATCCGCACTCTCCCGCCCGTTTGGGAGCTTTGGTATAATCCCCATGGTCCTTATGGAGTACCCAGCATCCACTAGGACGTCAGAGAAAATAAGAATTTACTCACCGGTAATTCTATTTCTCGTAGTCCGTAGTGGATGCTGGGAGCCCGTCCCAAGTGCGGATTTTCTGCAATACATGTATATAGTTATTGCTTAACTAAGGGTTATTATTCTGAGCCATCTGTTGAATGAGGCTCAGTTGTTGTTCATACTGTTAACTGGGTATAGTTATCACAAGTTGTACGGTGTGACTGGTGTGGCTGGTATGAGTCTTACCCTGGATTCCAAATCCTTTCCTAGTAATGTCAGCTCTTCCGGGCACAGTTTCCCTAACTGAGGTCTGGAGGAGGGGCATAGAGGGAGGAGCCAGTGCACACCAGATATAGTACCTAATCTTTCTTTTAAGAGTGCCCAGTCTCCTGCGGAGCCCGTCTATTCCCCATGGTCCTTACGGAGTACCCAGCATCCACTACGGACTACGAGAAATAGAATTACCGGTGAGTAAATTCTTATTTTAGCAATAATATGCAGTAAGTCAGGCCCAATTAAGTTTAATATCTAATGTTTGCAAAGTTTTATTTGGTGGTGTTAAAATTTAATAAAAAAAATGAAACAAATCTCCTCAGCACTTCACCAGTCAGCTCTTCAGACCATTCCCTGGGCTACCTCTCTCTCTCTGCTGGTGGCTGAGAGGTGACAATCAACAAGGATTCACCCCTACTTTATTTCACGTGGTCTTGCTGGCAATTCTACAGCATGGTCTGGAAGGAGTTACAAACTTGGGCTCTTTGAATGTTCAGGCCTCAACATTTGGGGTTTGTTTTTTTTAAGAAAAGTCTTATCTGAGGTGCAAACCTCAAGGGAACGGGATTCACGAGCAGCCACCATACTTTCCCCCTATTGCTCCTTAGTACCTCAGCCTGATTCTCATAGCTTTGCAGCACCCTCTGGATGTGGTGGAAGTTGAAGTCTCTTACGCAGAAGAAGGCTGCCTTTCTTTTAGCTAGCACCACAGGAGCTGGGGCTGTCTTGTAGGTTTCCTGTCACAATCCTCAATGAAGAGGAGTAAAAACGTCTTTAGGAGACTTTAGTTTGGGTCAGGACTGTAGAAGAAAAGGATATCTGTGGTAAAAACATTGTGTCTCTACGTCTGTAGAACACAGGACTGGTTAGTTCTCACTAACGGCAGGAGAGGCTGGCCACCAAATAGTTATAGGCACAATGATTTGAGTAATTCGCCAGGCTTCCATTGGGACTGATCTGGCCATTCCTGGCAGTGAGAGGGCATATTCCACCAGATAAGTGGGAGCATATTTATAGTGTGGCAACACCACAGCACATGCAAGCGAGGTCAAGAGGTTCAGTTGTTCATACCAATGCCAAAAGAAATGTGATCTAAGCGGATTTGACTGTGGAGTGATTGTGGTCACCATAAAGAGAGGGAGGGGGGGGGGGGGGGGGGGGGGGGGTCATCTGAGTATTACAGAAACTACTGTTCTCCTGGGATTTTACTGCACTACTGTTTCTACGGTTTACAGAGAATAGTGCGCAAAATGAAAAACATCCAGTGAGCGGAAGGTCCTGTGGTCGATGACATCACAGGCCAGACGATAATGTCCGAACTGGTGCATTCTTACAGAAGGGAGAGGCCAACACTGGGACTGAACAGGACAAAGAGGTCCATGTGCTCTAATGACCTCCAGAGCAATTTAATCCAATCGCATCTGGGAGGTGACGGGGTATACAGTTTATAAAAGTGGCCACTGAATGTATATAATCAATATATTACAGTGACTGATCCATTTTCTCTACACTGAAAATTATTATACAATTTACTTCTAGCCTGCATTTGTATGGATCCACTGCCAGGTTACACAGCTACCTTGTGAATGTCCCTATGGGAACCCAAGTCAGCCGAGTGCTATGAGGTTAGAACTACACCTGCTAACACTGCACTCAAGTTGCTGAAGTTGCTGAAGAGCACATCTTATGGGCCGAACCAACATTCATAAGAGCCCGTGACATCACACCGGGACACGAGGCAAACGGACTCCTAGCGACTGGATAAGCCTGCTCTCTCTCCTCACCACAATTACCTTAAAAAGAAGTTGTTCAATGAAAACCCCAGAGAGAACACAGTCCATGGACTTAAAATACCGCATTGTGGATTGCAACAGGCTTCAATGGTGCTGGGTGGACAATAACGTACAATGACTCAAATAGGGCCACTTAGCCGCTGCTGTTTAAATGCATCTCTAATATGTAACAATAAAACCCATTTAGGTGTGTTCATGCCCATTTATGTTCATACCAACTGCAGTGAGGGGACGGCTTATTTTATTTCAGTGTTTTCGAGTATGTCCCACTCATTCCAATAGCCCCAGTCACTTCAATGGAGTTGTGCACTAAATGTAGAAGCAGAGCTCAAACATGTACAGAGCTTCACAATACAGGTAATTTCATTAATCTCTACTTATATGGAATCAAAGAATAGAGTTCATGGCACTACCCATTCACTGCCAGCAATATCACAGCTAGTGGGAGATGAGTTTGTGATTGGTTGAGAAGTTAAGAGGATTGGCCAATTGTTGCTTCTCTCATTCTACGGCATACTTTTATAGGGGGTCAATAGTCATAGGGACCCCTTATAACTACACTTTAACCACTGAGGTGGAAACCCCCAGTTTGCGGTTAACGGTCGATTTTTTTGAGTAGTAAAACTCGCTTTCATTTCAATAGCCCTCTCATTCCAATAGGGAAACATGCGGGAAAGCCCATTAAAATATATGGACCATTGCAATTAATGTGAAAAGCCCCATATGCATATCAACTGCAAGGAAACCACATATCTGATGCCTGCACCTTCACATGCAGGGGCAGATGTACTAAGCCTTTGGGGTCGATTCAATTCAGCAACAGTAGAATAGCGCCGGGAATTAGCTCCCGACGCGATTCAATTCAGCTAACGTTAAGTCGGAGAATGCCCGTTCTCGCTGACTTAACAAGTTGTTTTGTCGGGAGAACGAGCATTCTCCGACTTAACTACCCGCGGCGGTGCTGATTCCGGACAGAATCAGCCTCGCACCGGCCGCGCGCGCGGCAGCTCTTTTGTCGGTTTTCTTCTCTCACCCCCCAGGGCTGAGAGAAGAATTCCCGACAATTGAGGGTAACTAGTCGCTGTATTGAATAGCGTCGGGAGCTAATTCACGGCGCTATTCAACTTTTGCTGAATTGAATCGACCCCTTTGAGAGTGATAATGTGGACAGAGAGCTATACTATCAGCCAATCAGCTCCTAACTGCCATGTTGCAGGCTGTGTATTTGAAAAATGACTGGAGCTGATTGGCTGGTAGTTTCTCTCTCCAGGGCATAGTACATGTGCACCACAATCTGCACTACACAATCGCAACATGAGGGGGTAACAGGCTAAAGCACACCGCACAGTCACCTGACAATTCTCTGTTACATTAATGACGTTCAATAAGGAGGCCTATTCTAAGAACACCATTCACCAGTATAGCTACTGTCACAGCACAAGCCAACCACTTCAAAGCAAAAAGTATTACTAGCAAAAAGGACGTGAAAGCCACAAGATTAAGAGAAGGAACACAACTGCAAGCACGACAGCGGACATGAGTGTTGTGGCTTGAGGAGCTTCTTACCCCTAACTATAGTATGACACTACTGTGCCTGGGTGTAACGATCACACAACAAAGCCACAGTTACTAATACATGGCCTAGACGTGCCGTAAGGGTGTCCCTGCTCAGGCCAGCTGGATACTAGTTGTTACGGACATACAGACATTATCACTGTATGTGTAACATATAGTATCGTGTGAATAGATGGGTTACGATTTCTTTATTCCTCCATTCAACGTTCAGACACCCCTGAGGTTTTTTGCATTGGAGTGGACGGCTTTGAGGCCATCCTTATCTCTGCTCTCAGCCAAAAGCGTCACTGCACAATTGCTGCATCACGTTCTGCACTCAGTACATCTAGGGTGCAGCTGGTGTTGTGCCCTGTGGTAACTATTTTCTATGCTTCTCAGTCGTGTCTCAAGTGACGGGAGATCGCAGAGCGCAAATCAATAGTTTTTTGTATCGCGCCATAAAGGCAGAGTATAGCCTCGTAAAGCAGCTTAACGCGACCAGAGTACTGGGCGTGATCGCGAAAAGTGCACGTTTGGCATCCACACGGGTCACTTTTTGCATAATTACCTCACCACCCCAGGGGGCGCGAGCAGAAATGTGGACACCGGCAGCCATCGCGCCCAGATAGAGCTACAATTTAATAGCTCCGTTAGGCGCCATCTAGCGGCTGCAGGCGGACAAAACTTTTGAATTCCACCCTATGAGCACTAAGAACACTAGTAATCAGAACAATTCTAATAAACTCTGCACTTTAACATGGTGTAAAATTGAGGTTCTTTTTTATGCCAAAAATTATGATAAAAACCTCAATCTTACTCCATGTTAAATTGCAGTTTATTATAATTGTTCTGATTACTAGTGTTCTTAATGCTTAAGAGTGTGCACTTGCATTTTCTCTTTTTTCTGTGTAGCACTACAAGTCTCAGCATGGTACAAGTCTTTTCCATTTAGAATTAGGGTGCGCAGTCCAGACTCCAACCCCCCACCCCCTTCCCCATACATGTCTTTCTATAATCAATAAAGAAATGCAACTTAAAGTAGTATTGGTAGAAGCCTATCCTGTGCATTACAACACAGCACTGAACTACTCTATGGGCATGATGCAATTAGATGACTGCTGAATAGCGCCGGGAATTAGCCCCCAGGGCTATTCAATACAGCGCCCTGTGACACCCAACAACGGGATTTCTTCTTGCAACCCCTAGAGTGGTGCGAGAAGAAATCCGACAAAAGTGCCGGCGCAATGTTGATTTCTGCCCTTAGCGCGGCGGAAACAGCGTTGTACCGGGCACTTAAGTCGGAGAATGCGGTTCTCCTGACAAAACACCCTGTTCAGTCCGGGAGAACGGGCATTCTCCGACTTACCACTGCGCTGTATTGAATAGCCACGGGGGCTAATTCCCGGCGCTGTTCAACTGTCATCGAATTGAATCGTGCCCTATGAAACATTTAGCGCAGTCTTGGTCTTTACAGGTCGTGTGACATAATCATCCCTCTGTACCTTTTAAACAATCTGAATGTCAGTTTACAGTGTTTCCTTCTTTTGGCTTTATATATTTTACATATATTCCTCTTTACGCAAACCACTAGTTTATTTTTAAATAGTTAAGAAAAAACCTTCCAGACAAAGACGGATGTTTTTCCCAAGTGCCATGCGGGTGTACGCCCTAACTTAAAGTGACAATCTGTGGCACACATTTCCCGATATTATGAGCCTTGTGATACAAATATCTTGGAATGCATGCAAACACGCAACAAGGGAGAGAGTCATACAGACCAGCAGCAAGAATCTCAGTACGTACTTTGGTCATGGGTCCTGCCTGAGCAGTGGTCATTCCCGTGTGAGCCGGCATAGTCGCGGTGCCTTGCGTCAGTGTTTCCGCGAGAACGCTGCCAGGGTTAGTCTGCAAGGCTGGAGAGTTGTACTGCAATCCTGCTCCCCGGCCTCGGCTGCCCGGGCCCAGCGACCCGTTCAGGACCTGTCCCTGTGCTGGCTGGGCTTGGCTCATTAGTGTGTGCCCAGCATTGTTATTTAGCAGTGCTTGATGTCCTTGGTTGAAGTTAGAGTTCATGCAGATACCTGCAGATGCCTGTGGAGCGGCAGGACTCCCCGCCACCATGCCGACTTGCTTCTGCGACTGGGCGGTGGGAACAGATGAACCGGGTGTGCCCGTTGTTTGCTTGCTCAATCCGGAGGGAGGGGTGGCAGACAGTCCTTGGTTGAGTGGGCTCTTGTTAAGGCTGCCCATGTTGCCAAGGCCCGGGCTGTTTTGCTGTCCCTGGCCTCCCATACTTTGTTGTACAGGGCTACCAGAGCCTCCTCTTCCCATGCCGGCGCCCAGTCCTGGATTCCCTCCACGGAGGAGATCAGAAAGCTGCTTGTTTTGGGAGACCGCATCCTGTCCCAGACCCCCACCAGTGCCCAAGAGGTTGAGATCTCCATTGGGAATTAATTCATCAGGAAGGTCATTTTCCAAGTCAAAAAAAGATCCAAAATCTGTGAAGACAGAAAAATAGATAAATAACGCAGCTACGGGTCATCAACTCCTTTTCCCCACATACAGATCCCTCCCAAAATCTCTACATGTTTACAAACTTCTTTCAACCCCACCCATGCTTTCAAAACAGATATGGCCTTCATCTTCAGCCAGTAGACTGGCTGTAGCTCTGCCCAGCAGTCCTCCTGTACCCTTACACCATCACTTCTTCACTGACCACCCTGACATCGGTCCACTAGCTCCAGGACCATTAGAACTCATCGCACTGAACAACTGTGTTATTAAGCCTTCAGTAACACTGAATATTCTCGATCACGTCACTATCTGAAGCTCAACATTTTCTCAGTAAAACATCCCCTCAAAAAAGTAGCATTGTTAGGTCTTCATATTTTTTAAACCATGATTGCAACTTCAAACCACACCAAACGCACTTCCTTGTCTTGCATCCATCTCCAAGCCACCAATCCCGCTAGCCACACAAGAACGCCTTGCTAGCTGCATC
Source organism: Pseudophryne corroboree (assembly GCF_028390025.1). Taxonomy (NCBI): domain Eukaryota; kingdom Metazoa; phylum Chordata; class Amphibia; order Anura; family Myobatrachidae; genus Pseudophryne; species Pseudophryne corroboree. The sequence continues at coordinate 447,882,128 of NC_086450.1, read as the reverse complement.
TCTATGCTCATTAATGGCATAATCTATATATGGTATAGAAAGGCCCAGTGAAAGCTGTCCAGATGTTTCTCCTACTTTTGGAGAAGGTCACAGTAATTCCCTAAAGTCACCCCCACCCCCCCATATGCCATTTATTCCTACAAATGTAGCGATTGATAACTCAAACATAGAACAAGGGCCCCCACCATCTCCGTAGAAAGAAAGCGGCGCATCATTCTACAACATATTGGCAACACCAAGTCGTGAAGACGAATTGTGGCGAATCCATACATGTGATCTGCGTTACAGAATGTGTGACTTGGGGGGGGGAGATGTTGTCCATCTTTGCGATCTGATTCTAGTTCAGTATAACTATGGAGATATGAACACTTGAGGATTTGCATGACGGTGATGTTTGGTGCTTCTAAACGTTCTGCCAGTGAATCAATTAAACTTCTGGTGGCGCCACTTTAATTCTCGAAACATTTTTTGAGCCTCAATTTTGATGTGAACAAATCAGTTGCACACTAGTCTGTGCCGCTCACTGTGCTGTCTGCATATTGCAGGTCTTAAGATGAATTGGTGACACTTTAGGCAACGCGTGGCGAGCAGCACATTTGGGAAGGAGACGGGCGTGCAGCAGTAACATGCTGCAAGTTGTACAGCTGGTGCAAGCTGCTTAACAATACATCATGGCATACCAATAAATCTGTGTTGCTGAAACGTCTCCATCACGCGTGTTTCTCAGACTGGAGCTCTGTGGAAGTGGCAGGAAGCCAGATCAAAGTTCAGTCATTAAATGGGGCATATCTAGCTGTGTACAGGTACCGTCCCCACTGCAGGTGGTGAACAATTTGGTGCAAAAAATGAATTATGTTAAAAGGGGAACTAGGTTGGTTCCTTGGCTATGACTATCTACAAATATATAGGACAATGAGAACTAATCGTTCTGGGACTGTTGGAAAGCGTAGATCCCCTTAATGCAACAACAGTTAGATACTGGTACAGTAGAAGGACCTTAGTTGGTCACATTTGTTTAGAGGGGAATAGGGATCAGCTGGGACCACCAAAGACTAAACTCGCTCTCCCCCAGAAATGTTTTTATCCAAAGAGAACATAAAACACCTTGCAGCTACATTACTGTACAGAATACAACAGTATAGCTCTATGTACAAGAGATGCCCCCTCCCAATGCATCACCCACAGCTAAACGTACTGTACAGATAACCAGGCTTTAACAGAGTGACAAAGGGATCTTTGAATCCTATGGAGAACACAATATAGGGACAATGGGGTCGATTCAATTCGGCAACTTAAGAATAGCGCCGGGAATTAGCTCCCGACGCTATTCAATTCAGCTAAAGTTAAGTCGGCGAAAGCCCGTTCTCGCCGACTTAACAGGTAGTTTTGTCGGGAGAACGGGCATTCTCCGACTTAACTACCCGCGGCGATGCTGATTCCCGACAGAATCAGCCTCGCGCCGGCCGCGCGGCAGCACTTTTGTCGGTTTTCTTCTCTCACCCCCCGGGGATGAGAGAACAATTCCCGACAATTGCGGGTAACTAGCAGCTGAATTGAATAGCGTCGGGAGCTAATTCCCGGCGCTATTCTTAAGTTGCCGAATTGAATCGACCCCATTGTTTCATATAGTAAATACAAAAAAGAATGAGCATAATGCATAGGAAGAATTATATGAAAGTAGACTATAAGAGATCCAGTCAATTCTGGAGAGTGCTGTTGCTGAATGACACATTGGGGTCGATTCTATTCGGCAACTAATGAATAGCGCCGGGAATTAGCTCCCGACGCTATTCAATTCAGCAACTAGTTACGTCGGCGATGGCCCGTTCTCGCCGACAAAACAGGTTGAATTGTCGGGAGAACGGACATTCTCCGACTTAACTCCCCGGCGCGAGGCTGATTCCCGACAGAATCAGCCTCGCGCCGGCCGCGAGGCAGCACTTTTGTCGGGTTTCTCTTCTCATCCCCCGGGGATGAGAGAAGAATTCCCGACAATTGCAGGTAATTAGTTGCTGTATTGAATAGCGTCGGGAGCTAATTCCCGGCGCTATTCATTAGTTGCCGAATAGAATCGACCCCATTGCATCCAATGATAACGCAATGGATGTGCAGCAAAACGTGCAGTGTCTGGGGTACTGTAACTGGCCAGATATGGAGGTCAATGGAAACCAGCAACGAGACCCTTACCGCACGGACTCCCGACCCTCCACCACTGATTTACAGACTATAAAGCACCTGTACAAAGGCACAGCAAATAGCTTACACAAGCTCTGCACCATTTACTGTGATCAGGAACAGACACAGGATCCGGTCTGAAGATCGACACAGTCTAGGTCGACAATGTTTAGGTCAACAGGGTGCCTAGGTTGACAGGTCAAAAGGTCGACATGAGTTTTTCACATTTTTTTCTTTTTTTGAACTTTTTCATACTTAACGATCCACGTGGACTACGATTGGAACGGTAATCTGTGCCGAGCGAAGCGAGCCATGCGAGGGGACACGGTGCACTAACTCGGCTTCCCAGTCACTGTACGCAGAAAACGACACCAAAAAAAACCCAAACTCATGTCGACCCTTTGACCTAGCACATGTCGACCTAGAAACCCTGTCGACCTTCCAACCCTGTCGACCTAAACATTGTCGATTTGATGATCCACACCCACTCACACCATGCCTACCTCTAACAGTAATAAATATATATATATATATATATATATATATATATATAATTTCTTTGAAAGTCCGCACTCACATCAGAAAAATCCATATATAGGGTGCTCCTCAAAAAACCCCAAGGAGAGTTTCACATATACCAGGTATCCGAGACCAAAGAGATCTCAAAAGAGGGCACTCACCAGTCCAATAAATTAAAAGGCTTTTATTAGTTCATCGCAGTCATCAATAAATAGTCGACGTTTCGACCTATAAGGTCTTTTTCAAGACAGTCACCGCAGACATCCAGTCAGCATGCCAGCTAACAGCTGTTAGCTGGCATGCTGACTGGATGTCTGCGGTGACTGTCTTGAAAAAGACCTTATAGGTCGAAACGTCGACTATTTATTGATGACTGCGATGAACTAATAAAAGCCTTTTAATTTATTGGACTGGTGAGTGCCCTCTTTTGAGATCTCTTTGGTCTCGGATACCTGGTGTGTATATGTATATATATATATATATATATATATATATATATATATATATATCCAACTTCCTTAAGAGCTTCCACATAAAAAAAAAAAAAGTAACAAAAACAAACGTACAGCTTGATTTAAATACATCTTGTGCTAGCAAAGTCTGGACGGTTTTCAGAAAGGGCTGTATATTTGCCGACAGCAGCCAAACAATTGGATAATCCTCAGTGGTTAGTAATGTTAGGGTTGGGGGCCAGCATTGTGTACATTAAAACGATTAGCGCTGTGTGACCATAGCAGAAAATGGTCAGTACCACCATCCCTCATTCCTACCCCCAGACCCAACATTAAGAAATTGTACGGCTTAGCGGACGATCCTGTGAAATATTTCCCTATTACAGACGCGAGACTGTAAAACCCCAGTAATACGGAGGAACGGCTCCTATATGATGGCTTTCAGCAGGAGCAGAGAAACACTAACCCAGTAAAGTAACAGTATTATGCTGAAAACTCTATGGGGTGCGTGTAACAAGCTGCCGTGTCAGGGAACCAGCCTGATTGTGGTGATTAAGGGCTATATATACGAAGCTGCGGGTACTTATCAGCGGTATGGAGCTGAAAATGTACAGCGGCAATAACGTTCATTATAAAACACGCCGGGCTTTACAATGAATGCTAGTGCAGCTTTACATGTTCCGCTCAAAGCCATGCACTTCGTAAATACAGCTCTAAGCCCATAGATTCAAAGCAGCAATCATTTTAAAGGAAAAGCTTATTCTCAGAGTAATGTCTGTGCCACCAACCCCAACGGAGAAAACACACTAAGCACAAACACCCAAACCTATAGACTCGATTCAATTCAGAGAGTGTTGAATATCTCCGGAGGGCTATTCAATACAATGCGCTGTGACACCCGACAACAGGATTTCTCCTCGCACCCCCGGAGGGTTGTAAGCAGAAATCCGACAAAAGTGACTGCACGATGCTGACTTCTGTCCTTAGCGCGGCGGAAACAGCATTGGCCTGCGCAGTTATGTCGGAGAATGCCGGTTCTCCCGACAAAACACCCTGTTATTCCGAGAGAATGGGCATTCTCTGACTTACCATTGCGTTGTATTGAATAGCCCCGGAAGCTAACTCCTGGCATTAGTCTACTCTCTCAGAATTGAATCGAGCCCTATATTGTACTGTACATAACCCGCCCATGGAGCAGAAGGGCAGAATGGTTGCACGTTGGAGTTTTCTGGGGCAAAAGAGCACAAAAAAGTTTGAGTGTAAGAACTCTGGAGCTAGAAACAAATGGAAATAATTCTGCCCATATTTATTATAACACGGCTTGCAGAATCCCAGCGAGCTTATAGGACCAGTGAGACATTTCTATTAATGTAATTGGATGCAACTATTTTCTTGCTGGGTGAAAAGGGCCTGTATGATACTAGTTAATATTGAAGTCAAGATCAAACTGAGGCTGCCAATGTCTTGGACTACAATGCCCAGCTCGCTGATTACTGCAATATATAGCAGGGCTGTAGACTGGTAGATGGATAGACTGCAGCAATATCCAATGACAATACCTATGGCAACGGACGTTTTCTACCTATATACTTTATTATACGCACATAGGAGGGAATTCAATTCGCCACAGAATTTAACCAGGGAGCTAAAACCTCACCGTAAGTTTGCGGAACAATGCAATTATATCCCATGGTAAGCCCAGGACTAACACCTCCCGAGTTAAGCACCAGGAGCTATGGAATTACCAATGGTAAGCTTGTGAATAGCTCCGGAACTACTAATTAATGCAGATTTCTACTCGCACCACAGGAGAGTGCAGGCAGAAACCCACTGTAAGTGCATCCTCAGGGTTAGTGGCGAGCAGTAAATACATCGCACCAGGCACTTAACCCGGAGGCCAGACCCCTGCCATAGGCCTCGCACCTAACGGAATTCCACACAAAAGCGTGTAAAGCTTACAAAGCATAAAAAAAAAAAAAAAAAAAAAATCTACAGCGGTCTTAACGGAGACCCTTCAAATGAATCCAAAGGGAAAAAGAATAAGGAGAAACAGTTAACCACAAGAAGGATTGGAGTATAGTATATCTGCTCCCTTCCTCAGCTGCCATTAAATCATCAGGTTCTGTAAGAAGCAGACATGATGACCTGAGGAAACTCAGGAGGTGAAATAGGGATAAGGCATGATCATAGTATGTAAAGCCCTCTCACTGTACATTTCTTGGCAAGGAATACTTGGAAACAGAACAAGTCTCTCCTAATGTTGTCTACTATTCTTGTGTGGAAAAATGCAATAACTTCCTTTTATTGGAGACAATGAACCGTACAAAGTTCTCAGCTTGTAGATTTCTTCACACATGTGGGGCCTCTCGTTTGTTTTATTTCTTACTGCTCAGTTTTTTTTCTTCGGATGAGCAACTCTATAGGCCAATCAGAAACCAAGGTTTGTGCAGCATCAGGTGGTAGTGCAAGGTTCTACACCGCTGAGCAGAACCCAGGACAGAACCTATACATCTGCATGTAGCAGCCCCCAAAGCTTTGAGAACCTCCCACCTTTAAGAACTGCTCTAACCACCAGGTCAGGGTAATAGACCTTTGTTACCTGACCTCTGGCTTCAGACTGCAATGTGACTGGGTACTGTGAGATTTGTGCATCTGGATCTGATGAGATGTGCAGATGACCTATCAGATTCCCAGAAGCAGCAGACCCTGGGGGAGATTTATCAGATCTTGGAGAGAGACCAAGTACCAACCCAACCAGCTTCTGTCGTTTTTTCCTAGAACAGCCCGTAACATGGCAGCTAGGCGTTGATTAGTTGGTAATTTCTCACCACTTTCTCTCTCTCCAAGGGGTCAATTCTATTCGGCAACTAAAGAATAGCGCCGGGAATTAGCTCCCGACGCTATTCAATTCAGCTAAAGTTAAGTCGGCGATGTCCCGTTCTCGCCGACTTAACAGGTAGTTTTGTCGGGAGAACGGGCATTCTCCGACTTAACTACCCGGCGCGAGGCTGATTCCCGACAGAATCAGCCTCGCGCCGGCCGCGAGGCAGCACTTTTGTCGGGTTTATTCTCTCATCCCCCGGGGATGAGAGAAGAATTCCCGACAATTGCGGGCAACTAGTAGCAGAATTGAATAGCGTCGGGAGCTAATTCCCGGCGCTATTCTTTAGTTGCCGAATAGAATTGACCCCCAATAGGTTCTACGACTACCTGCATAGACAACTGCATAACAAAGTATTCTCCCCCAGATCATGCAGTTCCCTTATGTAGTTCTTATAGAGTACACAGATAGTGTTCCCGCTAGGCTGTTTCAGTGTGGCGCCTTGCCCAATTTTAAAATGATAAAAGGCGCCCTGCAGAAACAGCCTGCCCTCCGCCGACTCCCCGCGCGGGTCGCAGTGTCCCACAAGTGTGGCTAGTGCTCCCCGCTAGTGAATAGCATCTATTCACAGATCAGTACTAGCTTGCGGCAGCCCGGCTTCTTTATAAGAGCTGGGCAAGCCCCCCCACTCCCACCCAATAAGTGAATAGCCCATGACCCGTCTCCTCCCTGGGTACCCCCCTTGCCCCCTTTCTCAATCACACACGCAGAACTGCCTTGTCGCCTGTGTGCCTCCTTCCCACTGCTCACCATAGAGTGAACACTACAGATATAGAGAGACAATACAACGATATAGCCGGGTCAGGGAGTATTACAGCCTGGATTCCATGGAGGACTCCCACAAAAGGCTTTATGCACTTTAGGACAACGGACCTACTTAACTGCCCCATAGTGTGGCACCTTGGTGGGCACCCACAAGGGGGCGATTCAATCCACCAAGATGAACCAGAATGGCACATCACAAGTATTTCCTCACACCCTATAGAGGTGACAGGGACACTAGCAATGTCGGGAGAACCATAACCGGCCAATGTGTATGCAGACCAGCACTCCGGCGTATACAGTAATTGTATCCCCCCGTTCCCCCGTGTCTCCATCATTACCTGAGGAAAACTTTCATCAAATGCAAACATCTCAGCAACACATAAAATTACAATGGCTATATAATCCGGTAACAAAAAACACACACACCTGAAAACATGCCGGAAGATATTTACTAACGTGAGGGAACTCATTCTTCAGGAGACAGTCACTTCATGTGCACTACACAGCAAGACCAATATGCAGACATTACATATTACATCTCATCACCATTTACCTGGCTAGGCAGGCACAGATAAGAGGGGAGTTGCCGGTTCTAAGATCGAAAGGACGTAATTATTTCCTGGTCAGAGACTGGAAAATCCCAATACACAGGTATCACATGTAAATTGTGACAATTATTGTCCATGACAAAATTCTGGCGTAGTTTCCAATTATGCCACAGTGCGCTTAAAGAACGTCTCTACCCAGGCCAGCCCCCCCCGCAACGAACTCTCCCGTCAACCGCAAGACGCCCACCGGTGCCTGGCAGCATAACGCAACAATACGGCATTATACTGGAGAGCTACGATTGCACTACGAGCTGAAATCCGCAAAAGTGCTGGCGCACGGCTGATTCCCGTTCTCCCGACAAATCAACCTGTTAAGTCTGGGAGAAAGGGCATTCGCCAACTTAACATGAGCAGAATTGAATAGCTGATTCCCGGCACTATTCAACTGTCAGCAAATTGGATTGACCCCATCGAATACTTGGTACTATGTAAAAATGCCAATCTCCCACGGTGACACGCTCTCTTTCATCAATAACAGCACCTTATACTCATTCTTGGGATCATTCATTTGTTTTTTGGGCGCCCATTACAGCCGGGAGCTATTGAATGGTTTGCCATCAGGCGCAAGTGCCGCAGGTGTCCACGATTTCGCTCGTACCCTCCTTTGGTGCAGAGCAGAAATCCACTAGAAGTCCGACCAATGACAAGAACCACAGACACCATTACAGTGATGCGTGAAAAAAAAATCCCCTCTTTAGGCGACAGTGCAGCACTACATGTCAATGTGAACTTTGTAACACCTGTACAACCAAAACACACAGATTGGTCTGGTTATGGAAGCTGAAATACCTCCTATCGTAAAAGAGATAATTAGTGGGTCGTTATAAAAAGAACAAAGTTCAAAAGTGAAGGAAGAACATTTCATCTAATACAGGACAGATGATTTGTAGCAATGGAGGGCCTCCTCCGCAAGCTGTGAGTCAGGGACAGCGCACAAACAGAGAAGACGCCACAATCACCTAGAGTGGGGACCAATCGCATGGGGGGCTGTAGGCTATTCAAACAGCATGGACAGCTGACAGCCTGTTCTCTCCAGTCGTTTATAAAGCTATGACCATAACAAGGGGCCCAGGACCAAGCCATCATTTCAGACTTCCTCTATATACAGTCACAACAGTACAGGAAGATGTCACTTATTTGCTGGAGACGTAGGACCCCAGAATGACATGTAGCGCGTGTTCCTTACTGCGTGTACGCTGTACACACACTGCCAACATGTGTAACGGTTGTAAGGCATGCCTAAGATAAATATGAATGCAGACGCAAACACTACTCCAAAGCATTCCACCCCGGTACAGCAGCAGCACATTACAGCACACTGGGAGAGCGGTCCGTGCTCGCTCACAGTACATGGCTGCGTTATTTAGGTTTTTAGTGATTTTCAGTCATCGCTGGCTCCGTCCCATCATCAGAGCTCCAAGCTGAATACCAAAGACTAAAAACAGCTGGAAGGAAACTGAACCCAGGGGAAGACTGAAAATGAATTTTGCGTTACCTTCTACCTCTTTCTCCTTTTAATGCCAATTCCATTTTCAGACTTATTGTTTTCAAAATCCGATCGGCCATCTTTTTTGCTGAACTGTTTGCCTCTACCTTGGGGAACCTTCACAGCACGGACCATCCACCTCCCCTCCCCCCTTAATGTGCCAACAATCAGAAGTAGAATTTGAGGGGGAAATTCAATTGTTCTTAGTGTCTAAAAATCCCATCTAAAACGGGACTGTTTAGACGCCCAATCAATTGTCACGATTCATTTGATGTTTGGGCACCCATACTTATCGCACCCAAACAGAAAGGGTTTCACCACGTAAAATGGCTAAACCCGGCTTTCACCTCAGGAGGCTGCAAGAAGAAATGTCATCCCTGCGGCTAACGGGCGTCTAAACAGAGCAAGAATTTAATTTCTCCGTTTTGCGACCCCCTAGTGGTAGCCATGGGGTAAAACAATTGAATCGTCTCCTAGGGGATCAATCCAATTAGGTGTGAGCTGCATTGTGCAAGCTGCGATATTTTGGGGCCAAATTTGCACTGTGAATTGCATCTGTAATCCAATTACAAACTCACACTGCTTTTTTATGCACACCCCCGAGGGTGTGAATAGGTAGGGAAAAGCTTTATTGTAAGGTCAAAATGTTAGGACTTGCTTCAAAACCCCTGACCAACCCACTAATGACTAATTAGACGTTTTTAATGAGCTAAGCTGGGCCAATAACTGAATGTCATTTTTAAGGTTAAAAAAAATGTAAGTGGTCTCGAATTACCCCGAAACGTTTTCATAATATTTTACACCCCAAGTTTTGGGCTCCAGGAAGGTCTCCTCACATATCCATGCACTCCTCACAAATCGCATATGAGTCAAGATGTAATAGAGTCCGAGAATGCCGGAGATGTGGAATGCCGACTGATCCCAGAAGTTTTTTCTAAAACCAGAAGTCATTTATAATGCAATACCATGCCCTGTAAATGACTGCCGCTTAAAAAACCCCAAAAAAAACTGTCCGAGATTGGACAGCATCCCACACATCCGGCAAGCTCGGACACTATTAAATCTTGCCTTTAGTGGGAAATGCTCACACACTCTCACCTAGATTACCGGATTTTCTAATTAAATTTGTGAATTCTCAGGTGCACGCATTCGTGTGAAGATGAACTCACATTCGTGGTTGTACTGAAACCTAAGTGGGGAGGAATTCAGTTGTTTTGGGCGCGTCTAATTAATAAAGCGTCTGACTAGCGATACTCAGTTGTTCTGTGAGTGCCGTAGGCGTCCATTATTTAGCTGCGTTGCCATAGGGTGCGTTGCCAAAATGGCCTAACTTTTCAGAGTTTTCTGCTCCCCACCTCCAGAAATAAGAAGCGCCTGCGGGATTCACACTCAGAAGCGGAAAAGTTGACTATATCTCCCCATCGGCACTATGATTTAGACACACAGCAGTGTTTTAGTTCCGTGGTGCAGAAAGCACAGTCAGTCAGCCGGAGAATTGCGATGGTAACACCCAGTTTATAACGTATTCGATAGAAAAGTTGAGAGACATGTTTAAGAGGTAATGTCACATGGCAAACACAAGGATAAACATATAACCTGGGCTCCCAATCATTTCCACACCTCTAACAGGTCACACGGCTAAAGCCTGCTCCAAGTTTGGTCTTCCTGTATGTAAGGCGGGGACCTCACAGGGGGATGCCAGTGTTTCGGGCACACAGGTGCCCTGCAAATCAACACTACACGCATTACATTATTACCTAGACAGAACAAACGCTAACAGACTTATAACAGTACTAAATACAAGACGTGCCAGATGCGTAACACTCTGTACTGCCCGTAGGTGCATGTGACACTACATCAACCCCAGAGTCTCCCATTCACTCAGTGTTGTGCAGTTTTCACAATATTCACTATTTGAAAACTAATAATAATAATAACAAAACAAAACAAAAAAAGTGGTGTTAGGGGAATCCGAAGGATGAGACAGCCGCAAGCTTCTAACAGCTATAAGCAGTATCAGTCATCTACACGGCTTTTACATCCACAGCAATAAATCGATTGTATGTCTGCTCCGCTATAGGAAGTCAGAAGCAGCTGCCTTTAACCCCAGTGGGATGTTTTTAAACATTATTCTAGAGGGCACTTCACAAAGCGGGTGCAGGCCAAAATAACACCTGTAACCAGGGACAGGAGCAGAGGAGTGTGGGCCACACCAATATAAGACCTGTAACCAGGGACAGGAGCAGAGGAGTGTGGGCCAGGCCAATATAAGATCTGTAACCAGGAATGGGAGGAGACGAGTGCGGGCCAGGCCAATATAAGACCTGTAACCAGGGACAGGAGCAGAGGAGTGTGGGCCAGGCCAATATAAGATCTGTAACCAGGAATGGGAGGAGACGAGTGTGGGCCACGCCAATATAACACCTGTAACCAGAGACAGGAGCAGAGGAGTGTGGGCCACACCATTATAATACCTGCAACCAGGGACGAGAGGAGACGAGTGTGGGCCAGGCTAATATAATACCTGTATCCAGGGACGAGAGGAGACGAGTGTGGGCCAGGCTAATATAATACCTGTAACCAGGGACGAGAGGAGACGAGTGTGGGCCAGGCCAACATAATACCTGTAACCAGGGACGAGAGGAGATGAGTGTGGGCCAGGCCAACATAATACCTGTAACCAGGGACGAGAGGAGATGAGTGTGGGCCAGGCCAACATAATACCTGTAACCAGGGACGAGAGGAGATGAGTGTGGGCCAGGCTAATATAACACCTGTAACCAGGGACGAGAGGAGATGAGTGTGGGCCAGGCTAATATAACACCTGTAACCAGAGACAGGAGCAGAGGAGTGTGGGCCACACCAACATAACACCTGTAACCAGGGACGAGAGGAGAGGAGTGTGGGCCAGGCTAATATAACACCTGTAACCAGGGACGAGAGGAGATGAGTGTGGGCCAGGCTAATATAACACCTGTAACCAGGGACGAGAGGAGACGAGTGTGGGCCAGGCTAATATAATACCTGTAACCAGGGACGAGAGGAGACGAGTGTGGGCCAGGCTAATATAATACCTGTAACCAGGGACGAGAGGAGACGAGTGTGGGCAAGGCCAACATAATACCTGTAACCAGGGACGAGAGGAGATGAGTGTGGGCCAGGCCAACATAATACCTGTAACCAGGGACGAGAGGAGATGAGTGTGGGCCAGGCCAACATAATACCTGTAACCAGGGACGAGAGGAGATGAGTGTGGGCCAGGCTAATATAACACCTGTAACCAGGGACGAGAGGAGATGAGTGTGGGCCAGGCTAATATAACACCTGTAACCAGGGACGAGAGGAGACGAGTGTGGGCCAGGCTAATATAATACCTGTAACCAGGGACGAGAGGAGACGAGTGTGGGCCAGGCTAATATAATACCTGTAACCAGGGACGAGAGGAGACGAGTGTGGGCCAGGCCAACATAATACCTGTAACCAGGGACGAGAGGAGACGAGTGTGGGCCAGGCCAACATAATACCTGTAACCAGGGACGAGAGGAGATGAGTGTGGGCCAGGCTAATATAATACCTGCAACCAGGGACGAGAGGAGACGAGTGTGGGCCAGGCTAATATAATACCTGTAACCAGGGACGAGAGGAGACGAGTGTGGGCCAGGCCAACATAATACCTGTAACCAGGGACGAGAGGAGATGAGTGTGGGCCAGGCTAATATAACACCTGTAACCAGAGACAGGAGCAGAGGAGTGTGGGCCACACCAACATAACACCTGTAACCAGGGACGAGAGGAGATGAGTGTGGGCCAGGCTAATATAACACCTGTAACCAGGGACGAGAGGAGATGAGTGTGGGCCAGGCTAATATAACACCTGTAACCAGAGACAGGAGCAGAGGAGTGTGGGCCACACCAACATAACACCTGTAACCAGGGACGAGAGGAGATGAGTGTGGGCCAGGCTAATATAACACCTGTAACCAGGGACGAGAGGAGATGAGTGTGGGCCAGGCTAATATAACACCTGTAACCAGGGACGAGAGGAGATGAGTGTGGGCCAGGCTAATATAACACCTGTAACCAGAGACAGGAGCAGAGGAGTGTGGGCCACACCAACATAACACCTGTAACCAGGGACGAGAGGAGATGAGTGTGGGCCAGGCTAATATAACACCTGTAACCAGGGACGAGAGGAGACGAGTGTGGGCCAGGCTAATATAACACCTGTAACCAGGGACGAGAGGAGATGAGTGTGGGCCAGGCTAATATAACACCTGTAACCAGGGACGAGCGGAGACGAGTGTGGGCCAGGCTAATATAACACCTGTAACCAGGGACGAGAGGAGATGAGTGTGGGCCAGGCTAATATAACACCTGTAACCAGAGACAGGAGCAGAGGAGTGTGGGCCACACCAACATAATACCTGTAACCAGGGACGAGAGGAGATGAGTGTGGGCCAGGCCAACATAATACCTGTAACCAGGGACAGGAGCAGAGGAGTGTGGGCCACACCAACATAACACCTGTAACCAGAGACAGGAGCAGAGGAGTGTGGGCCACACCAACATAACACCTGTAACCAGGGACGAGAGGAGATGAGTGTGGGCCAGGCCAACATAATACCTGTAACCAGGGACAGGAGCAGAGGAGTGCGGGCCACACCAACATAACACCTGTAACCAGAGACAGGAGCAGAGGAGTGTGGGCCACACCAACATAACACCTGTAACCAGGGACAGGAGCAGAGGAGTGTGGGCCACACCAACATAACACCTGTAACCAGGGACAGGAGCAGAGGAGTGTGGGCCACACCAACATAACACCTGTAACCAGGGACGAGAGGAGATGAGTGCGGGCCAGGCTAATATAACACCTGTAACCAGAGACAGGAGCAGAGGAGTGTGGGCCACACCAACATAACACCTGTAACCAGAGACAGGAGCAGAGGAGAGTGGGCCACAACAACATAATACCTGTAATCAGGGACGGGAGCAGAGGAGTGTGGGCCAAGCCAATATAAAAGACCTGTAACCAGGGATGGGAGCAGACGAGTGTGGACCAGATGTATGCTGTACGGTCACTTTTTGGATTACTCTGGAAAAGCATTCTTCCTTCGGGATCACTCGCAAAATTAAAAACCTATAGGGGATTTCCATCTGACTGGCAAACAGAGAAGCGTGTTTGGTCACGCCAAACACAACACGTTTCCACTGCTCCACAGTCAGTGTACTTTACACCACTCCACCAGACGTTTGGCATTGGACTTGGTGATGTGAGGCTTGCATGCAGCTGCTCGGCCATGGAAACCTATTCCATTAGGCTCCCGCTGCACAGTTTTTGTGTTTACATTAATGCTAGTGGAAGTTCGAAATCTTCAGCTATGGAATCAGCAGGGCGTTGGCGACTTTTACGCACAATAGGGCAGATGTATTAAGTCTGCAGAAGGGGTAACAAAGTGATAAAGCAGTGATAAGTGCAAGGTGATAACGCACCAGCCAATCAGCTCCTGTCATTTTCCAAGCCTGTAAGGATTGGCTGGTGCGTTATCACCTTCCACTTATCACTGCTTTGTACCTTCTTCATCCCTTTTCCAGATTAATACATCTGCCCCCATGCGCCTTAGCAGTCGTTGATCCAGCTCTGTGATTTTACGTGGTCTTCAGCTTCGTGGCTGTTGTTACTAAATGCTTCCACTTTCTAACAGTATCACTTACAGCTGACTGTGGAATATCCAGCAGGGATGAAATTTCATAAACCATCATATTGCAAAGGTGGCATCCTATCACAGTACCACGCTTGAAGTCACTGAGCTCTTCAGAACGACCCATTTTGTATCACAAACATTTGCAAATGGAGACTGCATGACTAGGTGCTAGATGCTATACACCGGGTCTGACTGAAAGACCTAGATTCAATAATTAACAGGTGTGGCCAAATACTTTTGTCAATATAGTGTGTGTGTGTGTGTGTGTGTGTGTGTGTGTATGTGTATGTGTATGTGTATATGTATATATATATATATATATATATATATATATATATATATATATATATATATTTATTTTCACATACCTATATACACGTAACAGGACACTGCACTACTTCCCACAAGCACGTGCCTGTTTATACAGGGGTAAATGTATGAAGCAGTGACAAGAGTGGAATGAGCCAGTGAAGAAGTTGCCCATGGCAACCAATCGGCATTGAAGTAACAGTTATAATTCACATACTGTAAAATTATACAGAGCAACTGATTGGAGAAGTTGCCCATGGCAACCACTTATCACTGCTTCATACATTTCCGCCACTGTCTTGTTATGAGTTACATCAGGTACACACCTGAAGAAGCATCGAGACTGATACAGAGATGCAAATCTAGCGAGTGTCTGACCCTGCACCAGTTTCACAAATCAATATCTAAGCATAATAAAGGCACAATGTAATTTGCAGTTAATTTGGAGTCTTGTCTAAAAGTGCCAAAAGCATCTAAACAGCCCACATTCTGTTCCTTTCCCGCCTCAGTCTACGGGAACGACCGGGAACTATCTGCTGGCATTTTATGCTTGTGATGTTTTAAATTCCACAGTAGTGCAATAAACCACAACAAGCCAGTCCAGGGAAGCAGCTCACCCCCTGAACAGTGCAATAAACCCCAACAAGCCAGTCCAGGGAAGCAGCTCACCCCCTGAACAGTGCAATAAACCCTAACAAGCCAGTCCAGGGAAGCAGCTCACCCCCTGAACAGTGCAATAAACCCCAACAAGCCAGTCCAGGGAAGCAGCTCACCCCCTGAACAGTGCAATAAACCCTAACAAGCCAGTCCAGGGAAGCAGCTCACCCCCTGAACAGTGCAATAAACCCCCAACAAGCCAGTCCAGGGAAGCAGCTCACCCCCTGAACAGTGCAATAAACCCTAACAAGCCAGTCCAGGGAAGCAGCTCACCCCCTGAACAGTGCAATAAACCCCAACAAGCCAGTCCAGGGAAGCAGCTCACCCCCTGAACAGTGCAATAAACCCCAACAAGCCAGTCCAGGGAAGCAGCTCACCCCCTGAACAGGGATTACAGACAGATCCAGACTCTGCAAGTCAACTTCTCCGTGTCAGGAGCTGTGATGCCATTACCAGCACACACACACAGACTCTACCCAGAGGAGCAAAAGGAAGTCACTGATATTCTCACTAGTACCGGCAGCATTTCCCCAGCAATCAGAGCAAACGTAACTAAAAATGTCTGCACTACGGGCCATATAAATAACTCTTGCAGCGTCAGATCAGACACCATTATCACACTATAGCATGCAAAGCGTATATGTCCTAATGGATAGGTTATTGTGGTGTGTACACTAGGATAGTGGCACAAAGTGCCACATAAAAACCACTTTGTCACAGAGCCTGCTTAAAACTATCCTGCCCTAAATTCCATTCATAGTACAGGTTCAGTATCCCTTATCCAAAATGCTTGGGACCAGAGGAATTTTGGATATCGGATTTTTCTGTATTTTGGAATAATTGCATACCATAATGAGATATCATGTTGATGGGACCTAAATCTAAGCACAGAATGCATTTATGTTTCATATTACACCTTATACACACAGCCTGAAGGTCATTTTAGCCAATATTTTTTATAACTTTGTACATTAAACAAAGTGTGTGTACATTCACACAATTCATTTATGTTTCATATACACCTTATACACACAGCCTGAAGGTCATTTAATACAATATTTTTAATAACTTTGTGTATTAAACAAAGTTTTTGTACATTGAGTCATCAAAAAACAAAGGTTTTACTATCTCACTCTCACTAAAAAAAGTCAGTATTTTGGAATATTCCGTATTTCGGAATATTTGGATATGGGATACTCAACCTGTATAAGCTTGGTCGTGTATTCACGCACAAATCACAGCCATTCATTCACTGCCTGTTTCAGAGAGGAAACTTGCAATTGGCAAACAGCGCGCTATCAAACAGACCACTAAAATCAGAGACATTATCACAAGGAAGTGTGGTTATAATATTACAGGAGATTAGCTAGTAACAGGCCGCTCAGCTGGGACAGTACAATGTACTGTATGCTGTGTAAAATAAAGGCACATTAATCTCACCCCAAAATAACATTTTAACTCTGTTCACAACTCAAAGATAATTGATCAATAAGAAACCTGCGGTGCTCTGGCAGGAAAATCGGACAGATCTGGGTATATCCGTACATGGACACAGAAGGTCAGATGGGGTAATCCTTCCAGTTTTTGCTGGCTCCCCAGGAGGAGATAGGGAGAGCCATTCTGCCTATACAAGTGGCGACTTACAGTCAATTACAAGGAAAAACGGTTTAACCGGATGACCGCATTGCCACGTTCAAGATGTTTTTAGTTACAATATCTAGAAACTAAATGAATTATTCTTTTCTATAAAGATCTGCAAGGCTCCCCCCAGAACACAGAGGTCACCAAATGATCTCAAACATCTGGACAACAGCACAGAGGGAGAAATATTTGGGTACCAGTCGAAGTTATCTGAGAAAGCGCAACGATATCAGGAGGTTTTGCCCAGTTGCCGGTACTGTAATATTACGCTGTATTATGCTGCAGAACGGCTGCCAAAGTGCAGAAACAGTCGGGGGCTATACACTGAGGGTCCGGTCAGAATAGTGACCCAGATAATTCCCATTGATTAACGTCCATACCTTTTCTAGGCACAGAATGAGGTCTTCTAGGCTTAAATTATTATTACTGGTACCAGTACAATGCTTAAAAGACAACAAATAACTGTACATACATACAAAGGAAGGAGATGACAAACGTAAAGCACAGCAGCTATGGGAAAGTGTCATACACTCACACAATGAGAAGGAGGAATTACAGTAAGACGAATAGTAAGGAATGTCTGATATGAGCCCATGACCAATGTAGTTAGGGTGGGATAAAGTGGTTTAAAGTGACCACAATAGCTGCAAAATAGACATTTAAAGAACAGCTGTATTACAGTATGTCCTAAGTAGCAGGACAAGGTGGAATACAGCAAAATGACTTGTATAGCCAGTGTGCAGGGAAAGCTGCTTATCTATACTGTATCAAGTGTCAGCGCATACACACAAGTGTCTCAGTCAAGTGTCAATGCTTTGACCAATCTAGTAGATGTTGTGATAACGCAACTCCAATATACTGCGAGCAAACAGACAAGCATTCAGACAAATGATCGCTCCACACCAATGAGGACTGCAGAAATACAATCTCATATATATATATATACACACACACACTTATATTTATACACTACACCTTCAGCATCACAGGGTGAGTAGGTTACTGTATGATAGACCACTTAGGGGGGGGGGGGGGGGGGTATTAACAAAAAACATATGACAGTGCTGAGCCAAAATAGAAGTGTAAAACCATGTAAAAATTTCCCCAACACTAAGTTCAGATAAAAAATAAATAAATCCAAGTGTCACGTGGCGTTCACCCAAGTCGCAGGCTAACAATCTCGCCCCACAGAAGTGTGCAGATAAGTTTGCCATGATGGCAGTACGCTATATGACGGATACACACGAAGCCAAGCGATGCTTGGCGACATCACGTAGAATGATAACCCCCCCCCCTGCGGTTTGTTTCTAGGATTCAAACTAAGGGGTCAATTCAATTTGCTGACTATTGAATAGCGCCGGGAATTAGCTCCCGTCGCTATTCAATTCTGCTCATGTTAAGTGGGAGCATGCCCGTTCTTCCGGACTTCGGTTGATTTGTCGGGAGAACGGGCCTTCTCAGACTTAACTGCCCGGCGCGATGCTGATTCCTGACAGAATCAGCCTCGCGCCAGCCCTTTTGTCAGATTGCTTCTCTCACCCTCCGGGGGTGCGAGAGGAATTCCCAACAATTAAGTGTCTATGGCGCTGTATTGAATAGCGCCGCAATTCAACAGTCGGCAAATTGAATTGACCCCTAAGGGGTCTATTTACTGAGCCTTGTAGAGAGATACAGGGGAGAAAGATAAAGTACAAGCCAATTACTAACTGCCATGTTACAGACGGTCTTAGAAAAATGTGCCGATTTGCTGGTACTTTGTCGCACCCTAAGGCTTAGTAAATAGACCCCCTAAAACCTAAGCATGTTCTCCAACACATAGGTCCCAGAGATGGGCCCAGCAGTCCAACATTACATCACACTAGTCACTACTCAGCACCTTAAACATCTCTACCTAATATGCAACAACTTGCTGACCTGGACCAGGAGATTCTCTATGCTCCCAATTTAATGTAGAGTTTCCATTGCTTGCTTGAGGCCCATAGTGGAGTCTCCTCTACTCCAGGGTTTTGCAGGACCAATGCTACCATCAGTCTTCTTCCAGCCGTATCCCCATCACTACATACCTTCTATCTCCTGGTAAACCTTCCATCCACCACATGCACACAGCAAAAACTACAAACACATCATGTGCTACGTCTGACTACTTCCCCAACATTGCCGTCCGTCGCCTGCGGGGTGTAAAACCTGTCATTTCACTTTATAGGGCTAGGAACACAACATAATTATAAAGCAGTAACTTTCTAACTCTTGCCCTTAAAATGTGACAGCGACTTTTTGAATGTTCTTCCCACAAAAAGAAATCGGCGTATTGCACACATCATTGTCATCTACACACCTAGCTATCAGCATCACACGTCACAGTAACAATAACCATTTCCATGCACTGTATGAATATGCAGCATGCCCTATACCATGACACACATGCTGCCAGCTGCCGGAGGGCACTATGCACCATCCACCCCTCTCCTCCCTGCAGACACCTGCCGTAAAGGGCCCCAGCCGCTCCTACCTGTGCTGTCTGCACTGGCCGAGAAGCCAGGCGAGCTGAGTTTGGGTCTCTTCCGATTAGGAGGCCCATCCAGCAGGTTCTCGGCCATCTTCTCCCCCTTTTCTGTTCGGTCGCAGAAGGCAGACAAGGCTCTGTCCTGAAGGAGGGGCAGCAAGGAGGGGGGGATAGGGATGCCTGGGCCCGTTACTACTAGAGCTCAACAGCCCCCCGAGTCCTGCATCCCAGGGGGACCCCGTGGGCAGAGTCCCCCAATCGCTGCTGGAATCAGGAACCCCCCTGTCAGTGAGCCCGGAGTGGAAACCCCTGGAATTGGTGAGGAAACCCTGTGACAGTTACCCCAGGTGCGGGCAATGGGGCCTTGAATCACAATGGGCTTAGCTGTCAGTGTCACCTGTGTGACAGGTAACACGACCCAGGGAAAAATCACTTGTGACCCCACCAAAACAACCGCCCAACAGGACCTACACTAACCCCGTTACACCCCAAAAATGTCAACTCCCCCTGGAAAATAACATCCCCTGCAAATGCACACTGTGGTAACCTGCAAAGTGTCTTGTGTTACCCTAAAAACAGGTGCCCCCAAAATACCACCCTAAGCACCTTACACCTCCCAAATGTCAGCTGCCAATGGAGACAGCTTCCTGCAAATTTCCCCTGGGACACCCCACTACTATGACTCTACTGGCGCCCCAAAAACCCCAATGACACCCCAAAAAAAGAGCAGCTGGCCCCCTGGGTGCAAAGTCCCGGCAACCCCCAATGGATGGCTCGCACAAACGGCCAATGGCAGGGGTAAGGAGGGGTGCGGGAATTTGGGGTACCCTCCCCCCCTTGGGTGGAGATTGTCGGGGGGGTAGGGGGCGCTTGTCGGGCGAGCACCGGGCACGGAAGAGGCTAGGCCCCGCTCTCTGGTCCCCGGGGCTGCGTCAGGCCTGGCTCCCAGCCCGCCCCCGATGCCGGTCCTCTCCGCCCGCCCACGCAACCGTGCGGCCGCTTCCCCCTCCTCCGGGAGGGGAGGGAAAACAATGAGCAGCCTCCGCCGCCACACGGGGCATCGGATTAAGGAACAAGCAGGAGCGTCCTCCGGGGGGTAGGGGAGAGCCAGCCAGCCGCCCCCCCTGCCTCTCCGGGCCGCCCTCTCCTCCCCTCTCCGCGCAGCAGGGCCCCGGGATCTCCGGCGCTGACCGAGCCGCGACAAGATGGCGGCTGTTGATTCCTCAATTAAAAAAAAAAAAGTTTTTTTTTTTTTTTTTTCCTCCTCTCTTCTAGGACGGCGGGAGGGTGGGCGTGGCCACGCAGCACGCACGGTGGGGGGCGGGGGAGGACGCACGGCTGAAAAGAATGAAGCTGGAAGGAGGGGATGGGTGGGGCATAGCACGTAACCTGCCGGGGAGGGGAGGGCCACGCCCACGCTGGTTGGCCGCGCCCGCTTACGTTTGGTTGGCCGCTCGCTACACCCCGAGAGCAGCGGCGGCGGTGAGGATGGGAGCAGCGGGGAAGGTGTACCCATTACCAAATCTCTCCCTAGTACTCTGCCTTAGGTCTGACCTCAGTATCTAATACAGATATACATCTACATAGATACATTAGATACTGAAGTCAGACCTGAGGCAGAGCAATAGATAGTGACTTAGGAATGGATACAGGGGACATCAGAATCAGCTTTATTGGCCAGGTATACTTGCGTATACTAGGAATTTTTTTCTTCGGTTTGCTATACAACAGCCAAATAGGTAACAGATAAGCAGGGGGGGGGGGGGGAGGAGGAAGTAAAGTCACACATATAGGAATACGGTAGGGAAACAAGTTAGTTACATCTACGTCTAGTCAGTCAATGTTCAGGAGTTCAGCAGGCGGACCGCTTGGGGAAAGAAACTTTTGAGGCTTCTGGTGGACCTGGCGGGGACGGCCCTGTAACGCCTGCCTGCAGGAAGCAAGTTAAACATGCTGTGGCCGAGGTGTAGCTGGTCTTTTACTATCTTCATTGCCCGCTTTTTAGCTCTGGACAGGTACAGGTCCTGGACTGAGGGAAGGTTGGCCCCGATGATCTTCTCTGCGGTTCTGACCACCTTTTGGAGCCTGCATCTGTCCCTCGCGCTGGCGGAGCTGTACCATACGAGTATCGAGGAGCACAGTACCGACTCCACAATTGCGGAGTAGAAGAGGAGCAGGAGCTTCTGTGGGATGTTGAACTTCCTTAGTTGCCTGAGGAAGAACAACCTCTGCTGCGCTTTCCCAACAGTGGCGTCAGCGTTGGACCCCCATTTAAGGTCCCGGGAGATTGTGGTCCCTAGAAACTTGAAGGAGTCCACTAGCGATACCACACTGTCAGCAATCATTAGCGGAGGTGAACTAGATGACTTCTTCCTGAAGTCCACTATCATCTCGACAGTTTTGAGGGGGTTGAGCTCAAGGTTGTTGTGGATGCACCACTGGGCCAACTGATCTACTTCCCGTCTATAGGCCGATTCGTCCCCGTCCTTGAAGAGGCAGATGACGGTGGTGTCATCCCGCTGATTTTATATATATAGATAGAGATTTACATAGGTAAGATATCTATATAGAGAGAGAGATTTATATATATATATATATATATATATATATAGTCCAAGAAAAAGATACGGCACTCCAGGACTAATATAACATGCCTAAGGCAGCTGGAAACAAAGCTGACAGCGCAGCATAGGTGTGTCAACGTTTCAATTAATGTCTTAAATTTCGTCAGGACAATATCAAAATACAAACAGAACCGCTTACCTTAAATACCTGCACCACATACAGACTAGTCCACGCAGCACGAGCGGGTCCTGGACGGGGACTGATGACGTCACGGTCAAGCGACGTGCGCCCTCCGGCGCCGTAGTCATAGCAACCCGCCAGGGTTAGCCGCACCAGTGCTGAGAGTCAAAAAAATGATAATCAAAACACACACATAAACCACAATATAATTACATAACATAAACCAAAAAGAAAAGAGAAACAACATCAGCAATATGATGAGAACTGAGCATGAAATAAATGTGATCTGTAAATAATCAATATGGAATGATTCCCTTAAAGTTGTTAATATACTTGTGTGTGTCGAGAGGCCAGCAGGTCCCCAGACTCACACAAGCAGAAAGTGCTAAAGGTACCAATAGGTAACCCCAATGTAAATTAGAACCCGTACATGAGGTTGAAAATATTAACTCACTGTTCTAAATAGATGATACAGAACTTATGCAATGAAATAAAAATGAAGTAAAATAGCAAGAAATATATATAAAGCACAAAGGGCAAAAAATCTTACTACAGAAACAGGAGGAATTACCGAAATCAACCCAAATTGTTAGATTAATTGAGCCCATATGGGGCCAAAGTTCGTAATTCAAAAATCCAGCGAGCTTCCTTGCGAAGTAGCAGTGCTCCTCGGTCCCCCCCTCGGATGTCACAAGGGACGTGGTCAATACCTTTGTGCCGCAAACTGGCCAAGGAATGTTTGGCTTCACGGAAGTGTCGAGCTACTGGCTGTTCCTGGTGGGTACCCTCTAAGGCGGAGCGGATGGCTTGGCGGTGTAGTGCCATTCTTTCCCTAAATTGGCGGATGGTCTTGCCAATGTACAACAGTCCACATGGACACTTGATATGATAGATTACAAATGTACTTTGACAGGACAAGATATGTTTGATACGGATTTTCTTACCAGAATGTGGGTGACTAAAGGTGGAACCACATTCCATGGACCTACAGGTGGTGCAGCCCAAGCACTTGTAGCACCCTGGCTGCCGAGACAAAAAAGTCCTTGGAGTAATATTTTCCATGTGAGAGATGTCATTTCTGACTAAAATGTCCCGGAGATTACGTTTACGTTTGTAGCTGGGCATAAGCTTGCACTGTTTGATGGATTTAAGGTCAGGATCAGCGGTAAGTATGGGCCATAAACTTTTACCCATCTGCATACTTCTCTGATTAAATGGGTGATATTCCTGTACAAAAGGGATTCTGTTGTCATTAGTGTGGCTTGGTGTCTTGATGGCAAGGACCTCTTGTCTGGGTATATCCAGAACATGCTTCTTAGTTATCTGTAACTGAGTAATGTCATACCCCCAAACCACAAAGTCCTGTATCATCATATCGATGCGCTTTTCCGCCTTCGCCAGAGTGTCACAAGTACGAACAGCCTGTAAAAATAAGAATTTACTTACCGATAATTCTATTTCTCGTAGTCCGTAGTGGATGCTGGGAACTCCGTAAGGACCATGGGGAATAGCGGCTCCGCAGGAGACTGGGCACAAAAGTAAAGCTTTAGGACTACCTGGTGTGCACTGGCTCCTCCCCCTATGACCCTCCCCCAAGCCTCAGTTAGGATACTGTGCCCGGACGAGCGTACACAATAAGGAAGGATTTTGAATCCCGGGTAAGACTCATACCAGCCACACCAATCACACCGTACAACCTGTGATCTGAACCCAGTTAACAGCATGATAACAGCGGAGCCTCTGAAAAGATGGCTCACAACAACAAAAACCCGATTTTTGAAACAGCAACTATGTACAAGTATTGCAGACAATCCGCACTTGGGATGGGCGCCCAGCATCCACTACGGACTACGAGAAATAGAATTATCGGTAAGTACATTCTTATTTTCTCTGACGTCCTAGTGGATGCTGGGAACTCCGTAAGGACCATGGGGATTATACCAAAGCTCCCAAACGGGCGGGAGAGTGCGGATGACTCTGCAGCACCGAATGAGAGAACTCCAGGTCCTCCTCAGCCAGGGTATCAAAATTTGTAGAATTTAGCAAACGTGTTTGCCCCTGACCAAGTAGCTGCTCGGCAAAGTTGTAAAGCCGAGACCCCTCGGGCAGCCGCCCAAGATGAGCCCACCTTCCTTGTGGAATGGGCTTTTACAGATTTAGGCTGTGGCAGGCCTGCCACAGAATGTGCAAGCTGAATTGTACTACAAATCCAACGAGCAATAGTCTGCTTAGAAGCAGGAGCACCCAGCTTGTTGGGTGCATACAGGATAAACAGCGAGTCAGATTTTCTGACTCCAGCCGTCCTGGAAACATATATTTTCAGGGCCCTGACTACATCCAGCAACTTGGAGTCCTCCAAGTCCCTAGTAGCCGCAGGTATCACAATAGGCTGGTTCAGGTGAAACACTGAAACAACCTTAGGGAGAAATTGAGGACGAGTCCTCAATTCTGCCCTGTCCGTATGAAAAATTAGGTAAGGGCTTTTATAGGATAAAGCCGCCAATTCTGACACACGCCTGGCCGAAGCCAGGGCCAACAGCATTACCACTTTCCATGTGAGATATTTTAAGTCCACAGTGGTGAGTGGTTCAAACCAATGTGATTTTAGGAACCCCAAAACTACATTGAGATCCCAAGGTGCCACTGGAGGCACAAAAGGAGGCTGTATATGCAGTACCCCCTTGATAAACGTCTGAACTTCAGGAACTGAAGCCAGTTCTTTCTGGAAGAAAATCGACAGGGCCGAAATTTGAACCTTAATGGACCCTAATTTTAGGCCCATAGACAGTCCTGTTTGCAGGAAATGCAGGAAACGACCCAGTTGAAATTCCTCTGTAGGGGCCTTCCTGGCCTCGCACCACGCAACATATTTACGCCAAATACGGTGATAATGTTGTGCGGTTACATCCTTCCTGGCTTTGATCAGGGTAGGGATGACTTCATCCGGAATGCCTTTTTCCTTCAGGATCCGGCGTTCAACCGCCATGCCGTCAAACGCAGCCGCGGTAAGTCTTGGAACAGACAGGGTCCCTGCTGGAGCAGGTCCCTTCTTAGAGGTAGAGGCCACGGGTCCTCTGTGAGCATCTCTTGAAGTTCCGGGTACCAAGTCCTTCTTGGCCAATCCGGAGCCACGAGTATAGTTCTTACTCCTCTCCGTCTTATAATTCTCAGTACCTTGGGTATGAGAGGCAGAGGAGGGAACACATACACTGACTGGTACACCCATGGTGTTACCAGAGCGTCCACAGCTATTGCCTGAGGGTCCCTTGACCTGGCGCAATACCTGTCTAGTTTTTTGTTGAGGCGGGACGCCATCATGTCCACCTTTGGTTTTTCCCAACGGTTCACAATCATGTGGAAGACTTCTGGATGAAGTCCCCACTCTCCCGGGTGGAGGTCGTGCCTGCTGTGGCCCTTAGCTCCAGGATATTTATGTGAAGTGATGTCTCCAGGCTTGACCACAAGCCCTGGAAATTTCTTCCCTGTGTGACTGCTCCCCAGCCTCTCAGGCTGGCATCCGTGGTCACCAGGACCCAGTCCTGAATGCCGAATCTGCGGCCCTCTAGAAGATGAGCACTCTGCAACCACCACAGGAGAGACACCTTTGTCTTTGGTGACAAGATTATCCGCTGATGCATCTGAAGATGCGTCCCGGACCATTTGTCTAGCAGATCCCACTGGAAGGTTCTTGCGTGGAATCTGCCGAATGGGATTGCTTCGTAGGAAGCCACCATTTTTCCCAGGACCCCTGTGCATTGATGCACTGAGACTTGGCCTGGTTTTAGGAGATTTCTGACTAGCTCGGATAACTCCCTGGCTTTCTCCTCCGGGAGAAAAACCTTTTTCTGGACTGTGTCCAGGATCATCCCTAGGAATAGAAGGCGTGTGGTCGGGATCAGCTGCGATTTTGGAATATTGAGAATCCAACCGTGCTGCCGCAACACTATCTGAGATAGTGCTACCCCGACTTCCAACTGTTCCCTGGATCTTGCCCTTATCAGGAGATCGTCCAAGTAATGGATAACTAAAACTCCCTTCCTTCGAAGGAGTATCATCATTTCGGCCATTACCTTGGTAAAGACCCGGGGTGCCGTGGACAAGCCAAACGGCAGCGTCTGAAACTGATAGTGACAATTCTGTACCACAAACCTGAGGTACCCTTGGTGAGAAGGGTAAATTGGGACATGTAGGTAAGCATCTTTGATGTCCAGAGACACCATATAATCCCCTTCTTCCAGGTTTGCAATCACTGCTCTGAGTGACTCCATCTTGAATTTGAACCTCTGTATGTAAGTGTTCAAGGATTTTAGATTTAAAATTGGTCTCACCGAGCCGTCCGGCTTCGGTACCACAAACAGTGTGGAATAATACCCCTTTCCCTGTTGCAGGAGGGGTACCTTGATTATCACCTGCTGGGAATACAGCTTGTGAATGGCTTGCAATACTGCCTCCCTGTCTGAGGGAGACGTCGGTAAAGCAGACTTTAGGAAACGGCGAGGGGGAGACATCTCGAATTCCAATTTGTACCCCTGAGATACCACCTGAAGGATCCAGGGGTCCACTTGCGAGTGGGCCCACTGCGCGCTGAACTTCTTGAGACGGGCCCCCACCGTGCCTGAGTCCGCTTGTAAAGCCCCAGTGTCATGCTGAGGACTTTGCGGAGGCGGGAGAGGGCTTCTGTTCCCGGAAACTGGCTGTGTGCTGCAGCCTTTTTCCTCTCCCTCTGCCACGGGGCAGAAATGAGGAGCCTTTTGCCCGCTTGCCCTTATGGGGCCGAAAGGACTGCGCCTGATAATACGGCGTCTTCTTATGTTGAGAGGCTACCTGGGGTAAAAATGTGGATTTTCCAGCAGTTGCCGTGGCTACCAGGTCTGATAGACCTACCCCAAATAACTCCTCCCCCTTATAAGGCAATACTTCCATGTGCCTTTTGGAATCCGCATCACCTGACCACTGCTGCGTCCATAACCCTCTTCTTGCAGAAATGGACAGCGCGCTAACTCTTGATGCCAGTCGGCAAATATCCCTCTGCGCATCACGCATATATAAAAATGCATCTTTTAAATGCTCTATAGTCAGTAATATACTGTCCCTATCTAAGGTATCAATATTTTCAGTCAGGGAATCCGACCACGCCACCCCAGCACTGCACATCCAGGCTGAGGCGATTGCCGGTCGCAGTATAACACCCGTGTGAGTGTATATACATTTTAGGATATTCTCCAGCTTTCTGTCGGCAGGTTCCTTTAGGGCGGCCGTATCAGGAGAGGGTAGTGCCACCTGTTTAGACAAGCGTGTGAGCGCTTTATCCACCCTAGGGGGTGTTTCCCAACGTGCCCTATCCTCTGGCGGGAAAGGGTATGATGCCAATAACCTTTTAGGAATTATCAGTTTTTTATCGGGGGAAACCCACGCCTCATCAGCACTTCATTTAATTCCTCGGATACAGGAAAAACTACAGGCAGTTTTTTCTCACCAAACATAATACCCTTTTTAGTGGTACTTGTATTATCAGAAATATGCAAAAAAAATTCATTGCCTCAATTATGTAACGTGTGGCCCTACTGGAAGTCACATTTGTCTCATCATCGTCGACACTGGAGTCAGTATCCGTGTCTGTGTCTGCCATCTGAGGTAACGGGCGTTTTAGAGCCCCTGATGGCGTTTGAGACCCCTGGACAGGCACAAGCTGAGTAGCCGGCTGTCTCATATCGTCAACTGTCTTTCGTAAAGAGCTGACATTGTCACGCAATTCCTTCCATAAGCTCATCCACTCAGGTGTCGACTCCCTAGGGGGTGACAACTCTATTATAGGCAATTGCTCCGCCTCCATCTCATTTTCCTCCTCAAACATGTCGACACAATCGTACCGACACACCGCACACACACAGGGAATGCTCTGATAGAGGACAGGACCCCACTAGCCCTTTGGGGAGAGAGAGGGAGAGTATGCCAGCACACACCAGAGCGCTATATATAGACAGGAATACCACTATATAACGTGCTTTTCCCTTTATGGCTGCTGTTATTATCAAAACTGCGCCAAATTAGTGCCCCCCCCCCTCTCTTTTTTACCCTTTTCTGTAGTGCAGGACTGCAGGGGAGAGTCAGGGAGACGTCCTTCCAGCGGAGCTGTGATGGAAAATGGCGCCCGTGTGCTGAGGAGATAGGCTCCGCCCCCTTCTCGGCGGCCTTTTCTCCCGCTTTTTGGTGAATTCTGGCAGGGGTTAAAATACATCCATATAGCCCTGGGGGTTATATGTGGTGTATTTTCGCCAGCCAAGGTGTTTTACATTGCTGCTCAGGGCGCCCCCCCCCTAGCGCCCTGCACCCTCAGTGACCGGAGTGTGAAGTGTGCCTGAGGAGCAATGGCGCACAGCTGCAGTGCTGTGCGCTACCTTGTTGAAGACTGATGTCTTCTGCCGCCGATTTTTCCGGACCTCTTCTTGCTTCTGGCTCTGTAAGGGGGCCGTCGGCGCGGCTCTGGGACCGGACTCCGAGGCTGGGCCTGTGTTCGGTCCCTCTGGAGCTAATGGTGTCCAGTAGCCTAAGAAGCCCAAGCTGGCTGCAAGCAGGCAGGTTCGCTTCTTCTCCCCTTAGTCCCTCGATGCAGTGAGCCTGTTGCCAGCAGGTCTCACTGAAAATAAAAAAACTTAAACTAAACTTTCACTAAGAAGCTCAGGAGAGCCCCTAGTGTGCACCCTTCTCGGCCGGGCACAAAAATCTAACTGAGGCTTGGAGGAGGGTCATAGGGGGAGGAGCCAGTGCACACCAGGTAGTCCTAAAGCTTTACTTTTGTGCCCAGTCTCCTGCGGAGCCGCTATTCCCCATGGTCCTTACGGAGTTCCCAGCATCCACTAGGACGTCAGAGAAAACTGTGATTTCGGTAGGCTACCTGTAACAAAGCCAGGATGTTGGCTATCTGCCCTCAGAATTGTGTTGCGGTCCGTGGGTTTCTTGTAGAGGTCTGTGGCCACATGCCCGTCTTGTAGAGACACTTCTACATCCAGATATTGGACCACTGTATCACTAATCTGGTAGGTAAATTGTATGTTGGCATCCATCCCGTTGATTTGCTCCATCGCCAATTTGAATTCCAGACTGGTGCCTGACCAGATGATAAATAGGTCATCTATATATCGGGTTAAGTACAGGATTTTGGATTGCATACTTGGGTTTAGGAGAAAAAGATCTTTGTCAAGCTCGAACATGAAGATGTTAGCCAGGGATGGCCCGACACAAGATCCCATCGCACAGCCCCGTTGTTGAACGTACCATTGTCGGTCGAATAAGAAATAATTCCTTGTAAGGGACAGCGTTAGCAACTCACAAAAGAAATTGATGTCAGGACCTCTATAGGCCAAGTTCCCCGTGAGGAATCTACGGACTGCTTGTACGCCTCGACTGTAGGGGATGTTGGTGTATAATGATATCACATCCAATGTGCATAGAAAACATCCCTTCGGCAAAGCCGGTAAATCTGCCAATTTCCTGAGAAAAGTTGACGAGTCCTTGAGATAAGTCGGCTGTTCCTGAATGAGTTCTTGTAAGAAGCTATCCAGATATTGTGAGATGATATAGTAAATGGAGTCCCGGGCACTGATGATGGGACGTCCAGGTGGATGTGTAGAGTTCTTATGTAACTTCAGAATCGAGTATAGAACTGGGGTTTTGGGGTGGTCTATAGATAGTGCTTGACAGACCTTGTCAGTAATAAAGCCACTCTGGGTTGCTTCTTGCAAAACCATATCTAGTTCCTTCTTGAATGTTATGGTTGGATCCGACCTTAGTAGCTTATAGACCTCAGTGTCATTCAGTTGTTGAAGTATGTCTTGTCGGTAATATTCTAAGTCTAGGACCACGACACCCCCCCTTTATCGGCGGGGCGAATGACTCTGTCCTTATAGCCTTGTCGATTCTTTAAAGCTACACGTTCTGCCTTCGTGAGATTATTTCTGGGTGGAGGGGAATTATTTGCATGCTCCATGACAAATTGATTAAGAGTTCTTGTGAATACTTTTAGGGAGTTGTTTATTGAAGAGGGATCAAAAGATGATTTAGGTCTGAATCTTTGTATCTGTGAGGATGGGATGGGAGTTGGACCGGTTGCTTGTCAAAAAATTCTTTCAGACGTATCTGTCGAGAGAATTTGTGGAGATCCACTGTCCAATTAAATTGGTCAAATTCAGATGTTGGGATAAACGAAAGTCCTTTATCCAGTACACTGATTTCTTCATCCGTTAGGGTCCTGCTGGACAGATTGAACACTATGGGGTATATTCAATTAGCAGTGATAACGGACTTTTCACGTGAAAAGTCCGGTTTTCGGGTGAAAAAACGGACTTTTCACGTGAAACGCAATTACAGGCTATTCAATAATCCTGGAAAATTTATCGGTGATCATTTTTTCACTAATTTCACTTCACCTTCTCTGAAGCAGGTGAAAAGTTGGGAAAAGTCACTATTTTAAGGTAAAAATGTTTGGATATGGTACAGAACTCCTGGGACACCCCCCTTAATGACTAATTAGGCACGTTGAAGTTTTTAATTATTTTTAATTGGCCAATAATGACGTCATTTTTGGGGTGAAAAAGTAAAAAGTCATGGAAATTGGGGTTCAAGGTATGGGACAGGTATATTGGGGTGCTTTATGAGTGGGACAGGTGTTTTTTAGGCTTGCAGATGGGAGTAATCAGTCTGTTTCCACTTTTTTTTAAAAGTACCCTAAAATGACCCAAATATATACTTATACCCATTTTCATGTACCCCAAATTTAATGAGAGCATTTATTTTGCTAAAAAAAATTGCTTTCTATAATTTTTTTGCATTTTTAAAAAAATGCATATAACAGCCATTTCACACAATTTAAGTCCCCAAAAACGCTCTAATGTGATCTCTAAAACACTTCTCTTCTGTTTTCCTATGTTAGTTTAGCATTTTTTGGGGTACAGGCTGATTTCCCCATTTTCACCTGCACTTTTCACTGCAAGAATTTTCACGTGAAACCCGGTCGGAATTGAATAGGTCGAAAAACGGAGCGTTTTCGCGGCAATTTGCCGCGAAAAAATTCCGGGCGCAAAATTGCCGCGAATTTGCGGATAATTGAATACCCCACTATGTTCGTTTTTTTGCTGCACGCTTCTTGTTTGAAGATCCTTTGCCACTGGCCACCTCGCCTGCTTTTTTTGGGGGGACGCCGCGCTGAGCGCGGGTGCGTACTCCTAAAGGGGGCTTACCAGAGGTTTTAGTTGAATCACTGTCCCGATCACTCTGAGAAGATTGGGTACCAGATGAATCATTGTTGGTGCGGTCACGTTGTTGACGCCATCTTGAACAAGGGACTGTACAGGGACTGTAGCCCTGCCTTTCACTATGTCACAGGGACCTTCTGGGTCTCAAAAGCGCCCACTATTCCAAATAGTAGACACTGATACCGACACGGATTCAGAGTCCAGTGTCGATTACGATGATGCAAAGTTGCAGCCAAAATTGGCTAAAAGTATTCATTATATGATTATTGCTATAAAAAAGGTGTTGCATATCACGGATGAACCCTCTGTCCCTGACATGAGGGTCCACATGTTTAAAGAAAAGAAACCTGTGGTAACCTTTCCTCCATCTCATGAGCTGAACAAATTATTTGAAAAGGCTTGGGAATCTCCAGATAAAAGACTGCAGATTCCCAAAAGGATTCTTATGGCGTATCCTTTCCCTGCTAAGGACAGGATACGGTGGGAATCCTCCCCAAGGGTGGACAAAGCATTGACACGCTTATCCAAAAAGGTAGCGCTGCTATCTCAAGATACGGCAACCCTCAAGGATCCTGCTGATCACAGGCACGAGACTACCTTGAAGTCTATTTACACATATACTGGTACCTTACTCAGACCGGCGATAGCGTCGGCTTGGGTTTGTAGCGCTGTAGCGGCGTGGACAGATACCTTATCTGCTGATATAGATTCGCTGGATAAGGAAACCATTTTATTGACCCTGGGTCATATTAAAGATGCTGTCCTATATATGAGAGATGCTCAGAGAGACATTGGCCTACTGGGTTCCAGAGCCAACGCTATGGCGATTTCGGGTAGGCAAGCCCTATGGACCCGACAATGGACGGGCGATGCCGACTCGAAGAGGCATATGGAGGTTTTACCTTACAAGGGTGAGGAATTATTTGAGGAGGGTCTCACGGACCTAGTTTCCACGGCTACGGCAGGTAAATCAACTTTTTTGCCTTATGTTTCCTCACAGCCTAAGAAAACGCCACATTATCAGATGCAGTCCTTTCGGTCGCATAAACCCAAGAGAGTGCGGGGATCTTCCTTTCTTGCCAGAGGTAAGGGCAAGGGGAAAAAGCTGCCAGCCACAGCTAGTTCCCAGGAGCAGAAGTCCTCCCCGGCCTCTACAAAATCCACCGTATGACGCTGGGGCTCCGCTGAGGGAGTCCGCCCCAGTGGGGGCACGTCTTCGACTTTTCAGCCACGTCTGGGTTCAATCACAGGTGGACCCCTGGGCAATAGAAATTGTTTCCCAGGGTTACAAGCTGGAATTCGAAGAGGTGCCTCCTCGCCGGTTTTTCAAATCGGCCCTGCCGTCTTCTCCCCCAGAGAGGGAGATAGTGTTAAAGGCCATTCAAAAATTGTGTCTTCAACAAGTGGTGGTCAAAGTCCCCCTGCTGCAGCAGGGGATGGGGTATTACTCAACCCTGTTTGTGGTCCCGAAACCGGACGGTTCGGTCAGGCCCATTTTGAATTTAAAATCCTTAAACCTATACTTAAAAAGGTTCAAGTTCAAGATGGAGTCGCTCAGAGCGGTCATCGCCAGCCGGAAGGGGGGCATTATATGGTGTCCCTGGACATAAAGGATGCATACCTTCATATCCCAATATATCCGCCTCATCAGGCGTTCCTGAGGTTTGCGGTACAGGATTGTCATGACCAATTTCAGACGTTGCTGTTTGGGCTTTCCACGGCCCCAAGGATTTTCACCAAGGTAATGGCGGAAATGATGGTGCTCCTGCGCAAGCAGGGTGTCACAATTATCCCGTACTTGGACGATCTCCTAATAAAAGCGAGATCGAGAGAACAGTTGCTGAACAGCGTATCACTCTCCCTGAGGGTGTTACAACAGCACGGCTGGATTCTCAATATCCCGAAGTCACAGTTGATTCCAACGACTCGTTTGCCCTTCTTAGGCATGATTCTGGATACAGACCAGAAAAGGGTTTATCTTCCGATGGAAAAGGCCCAAGAACTCATGTCTTTGATCAGGGACCTATTGAAGCCAACGAGGGTGTCGGTGCCTCACTGCACTCAAGTTCTGGGAAAGATGGTGGGGACTTACGAGGCCATTCCATTCGGCAGGTTCCATGCGAGAACGTTTCAATGGGACCTTCTGGACAAGTGGTCCGGGTCACATCTACAGATTCATCAGATGATCACCCTGTCCCCCAGGGCCAGGGTATCTCTCCTGTGGTGGCTGCAGAGTGCTCACCTTCTAGAGGGTCGCAAGTTCGGCATTCAGGACTGGGTTCTGGTAACCACGGACGCGAGCCTCCGAGGTTGGGGTGCAGTCACACAGGGAAGAAACTTCCAGGGTCTCTGGTCAAGCCAGGAGGCTTGTCTTCACATCAACGTATTGGAGTTGAGGGCCATATACAACGCCCTTCGACAAGCTGAATATTTGCTTTGCGACCTACCGGTTCTGATCCAGTCAGACAACATCACCGCAGTGGCCCATGTAAACCGCCAAGGCGGAACAAAGAGCAGAGTGGCAATGGCGGAAGCCACCAGGATTCTTCGCTGGGCGGAAAATCATGTAAGCGCCCTGACAGCAATCTTCATTCCGGGAGTAGACAACTGGGAAGCAGACTTCCTCAGCAGACACGATCTACATCCAGGAGAGTGGGGACTTCATCAGGAAGTCTTCGCAGAGATTGCAAGTCGGTGGGGACTGCCTCAGATAGACATGATGGCGTCATGCCTCAACAAGAAACTACCGAAGTATTGCGCCAGGTCGAGGGACCCTCAGGCAGTGGCGGTGGACGCCCTGGTGACTCCATGGGTGTTTCAGTCGGTCTGTGTGTTCCCTCCTCTTCCGATCATCTCAAAGATATTGAGAATCATAAGACGAAGAGGAGTACAGACAATTCTCATTGTTCCAGATTGGCCGCGAAGGGCCTGGTATCCGGATTTGCAGGAAATGCTCACAGAAGATTCGTGGCCCCTTCCTCTCAGAGAGGACCTGTTACAACAGGGGCCCTGTCTATTCCAAGACTTACCGCGGCTACGTTTGATGGCATGGCGGTTGAACGCCGGATCCTAGTGGAAAAGGGCATTCCAGATGAGGTCATTCCTACTCTGATAAAGGCTAGGAAAGACGTGACAGCGAAACATTATCACCGTATATGGAGAAAGTACGTATCTTGGTGTGAGTCCAGGAATGCTCCTCCGGAAGAATTCCATTTGGGCCGTTTCCTTCACTTCCTACAAACGGGAGTGAATTTGGGCCTAAAATTAGGCTCTATTAAGGTTCAAATTTCGGCCCTATCCATTTTCTTTCAGAAGGATTGGCTTCTCTTCCAGAAGTCCAGACTTTTGTGAAGGGAGTGCTGCATATCCAGCCTCCTTTTGTACCTCCAGTGGCACCCTGGGACCTTAACGTGGTGTTGCGGTTCCATAAGTCTCATTGGTTTGAACCACTTAAAACGGTGGAATTAAAATATCTCACTTGGAAAGTGGTCATGTTGTTGGCCTTGGATCCGGCAAGGCGAGTGTCGGAGTTGGCGGCTTTATCTCACAAAAGCCTCTATCTGATTTTCCATGTGGATAGAGCAGAGTTGCGGACTCGTCCTCAATTTTTGCCCAAGGTGGTTTCTTCTTTTCATATGAACCAACCTATTGTGGTACCTGTGGCTACACTGGACTTGGAGGATTCCGAGTCCCTTGATGTGGTCAGGGCATTGAAAATTTATGTGGCCAGAACGGCGCGGGTTAGGAAAACAGAGTCACTGTTTGTCCTGTATGCAGCCTTCAAGGTTGCCGTTACCGAATTCTGTAAAGACCCATTCCACTAGGAAGGTGGGCTCTTCTTGGGCGGCTGCCCGAGGTGTCTCGGCTTTACAGCTGTGCCGAGCTGCTATTTGGTCGGGTTCAAACACCTTTGCGAAGTTCTACAAGTTTGATACCCTGGCTGATGAGGACCTCATGTTTGCTCAATTGGTGCTGCAGAGTCATCCGCACTCTCCCGCCCGTTTTGGAGCTTTGGCATAATCCCCATGGTCCTTACGGAGTCCCCAGCATCCTCTAGGACGTAAGAGAAAATAAGATTTGAAACCTACCGGTAAATGTTTTTCTCCTAGTCCGTAGAGGATGCTGGGCGCCCATCCCAGTGCGGACTACATCTGCAAGACTTGTATATAGTTGTTGATTACTTAAGGGTTATGTTACAGTTTTGATCAGTCTCGGTCTGATGCTGTTTGGTTTCATGCTGTTAACTGGTTCGTATATTCCATGTTATACGGTGTGGATGGTGTGGGCTGGTATGCCCTTAGATTAACAAAAATCCTTTCCTCGTACTGTCCGTCTCCTCTGGGCACAGTTTCTCTAACTGAGGTCTGGAGGAGGGGCATAGAGGGAGGAGCCAGTGCACACCCATATCTAAAGTTCTTTTTAGTGCCCATGTCTCCTGCGGAGCCCGTCTATCCCCATGGTCCTTACGGAGTCCCCAGCATCCTCTACGGACTAGGAGAAAAAGATTTACCGGTAGGTTTAAAATCTTATTTTTGCTGTATATAGGTAGCTAACTAGCTAGAGCTATACATCTATGTATTAACTTCCATACTCTGGATAAGGGTTGGGTATGAAATCTCTGCAGTCGGGAACCTGACAGTCAGAATGCTGACACATCCTGACAAGAATTTTTACCCTACCCCTAATCCTAATCCACCGCTCTTGCAACCTACCCCTGACCCATACTTGCCTACCCCAAAAATTGTGTGTGTATATATACACTGCTCAAAAAAATAAAGGGAACACTTAAACAACACATCCTAGATCTGAATGAATTAAATATTCTTATTAAATACTTTGTTCTTTACATAGTTGAATGTGCTGACAACAAAATCACACAAAACTTATAAATGGAAATCAAATTTATTAACCCACGGAGGTCTGGATTTGGAGTCACACTCAAAATTAAAGTGGAAAAACACACTACAGGCTGATCCAACTTTGATGTAATGTCCTTAAAACAAGTCAAAATGAGGCTCAGTAGTGTGTGTGGCCTCCACGTGCCCGTATGACCTCCCTACAACGCCTGGGCATGCTCCTGATGAGGTGGCGGATGGTCTCCTGAGGGATATCCTCCCAGACCTGGACTAAAGCATCCGCCAACTCCTGGACAGTCTGTGTGCAACGTGGCGTTGGTGGATGGAGCAAGACATGATGTCCCAGATGTGCTCAATTGGATTCAGGTCTGGGGAAGGGGCGGGCCAGTCCATAGCATCAATGCCTTCATCTTGCAGGAACTGCCTACACACTCCAGCCACATGAGGTCTAGCATTGTCTTGCATTAGGAAGAACCCAGGGCCAACCGCACCAGCATATGGTCTCACAAGGGGTCTGAGGATCTCATCTCGGTAACTAATGGCAGTCAGGCTACCTCTGGCGAGCACATGGAGGGCTGTGCGGCCCCCAAAGAAATGCCACCCCACACCATTACTGACCCACTGCCAAACCGGTCATGCTGGAGGATGTTGCAGGCAGCAGAACGTTCTCCTTGGCGTCTCCAGACTCTGTCACGTCTGTCACGTGTGCTCAGTGAGAACCTGCTTTCATCTGTGAAGAGCACAGGGCGCCAGTGGCAAATTTGCCAATCTTGGTGTTCTCTGGCAAATGCCAAACGTCCTGCACAGTGTTGGGCTGTAGGCACAACCCCCACCTGTGGACGTCGGGCCCTCATACCACCCTCATGGAGTCTGTTTCTGATCGTTTGAGTAGACACATGCACATTTGTGGTTTGCTGGAGGTCATTTTGCAGGGCTCTGGCAGTGCTCTTCCTGTTCCTCCTTGCACAAAGGTGGAGGTAGCGGTCCTGCTGCTGGGTTGTTGCCCTCCTACGGCCTCCTCCACGTCTCCTGATGTACTGGCCTGTCTCCTGGTAGCGCCTCCATGCACTGGACACTACGCTGACAGACACAGCAAACCTTCATGCCATAGCTCGCATTGATGTGCCATCCTGGATGAGCTGCACTACCTGAGCCACTTGTGTGGGTTGTAGGGAGGTCATACAGGCACGTGGAGGCCACACACACTACTGAGCCTCATTTTGACTTGTTTTAAGGACATTACATCAAAGTTGGATCAGCCTGTAGTTTGTGTGTCCACTTTAATTTTGAGTGTGACTCCAAATCCAGACCTCCATGGGTTAATAAATTTGATGTCCATTGATAATTTTTGTGTGATTTTGTTGTCAGCACATTCAACTATGTAAAGAACAAAGTATTTAATAAGAATATTTCATTCATTCAGATCTAGGATGTGTTATTTTAGTGTTCCCTTTATTTTTTTGAGCAGTGTATATATATATATATATATATATATAAGAAAAAAGTTTCCCAAAGGAGCTAGTACTAGTGCTCTGGTATATAGCAGTATAAATTGTTTCCTTATTTGTTATTCTTAAAAAAGAATTTATTTTTTTAAAAATACAATACATAAAATTGTTTAAATCTTCAGATTACATTCAATAATACTTTATACATGAGATGATTGAGAACAATGTTACATTCTAATCATATCGCATTATGACAGTGACACTTCATTTGAAGAACGCAATTGCTGTCTCAAAATTCCAACGCGTTTCGTCCAGCGGACTTCATCAGGGGCTTTATAATCAAGAGACTTCAATACAGATAATCAGCACAATAAATCTTCGATAAGTAGACACATTATCAGAACGATATCAGATAAAATTCACCTCATGGATTATCACTTCGCTTATTCAAAAGCTCATAAGACAATTAATTCCCAGGATTGGGCAAAAATGTTTTTACAAAGAGCCAGTACAAATGACTGTCGCAATGCCTCTCTGTAGTTCACACTGTTCCAATCAGCTGTATGCTTGGAACAGTGTGAACTACAGATAATCCATGAGGTGAATTTTATCTGATATCGTTCTGATAATGTGTCTACTTATCGAAGATTTATTGTGCTGATTATCTGTATTGATGTCTCTTGATTATAAAGCCCCTAATGAAGTCCGCTGGACGAAACGCGTTGGTTTTTGAGACAGCAATTGCGTTCTTCGGCCCTCATTCCGAGTTGTTCGCTCGCAAGCGGATTTTAGCAGATTTGCTCATGCTAAGCCGCCGCCTACTGGGAGTGAATCTTAGCATCTTAAAATTGCGAACGATGTATTCGCAATATTGCGATTACACACCTCGTAGCAGTTTCTGAGTAGCTCCAGACTTACTCGGCATCTGCGATCAGTTCAGTGCTTGTCGTTCCTGGTTTGACGTCACAAACACACCCAGCGTTCGCCCAGACACTCCTCCGTTTCTCCGGCCACTCCTGCGTTTTTTCCGGAAACGGTAGCGTTTTTTCCCACACGCCCATAAAACGGCCTGTTTCCGCCCAGTAACACCCATTTCCTGTCAATCACATTACGATCGTCAGAACGATGAAAAAGC
Organism: Pseudophryne corroboree; assembly: GCF_028390025.1. Lineage (NCBI taxonomy): Eukaryota > Metazoa > Chordata > Amphibia > Anura > Myobatrachidae > Pseudophryne > Pseudophryne corroboree. The sequence continues at coordinate 447,842,992 of NC_086450.1, read as the reverse complement.
CGTGAGTAAAATTCCTAACTACATAGCAAATTTACTTGGCGCAGTCGCAGTGCGGACATTGCGCATGCGCATTAAGCGGAAAATCGCTGCGATGCGAAGATTTTTACCGAGCGAACAACTCGGAATGAGGGCCTTCAAATGAAGAGTCACTGTCATAATGCGATATGATTAGAATGGAACATTGTTCTCAATCATCTCATGTATAAAGTATCATTGAATGTAATCTGAAGATTTAAACAATTTTATGTATGGTATTTTTAAAAAATAAATTCTTTTTTAAGAATAACAAATAAGGATACAATTTATACTGTTATATACCAGAGCACTAGTGCTAGCTCCTTTGGGAAACTTTTTTCTTTTATCTTTGTACTGTACCCCACCTAACAGGGGGTAAATCCCGAGGTTGTAGCTCATTCACATAGCGCGCTAATAGGGTCTAAAAACCCGATATATATATATATATATATATACACACACACACACACGCACACACTGGGTTTTTTTTCCTTAAAACTTTGTATAAAGGGTTTTGCCGCAATTTGGAGCACCAGCTATACTAAATCACTGATATTTCTGATGATTATTTAGCAATATTAAGCACAGATGCTCCTTAGAGTAACTGCAGAAAGATATTTTCAGTATGTTTGACACTATTAAAAATAATTATTATTATAAATATATAAGGGATGGCCAATCAGTGGTCTCATATCAAATTTTTCTATGGGTGTGCGATCACCATGTCTGCCTTTAATGCAGAGGATGAAAGGCAAAATAGTGTCTATCTTTTCTCAGATTTATATTATTTTAGCACACGTGCCAGTAGGGTTGCACAGTAAGGGGTGTATTATATATTCAATAGCTGTCGGAAGTTGCTGTCTTGTCAGAAAGACAGCAGCTTCCGACAGATTTCGGTCGGAAAGGGGTTCTGACCTATTCAAAAAGTGCATTTTTTTTCCGACAAGTTGGAAAACAGGTGGATCGGCGGAATAGCCACCGATCTGCGTGCTTCTGTCGTAAACCACGGGTTTTGGCCCCGTTTCCGACCATCTCAATCCGACTTTAAAAAGAAGTCGAATTGAGATGAGTGAGCTGAGAGGAGGAGACGGGGGAGAGCAGCGGAGAGACGAGGGAGAGCAGCGTAGCAGGAAGATGGGGCACCGCCGACGCTCACGGCAGCATCCATCCAGCTCCAGCAAGCAAGGTCCCGCTTGCTGGAGCTGGGTGGACGCTGCCGTGAGGTCTGGCGGCGGTGCCCCATCCTCCTACTACGCTGCTGGAGCCGCTGCTCTCCCCCGTCTCCTCCTCTCAGCTCCCTCATCTCAATCTGACTTTTCTCTATCGTCCTAGTGGATGCTGGGGTTCCTGAAAGGACCATGGGGAATAGCGGCTCCGCAGGAGACAGGGCACAAAAAGTAAAGCTTTAGGATCAGGTGGTGTGCACTGGCTCCTCCCCCTATGACCCTCCTCCAAGCCTCAGTTAGATTTTTGTGCCCGGCCGAGAAGGGTGCAATCTAGGTGGCTCTCCTAAAGAGCTGCTTAGAAAAGTTTAGCTTAGGTTTTTTATTTTACAGTGAGTCCTGCTGGCAACAGGATCACTGCAACGAGGGACTTAGGGGAGAAGAAGTGAACTCACCTGCGTGCAGGATGGATTGGCTTCTTTGGCTACTGGACATTAGCTCCAGAGGGACGATCACAGGTACAGCCTGGATGGTCACCGGAGCCTCGCCGCCGGCCCCCTTGCAGATGCTGAAACGAGAAGAGGTCCAGAATCGGCGGCAGAAGACTCCTCAGTCTTCTTAAGGTAGCGCACAGCACTGCAGCTGTGCGCCATTTCCTCTCAGCACACTTCACACGGCAGTCACTGAGGGTGCAGGGCGCTGGGAGGGGGGCGCCCTGGGAGGCAAATGAAAACCTTTTTTGGCTAAAAATACCTCACATATAGCCTCCGGGGGCTATATGGAGATATTTAACCCCTGCCAGAATCCATTAAAGAGCGGGAGACGAGCCCGCCAAAAAAGGGGCGGGGCCTATCTCCTCAGCACACAGCGCCATTTTCCCTCACAGAAAGGCTGGAGGGAAGGCTCCCAGGCTCTCCCCTGCACTGCACTACAAAAACAGGGTTAAAACAGAGAGGGGGGGCACTAATTTGGCGTTAGAAATATATAAAAGATGCTATAAGGGAAAACACTTATATAAGGTTGTCCCTATATAATTATAGCGTTTTTGGTGTGTGCTGGCAAACTCTCCCTCTGTCTCTCCAAAGGGCTAGTGGGTCCTGTCCTCTATCAGAGCATTCCCTGTGTGTGTGCTGTGTGTCGGTACGTGTGTGTCGACATGTATGAGGACGATGTTGGTGAAGAGGCGGAGCAATTGCCTGTAATGGTGATGTCACTCTCTAGGGAGTCGACACCGGAATGGATGGCTTATTTAGGGAATTACGTGATAATGTCAACACGCTGCAAGGTCGGTTGACGACATGAGACGGCCGACAAACAATTAGTACCGGTCCAGACGTCTCAGAAACACCGTCAGGGGTTTTAAAACGCCCGTTTACTTTAGTCGGTCGACACAGACACGGACACTGAATCCAGTGTCGACGGTGAATAAACAAACGTATTCCTTATTAGGGCCACACGTTAAGGGCAATGAAGGAGGTGTTACATATTTCTGATACTACAAGTACCACAAAAGAGGGTATTATGTGGGATGTGAAAAAACTACCGTAGTTTTTCCTGAATCAGATAAATTAAATGAAGTGTGTGATGATGCGTGGGTTCCCCCCGATAGAAAATTATGGGCTGTATACCCTTTCCCGCCAGAAGTTAGGGCGCGTTGGGAAACACCCCTTAGGGTGGATAAGGCGCTCACACGCTTATCAAAACAAGTGGCGGTACCGTCTATAGATAGGGCCGTCCTCAAGGAGCCAGCTGACAGGAGGCTGGAAAATATCATAAAAAGTATATACACACATACTGGTGTTATACTGCGACCAGCGATCGCCTCAGCCTGGATGTGCAGAGCTGGGGTGGCTTGGTCGGATTCCCTGACTAAAAATATTGATACCCTTGACAGGGACAGTATTTTATTGACTATAGAGCATTTAAAGGATGCATTTTCTATATATGCGAGATGCACAGAGGGATATTTGCACTCTGGCATCAAGAGTAAGTGCGATGTCCATATCTGCCAGAAGATGTTTATGGACACGACAGTGGTCAGGTGATGCAGATTCCAAACGGCACAAAGGTGTATTGCCGTATAAAGGAAGAGGAGTTATTTGGGGTCGGTCCATCGGACCTGGTGGCCACGGCAACTGCTGGAAAATCCACCGTTTTTACCCTAAGTCACATCTCTGCAGAAAAAGACACCGTCTTTTCAGCCTCAGTCCTTTCGTCTCTATAAAAGTCATATCTGCCCAGGGATAGAGGAAAGGGAAGAAGACTGCAGCAGGCAGCCCATTCCCAGGAACAGAAGCGTTCCACCGCTTCTGCCAAGCTCTCAGCATGACGCTGGGACCGTACAGGACCCCTGGATCCTACATGTAGTATCCCAGGGGTACAGATTGGAATGTCGAGACGTTTCCCCTTCGCAGGCTCCTGAAGTCTGGTTTACCAAGGTCTCCCTCCGACAAGGAGGCAGTATGGGAAACAATTCACAAGCTGTATTCCCAGCAGGTGATAATCAAATTACCCCTCCTACAACAAGAAAAGGGGTATTATTCCACATTATATTGTGGTACTGAAGCCAGAAGGCTAGGTGAGACCTATTCTAAATCTAAAAAAATTTGAACACTTACAAAGGTTCAAATCAAGATGGAGTCACTCAGAGCAGTGATAACGAACCAGGAAGAAGGGGACTATATAGTGTCCCGAGACATCAGGGATGCTTACCTCCATGTCCAAAATTTGCCCTTCTCACTAAGGGTACCTCAGGTTCGTGGTACAGAACTGTCACTATCAGTTTCAGACGCTGCCGTTTGGATTGTCCACGGCACCCCGGGTCTTTACCAAGGTAATGGCCGAAATGATGATTCTTCTTCGAAGAAAAGGCGTCTTAATTATCCCTTACTTGGACGATCTCCTGATAAGGGCAAAGTCCAGGGAACAGTTGGAGGTCGGAGTAGCACTATCTCGGATACTGCTACAACAGCACGGGTGGATTCTAAATATTCCAAAATCGCAGCTGATCCCGACGACAAGTCTGCTGTGCCTAGGGATGATTCTGGACACAGTCCAGAAAAAGGTGTTTCTCCCGGAAGAGAAAGCCAGGGAGTTATCCGAGCTAGTCAGGAACCTCCTAAAATCAGTGCATCATTGCACAAGGGTCCTGGTAAAGATGGTGACTTCCTACGAAGCAATTCCATTCGGCAGATTTCACGCAAGAATTTTTCAGTGGGATCTGCTGGACAAATGGTCCGGATCGCATCTTCAGATGCATCAGCGGATAACCCTATATCCAAGGACAAGGGTGTCTCTCCTGTGGTGGTTACAGAGTGCTCATCTTCTAGAGGGCCGCAGATTCGGCATTCAGGATTGGATGCTGGTGACCACGGAGGCCAGCCCGAGAGGCTGGGGAGCAGTCACACAAGGAAAAAATTTCCAGGGAGTGTGATCAAGTCTGGAGACTTTTCTCCACATAAATATACTGGAGCTAAGGGTAAATTTATAATACTCTAAGCTTAGCAAGACCTCTGCTTCAAGGTCAGCCGGTATTGATCCAGTGGGAAAAACATCACGGCAGTCGCCCACGTAAATAGACAGGGCGGCACAAGAAGCAGGAGGGCAATGGCAAAAACTGCAAGGACTTTTCGCTGGGCGGAAAATCATGTGATAGCACTGTCAGCAGTGTTTCATTCCGGGAATGGAAACTGGGAAGCAGACTTCCTCAGCAGGCACGACCTCCACCCGGCAGAGTGGAAACTTCATCGGGAAGTTTTCCACATGATTGTAAACCGTTGGGAAATACCAAAGGTGGACATGATGGCGTCCCGTCTGAACAAAAAACGGGACAGGTATTGCGCCAGGTTAAGAGACCCTCAGGCAATAGCTGTGGACGTTCTGGTAACACCATGGATGTACCAGTCGGTGTATGTGTTCCATCCTCTGCTTCTCATACCTAAGGTACTGAGACTTATAAGACGTAGAGGAGTAAGAACTATACTCATGGCTCCAGATTGGCCAAGAAGGACTTGGTACCCGGAACTTCAAGAGATGCTCACAGAGGACTTATGGCCTCTGCCGCTAAGAAGGGACTTGTTTCAGCAAGTACCATGTCTGTTCCAAGACTTACCGCAGCTGCGTTTGACGGCATGGCGGTGGAACGCCGGATCCTAAGGGAAAAAGGCATTCCGGAAGAGGTCATTCCTACCCTGGTCAAAGCCAGAAAGGAGGTGACCGCACAACATTATCACCACATGTGGCAAAAATATGTTGCGTGGTGTGAGGCCAGAAAGGCCCCACGAAGAAATTTCAACTCGGTCGATTCCTGCATTTCCTGCAAACAGGAGTGTCTATGGGCCTCAAATTGGGGTCCATTAAGGTTCAAATTTCGGCCCTGTCGATTTTCTTCCAGAAAGAAGTGGCTTCAGTTCCTGAAGTCCAGAAGTTTGTCAAGGGAGTATTGCATATACAACCCCCTTTTGTGCCTCCAGTGGCACTGTGGGATCTCAACGTAGTTCTGGGATTCCTCAAATCACATTGGTTTAAAACCAGTCAAATCTGTGGATTTGAAGCATCTCACATGAAAAGTGACCATGCTCTTGGCCCTGGCCTGGACCAGGCGAGTGTCAAATTGGTGGTTTTTTTCTCAAAAAAGCCCATATCTGGTTGTCCATTTGGACAGGGCAGAGCTGCGGACTCGTCCCCAGTTCTCTCCCTAAGGTGGTGTCAGTGTTTCACCTGAACCAGCTTATTTTGGTGCCTTGCGCCTACTAGGGACTTGGAGGACTCCAGGTTGCTAGATGTTGTCAGGGCCCTGTAAATATAGGTTCCAGGACGGCTGGAGTCAGGAAAACTGACTTGCTGTTATCCTGTATGCACCCAACAAACTGGGTGCTCTTGCTTCTAAGCAGACTTTTGCTAGTTGGATGTGTAATACAATTCAGCTTGCACATTCTGTGGCAGGCCTGCCACAGCCAAAATATGTAAATGCCCATTCCACAAGGAAGGTGGGCTTATCTTGGGCGGCTGCCCGAGGGGTCTCGGCTTTACAACTTTGCCGAGCGGCTATTTAGTCAGGGGCAAACACGTTGGTAAAATCCTACAAATTTGATACCCTGGCTAAGGAGGACCTGGAGTTCTCTCATTCGGTGCTGCAGAGTCATCCGCACTCTCCCGCCCGTTTGGGAGCTTTGGTATTATCCCCATGGTCCTTTCAGGAACCCCAGCATCCACTAGGACGATAGAGAAAATAAGAATTTACTTACCGATAATTCTATTTCTCGGAGTCCGTAGTGGATGCTGGGCGCCCATCCCAAGTGCGGATTATCTGCAATACTTGTACATAGTTACAAAAATCGGGTTATTATTGTTGTGAGCCATCTTTTCAGAGGCTCCGCTGTTATCATACTGTTAACTGGGTTCAGATCACAGGTTGTACAGTGTGATTGATGTGGCTGGTATGAGTCTTAACCGGGATTCAAAATCCTTCCTTATTGTGTACGCTCGTCCGGGCACAGTATCCTAACTGAGGCTTGGAGGAGGGTCATAGGGGGAGGAGCCAGTGCACACCACCTGATCCTAAAGCTTTACTTTTTGTGCCCTGTCTCCTGCGGAGCCGCTATTCCCCATGGTCCTTTCAGGAACCCCAGCATCCACTACGGACTCCGAGAAATAGAATTATCGGTAAGTAAATTCTTATTTTTTAAAGTCGGATTGAGATGGTCAGGAACTGCCATATCCTGTCGGATTTGGCCGTTCATTGAATAGCCCTCGTCGGATCCATTCCGACAAATGCATGTTGGAATGGATCCGACTTTAATTGAATATACCCCTAAGACTGAACAGTCGTGTGCACAGGGGATCAAGGTAGGACCAGATAAGCATATTGCTGCTACATTATCAGGATATTTGGATCATTTCTATAAAAACATGCCTCCAAAATAAATCGCAATGCGTCGGGCGTGAAAATTGGAGATCGATGCCCATCCCTTTTATATATATAATTATTGTTTATTTATATGGAGCCACAAGGGTTCTGCATTTTCTATCCATGGCACGCAACGATTCGGAGTGCCTAAGGTATGTGACCACACGAGTTAAATATGTATGTTCTTATATATATATATATTTATGTAAGGGTGGTTCAATAAATAAGGTAACAACCTTATTATTTATTCAATTTGTACATATACCTATAATCAATGGTAAAGTCTTGGTACAGATCATTTTTCCACATAGTCCCCATACTTGTCTAAGCATTTATTCCAGCGGGATATAGTCAGGATCCCAGCGGTCGGGATCCAGGCAGTCAGAATGCCGGCGCCGGGATCCTGATTGCCAAAATGCCACAGCTATTCCCACTCCTGGGTGCTCGCCCCCCTACCGGAATTCTGGCGGTTGTTTTTCTGGCGTCGGTATTCTGACCGCCGGGATCCTACACCCAACCCATCCCAGCATAGAAGACTAGACTGTAGGGAGGATGGTCCATCATCTTCCAATGGTAGCACTGTAATAACTCGCATACAGTTTGCTGAGTGTGGCCCGGCATTGTTGCTGCGAACAACGCTTGTTCGCAGCAGCCCAGGTCATTTAGAAAAAAAATTCCCTCCACAACCGGCCCAATGTGTCACAATAGCAGCCAGCATTTACAGTATCTCCCATGGTGATCAAATCAACAAGAAGCACGCCCTTGTGGTTCCAAAACTTGTCGCCATGATCTTCTTTGCTGGCGGATTTGTTTTATTTTCTTTGAAAGTGGGGATGATGTGTGTTTCCATGTCATGGATGCTGGGTTCATCTCTGGTGTCCCATGGTGCACCTACGTTTCATTGTCTATAATAATACGCTACAGGAACTCCGCTCTCTCATGATACCGCATCAAGTGCACGAGAGACAATTCCATTCTATTGGTTTTGTGAACTTCTGAGTTTCTTCTGTACCCAGCGTGAACACTTTTTCCTGTACCTCAGCTGCTCACGAACGATGTTGTGCACGGTACCCACTGAGATGTTTAGTTCACTAACTGGATTTCGTCTGTCCTCCTTAGCTAGACCTTCAGTGCGGCACAAACTGTCATCTGGTGGACGTGCTTGGCCGACCGGATTGCTGCTCATCTTGAACATCTGTCCTGCTGTTATTGAAGGCGGTGCACCAAACTTCCGTGACATGATGTTATCACCGTACACCTCCACAAGTTGGGGATGAATCTCAGCTGCTTATGTGTCCTCTAGATGCAGAAACCTGATCACACTACACACCTTAATGCGTGACCATGTTTCCACCAGCCCCGTCATCTAACACCTGATGTTGGGACAGCATGACTGAGTCAAACGGCCACGAGGGGAAGCGGAGGTCTAAGTGCTCTGGCCTGGTGGGGAATTAGACTGAAATAGAGAACATTACACACATGAGAGGTCTGTTTAGCTTACTTGTTGAACCACCTTGGTATATACACTGTAGCTTGTTATAGGATACTATTAATGGGAAGGGTTGGTATCAGGTGAACAGCGCCAGGATACGTCTGTCAGATGGCCTACGGGAGGGTGAGCGTAATGAAGCCCCTTGCGGGCTCGGTGACTCACTGCGCTCACCACAGGTTCTATTCCCACTCTTTGGGTGTCACGAGTGGGAATAGTCCCTGTTGGTCGCATGCCAACCAGCGGGATAGTCAGTGTTCGGGATGCCAGCGCCAGAATTTTGACCGGTGGTCTCCTGACCGTCGGTCACATAACTGCATCCCAATTGGAAATATTGCTGATTCGTGCAATAGAAACACTTATTTCAAGTGGGGATAAAGATACAAAAAAACTTTTAATAGGGACATGCTATAAACCGCCAGATATTAATGTGTCTGACGAATTACTGCTCTTGCAGCTAATCGAGAAAGCTGCAGGTATGGAGGACATCATTATTGTTGGGGACTTTAATTACCCAGACATAAACTGGAACACCGAAACAGGAAATACAATTAGGGGTAATAGGTTCTTAAACATGCTAAAAGATCACTACTTGTCCCAGGTAATCAGGGAACCAACTAGGCATAGGGCTATACTGGACCTAGTACTAACTAATAATGAGGAAATAATATCAAATACTAAAGTAAGGGAGACCTTAGGAAATAGCAATCACAATATGATCACATTCGACGTCAGCTTCCAAAAACAATATAAGGGTCTAACTAAAGGTGCATACACACGGAGCGATATAACTGAGCGATTTTGACTATATAGTCAAAATCGCTCAGAAAGTTAGTGCAGATCGCTCCGTGTGTATACAGGCAGCGATAGCGATGCGCGTCCCCGCTAAGTCGCTATCGCTGGGAAAAATAGTCAGTGCCGGCAAGTCAATTTTGGCTATGTCGCTGGTAAAGTTAGTTAAAATCGCTAGAGGCCAGCGATTTTTCCCAGCAATAGCGATGTTGCAGGCGGCGGTGGTGCGGGCGGCGGGGGGGTTGTGGCGGCGGTGTGGGCGGCGGCGGGTTGCGGTGGCGGTGTGGGCGGCAGCGGGTTGCGGCGGCGGTGCGGGCGGCGGCGGGTGGCGGTGTGGGCGGCGGCGGTGCGGGTGGCGGTGCGGGCGGCGGCGGGTTGCGGCAGCGGTGCGGGCGGCGGAAATTTACCTTTCTCTTTGGCAGCGGAGCGGTACCAGTTTCAAAAATGGCGCCTCAGCGTCATTTTTGAAATTCAAGATGGCCGCCGCGAGCCAATCACGGCTCGCCGCGTCATCGCCCCGCCCCCTCCCGCTGACTTATATAAGTCAGCGCGAGGAAGCGGCTTTCAGTCCGACGGCGGAGGAGGAGCGGAGAAGAGCTCCTGAAGACGCCGTGGAAGTCCTGGATGGGCGGCGGCTATGCAAAAGAGCTTAGCAGCCGCCGCCCACCAGGTGAAGACGCCGGAGCAAGACCCCAGAAGCCCTGGGGAGGTGGCGCCCCCCCAGGTGAAGACGCCGGAAGCCCTGGGAAGGCGGCGGCCATGCAAAAGAGCTTAAAGGCCGCCGCCCCCAGGTGAAGACCCAGTTTAATAAAGGATTTTTAAAAGAATGTGTTGCGTTTTTTTTTTATATTTTCTTTACAGGTGGACTACAGGTGCCAGCGGGCCCTTTATGTCCGGGCATGCTGGCACTTGTGGTTCTCCAAGTGCCAGCATGCTGGGGCAGGCTTGCTGGGACCTGTAGGCCACCTGTAAAGAACAATATTACTATTGAAAGGCTATCAGCCTCCCATCCACCGCCCACGGATGGGGGGGACAGCCTCGGGCTTCACCCCTGGCCCTTGGGTGGCTGGAGGGGGGGACCCCTTGATTTAAGGGGTCCTCACTCCAGTGTACCCCGGCCAGGGGTGACTAGTTGGGGGGGTAATGGCACGGCCGCAGGGACCAATATAAAAGTGTCCCCCGGCTGTGGCATTATCTCCCTGGCTAGTGGAGCCCGGTGCTGGTTTTAAAAATACGGGGGACCCCTATGTCTTTTGTCCCCCGTATTTTTTAAACCAGGACCGGACGCAGAGCCCGGTGCTGGTTGTCTAAATATGGGGGAACCCTACTCATTTTTTCCTCTGTATTTTAACAACCAGGACTGGCTCAAAGAGCCCGAGGCTGGTTTTACATAGGAGGGGGGACCCCCCACCTTAAAGGTGCATACACACGGAGAGATTTTGGCTATGAGAGATTTTGACTAACTTTTCCCTTGAACTGGCAGTAGGAGATTTTGACTAACTTTACCAGAGATTTCTCTATCGTCCTAGTGGATGCTGGGGTTCCTGAAAGGACCATGGGGAATAGCGGCTCCGCAGGAGACAGGGCACAAAAGTAAAGCTTTCCGATCAGGTGGTGTGCACTGGCTCCTCCCCCTATGACCCTCCTCCAAGCCAGTTAGATTTTTGTGCCCGGCCGAGAAGGGTGCAATTCTAGGTGGCTCTCCTAAAGAGCTGCTTAGAGAAAGTTTAGCTTAGGTTTTTTATTTTACAGTGAGTCCTGCTGGCAACAGGATCACTGCAACGAGGGACAGAGGGGAGAAGAAGTGAACTCACCTGCGTGCAGGATGGATAGGCTTCTTGGCTACTGGACATCAGCTCCAGAGGGACGATCACAGGTACAGCCTGGATGGTCACCGGAGCCGCGCCGCCGGCCCCCTTGCAGATGCTGAAGTAAGAAGAGGTCCAGAATCGGCGGCTGAAGACCCTTGCAGTCTTCTAAAGGTAGCGCACAGCACTGCAGCTGTGCGCCATTTTCCTCTCAGCACACTTCACACGCAGTCACTGAGGGTGCAGGGCGCTGGGGGGGGGCGCCCTGGGAGGCAAATGTAAACCTATATACTGGCTAAAAATACCTCACATATAGCCCCCAGAGGCTATATGGAGATATTTAACCCCTGCCAAACTTCACTAAAGAGCGGGAGACGAGGCCGCCGGAAAAGGGGCGGGGCCTATCTCCTCAGCACACAGCGCCATTTTCTCTCACGGAAAGGCTGGAGAGAAGGCTCCCAGGCTCTCCCCTGCACTGCACTACAGAAACAGGGTTTAAACAGAGAGGGGGGGCACTAATTGGCGATATAAATATCTATATAAAGATGCTATTAGGGAGAAACACTTATATAAGGTTGTCCCTATATAAAATTATAGCGTTTTGGTGTGTGCTGGCAAACTCTCCCTCTGTCTCTCCAAAGGGCTAGTGGGTCCTGTCCTCTATCAGAGCATTCCCTGTGTGTGTGCTGTGTGTCGGTACGTGTGTGTCGACATGTAGGAGGACGATGTTGGTGAGGAGGCGGAGCAATTGCCTGTAATGGTGATGTCACTCTCTAGGGAGTCGACACCGGAATGGATGGCTTATTTAGGGAATTACGTGATAATGTCAACACGCTGCAAGGTCGGTTGACGACATGAGACGGCCGACAAACAATTAGTACCGGTCCAGACGTCTCAAAAACACCGTCAGGGGTTTTAAAACGCCCGTTTACTTTAGTCGGTCGACACAGACACAGACAGGGACACTGAATCCAGTGTCGACGGTGAATAAACAAACGTATTCCTTATTAGGGCCACACGTTAAAGGCAATGAAGGAGGTGTTACATATTTCTGATACTACAAGTACCACAAAAGAGGGTATTATGTGGGATGTGAAAAAACTACCATAGTTTTTCCTGAATCAGATAAATTAAATAAAGTGTGTGATGATGCGTGGGTTCCCCCCGATAGAAAATTATGGGCGGTATACCCTTTCCCGCCAGAAGTTAGGGCGCGTTGGAAAACACCCCTTAGGGTGGATAAGGCGCTCACACGCTTATCAAAACAAGTGGCGGTACCGTCTATAGATAGGGCCGTCCTCAAGGACCAGCTGACGGGAGGCTGGAAAATATCATAAAAAGTATATACACACATACTGGTGTTATACTGCGACCAGCGATCGCCTCAGCCTGGATGTGCAGAGCTGGGGTGGCTTGGTCGGATTCCCTGACTAAAAATATTGATACCCTTGACAGGGACAGTATTTTATTGACTATAGAGCATTTAAAGGATGCATTTCTATATATGCGAGATGCACAGAGGGATATTTGCACTCTGGCATCAAGAGTAAGTGCGATGTCCATATCTGCCAGAAGATGTTTATGGACACGACAGTGGTCAGGTGATGCAGATTCCAAACGGCACAAAGGTGTATTGCCGTATAAAGGAGTTATTTGGGGTCGGTCCATCGGACCTGGTGGCCACGGCAACTACTGGAAAATCCACCGTTTTTACCCTAAGTCACATCTCTGCAGAAAAAGACACCGTCTTTTCAGCCTCAATCCTTTCGTCCCTATAAGATCATATCTGCCCAGGGATAGAGGAAAGGGAAGAAGACTGCAGCAGGCAGCCCATTCCCAGGAACAGAAGCGTTCCACCGCTTCTGACAAGTTCTCAGCATGGCGCTGAGACCGTACAGGACCCCTGGATCCTACAAGTAGTATCCCAGGGGTACAGATTGGAATGTCGAGACGTTTCCCCTTCGCAGGCTCCTGAAGTCTGCTTTACCAAGGTCTCCCTCCGACAAGGAGGCAGTATGGGAAAAAATTCACAAGCTGTATTCCCAGCAGGTGATAATTAAATTACCCCTCCTACTACAAGAAAGGGGTATTATTCCACACTATATTGTGGTACTGAAGCCAGAAGGCTAGGTGAGACTTATTCTAAAAAATTTTTTGAACACTTACAAAGGTTCAAATCAAGATGGAGTCACTCAGAGCAGTGATAACGAACCAGGAAGAAGGGGACTATATAGTGTCCCGGGACATCAGGGATGCTTACCTCTATGTCCCAAATTTGCCCTTCTCACTAAGGGTACCTCAGGTTCGTGGTGCAGAACTGTCACTATCAGTTTCAGACGCTGCCGTTTGGATTGTCCACGGCACCCCGGGTCTTTACCAAGGTAATGGCCGAAATGATGATTCTTCTTCGAAGAAAAGGCGTCTTAATTATCCCTTACTTGGACGATCTCCTGATAAGGGCATAGTCCAGGGAACAGTTGGAGGTCGGAGTAGCACTATCTCGGATACTGCTACAACAGCACGGGTGGATTCTAAATATTCCAAAATCGCAGCTGATCCCGACGACACGTCTGCTGTGCCTAGGGATGATTCTGGACACAGTCCAGAAAAAGGTGTTTCTCCCGGAAGAGAAAGCCAGGGAGTTATCCGAGCTAGTCAGGAACCTCCTAAAAACAGTGCATCATTGCACAAGGGTCCTGGTAAAAATGGTGGCTTCCTACGAAGCAATTCCATTCGACAGATTTCACGCAAGAACTTTTCAGTGGGATCTGCTGGACAAATGGTCCGGATCGCATCTTCAGATGCATCAGCGGATAACCCTATATCCAAGGACAAGGGTGTCTCTCCTGTGGTGGTTATAGAGTGCTCATCTTCTAGAGGGCCGCAGATTCGGCATTCAGGATTGGATGCTGGTGACCACGGAGCCCAGCCCGAGAGGCTGGGGAGCAGTCACACAAGGAAAAAATTTCCAGGGAGTGTGATCAAGTCTGGAGACTTTTCTCCACATAAATATACTGGAGCTAAGGGTAAATTTATAATGCTCTAAGCTTAGCAAGACCTCTGCTTCAAGGTCAGCCGGTATTGATCCAGTGGGAAAAACATCACGGCAGTCGCCCACGTAAACAGACAGGGCGACACAAGAAGCAGGAGGGCAATGGCAAAAACTGCAAGGACTTTTCGCTGGGCGGAAAATCATGTGATAGCACTGTCAGCAGTGTTTCATCCCGGGAATGGAAACTGGGAAGCAGACTTCCTCAGCAGGCACGACCTCCACCCGGGAGAGTGGAAACTTCATCGGGAAGTTTTTTCCACATGATTGTAAACCGTTGGGAAATACCAAAGGTGGACATGATGGCGTCCCGTCTGAACAAAAAACGGGACAGGTATTGCGCCAGGTCAAGAGACCCTCAGGCAATAGCTGTGGACGTTCTGGTAACACCGTGGGTGTACCAGTCGTGTATGTGTTCCCTCCTCTGCTTCTCATACCTAAGGTGCTGAGAATTATAAGACGTAGAGGAGTAAGAACTATACTCATGGCTCCGGATTGGCCAAGAAGGACTTGGTACCCGGAACTTCAAGAGATGCTTACAGAGGTCTTATGGCCTCTGCCGCTAAGAAGGGACTTGCTTCAGCAAGTACCATGTCTGTTCCAAGACTTACCGCAGCTGCGTTTGTCGGCATGGCGGTGGAAAGCCGGATCCTAAGGGAAAAAGGCATTCCGGAAGAGGTCATTCCTACCCTGGTCAAAGCCAGAAAGGAGGTGACCGCACAACATTATCACCACATGTGGCGAAAATATGGCGTGGTGTGAGGCCAGAAAGGCCCCACAAAGAAATTTCAACTCGGTCGTTTCCTGCATTTCCTGCAAACAGGAGTGTCTATGGGCCTCAAATTGGGGTCCATTAAGGTTCAAATTTCGGCCCTGTCGATTTTCTTCCAGAAAGAATTGGCTTCAGTTCCTGAAGTCCAGAAGTTTGTCAAGGGAGTATTGCATATACAACCCCCTTTTGTGCCTCCAGTGGCACTGAGGGATCTCAACGTAGTTCTGGGATTCCTCAAATCACATTGGTTTAAAACCAGTCAAATCTGTGGATTTGAAGCATCTCACATGAAAAGTGACCATGCTCTTGGCCCTGGCCTGGACCAGGCGAGTGTCAAATTGGTGGTTTTTTCTCAAAAAAGCCCATATCTGTTTGTCCATTCGGACAGGGCAGAGCTGCGGACTCGTCCCCAGTTCTCTCCCTAAGGTGGTGTCAGTGTTTCACCTGAACCAGCTTATTGGGGTGCCTTGCACCTACTAGGGACTTGGAGGACTCCAAGTTGCTGGATGTTGTCAGGGCCCTGAAAATGTGTTCCAGGACGGCTGGAGTCAGGAAAACTGACTTGCTGTTATCCTGTATGCACCCAACAAACTGGGTGCTCTTGCTTCTAAGCAGACTATTGCTAGTTGGATGTGTAATACAATTCAGCTTGCACATTCTGTGGCAGGCCTGCCACAGCCAAAATATGTAAATGCCCATTCCACAAGGAAGGTGGGCTCATCTTGGGCGGCTGCCCGAGGGGTCTCGGCTTTACAACTTTGCCGAGCAGCTACTTGGTCAGGGGCAAACACGTTTGCTAAATTCTACAAATTTGATACCCTGGCTAAGGAGGACCTGGAGTTCTCTCATTCGGTGCTGCAGAGTCATCCGCACTCTCCCGCCCGTTTGGGAGCTTTGGTATAATCCCCATGGTCCTTTCAGGAACCCCAGCATCCACTAGGACGATAGAGAAAATAAGAATTTACTTACCGATAATTCTATTTCTCGGAGTCCGTAGTGGATGCTGGGCGCCCATCCCAAGTGCGGATTATCTGCAATACTTGTACATAGTTACAAAAATCGGGTTATTATTGTTGTGAGCCATCTTTTCAGAGGCTCCGCTGTTATCATACTGTTAACTGGGTTTAGATCACAAGTTGTACGGTGTGATTGGTGTGGCTGGTATGAGTCTTACCCGGGATTCAAAATTCCTCCCTTATTGTGTACGCTCGTCCGGGCACAGTACCTAACTGGCTTGGAGGAGGGTCATAGGGGGAGGAGCCAGTGCACACCACCTGATCGGAAAGCTTTACTTTTGTGCCCTGTCTCCTGCGGAGCCGCTATTCCCCATGGTCCTTTCAGGAACCCCAGCATCCACTACGGACTCCGAGAAATAGAATTATCGGTAAGTAAATTCTTATTTTTGTCTAACTATGCAAGAGATTTTGGCTATGGGAGATTTTGACTATCTCATTTAAATAAGGGGATGAGTGTCATATATAGGACGATTTTACAGGGTGGCTGGTATTTAAATAGCTAAAAGTAAAAAAAAAATTTGCGTGGGGTCCCCCCTCCTATGTAAAACCAGCCTCGGGCTCTTTGAGCCAGTCCTGGTTGTTAAAATACAGAGGAAAAAATGAGTAGGGTTCCCCCATATTTGGACAACCAGCACCGGGCTCTGCGTCCGGTCCTGGTTTAAAAAATACGGGGGACAAAAGACATAGGGGTCCCCCGTATTTTTAAAACCAGCACCGGGCTCCACTAGCCAGGGAGATAATGCCACAGCCGGGGGACACTTTTATATTGGTCCCTGCGGCCGTGCCATTACCCCCCCAACTAGTCACCCCTGGCCGGGGTACACTGGAGGAGTGAGGACCCCTTAAATCAAGGGGTCCCCCCCCCCCAAGGGCCAGGGGTGAAGCCCGAGGCTGTCCCCCCCCATCCAATGGGCTGCGGATGGGGGGGCTGATAGCCTTTCAATAGTAATATTGTTCTTTACAGGTGGCCTACAGGTCCCAGCAAGCCTGCCCCAGCATGCTGGCACTTGGAGAACCACAAGTGCCAGCATGCCCGGACATAAAGGGCCCGCTGGCACCTGTAGTCCACCTGTAAAGAAAATATTGAAAAAAAAACAACACATTCTTTAAAAAATCCTTTATTAAACTGGGTCTTCACCTGGGGGCGGCGGCCTTTAAGCTCTTTTGCATGGCCGCCGCCTTCCCAGGGCTTCCGGCGTCTTCACCTGGTGGGCGGCGGCTGCTAAGCTCTTTTGCATAGCCGCCGCCCATCCAGGACTTCCACGGCGTCTTCAGGATTCAGGAGCTCTTCTCCGCTCCTCCTCCGCCGTCGGACTGAAAGCCGCTGCCTCGCGCTGACTTATATAAGTCAGCGGGAGGGGGCGGGGCGATGACGCGGCGAGCCGTGATTGGCTCGCGGCGGCCATCTTGAATTTCAAAAATGACGCTGAGGCGCCATTTTTGAAACTGGTACCGCTCCGCTGCCAAACTCTGCAAGATAAAGATAAAGGTAAATTTCCCCCGCCCGCACCGCTGCCGCAACCCGCCGCCGCCCGCACCGCCGCCGCCCACACCACCACCGCAACCCACTGCCGCCCACACCGCAACCCAACGCCGCCCGCACCGCCGCCGCAACCCGCCGTCGCCCACACCGCCACCGCAACCCGCCGCCGCCCGCACCGCCGCCACAACCCGCCGCCGCCCGCACCACCGCCGCCTGCAAAATCGCTATCGCTGGGAAAAATCGCTGGCCTCTTAAAGTATAGCGATTTTGACTAACTTTAGCAGCGACATAGCCAAAATTGACTTGCCTGCACTGACTATTTTTCCCAGCGATAGCGACCTAGCGGGGACGCGCATCGCTATCGCTGCCTGTATACACACGGAGCGATCTGCACTAACTTTCTGAGCGATTTTGACTATATAGTCAAAATCGCTCAGTTATATCGCTCCGTGTGTATGCACCTTAAGACTTTTAACTTTAAGAAAGCTAATTTCTCTGACGTCCTAGTGGATGCTGGGTACTCCGTAAGGACCATGGGGAATAGACGGGCTCCGCAGGAGACTGGGCACTCTCAAAAGAAAGATTAGGTACTACATCTGGTGTGCACTGGCTCCTCCCTCTATGCCCCTCCTCCAGACCTCAGTTAGAATCTGTGCCCGGCCAGAGCTGGATGCACTTAGTGGGCTCTCCTGAGTTCACTAAAAAAGAAAGTATTTGTTAGGTTTTTTATTTTCAGTGAGATCTGCTGGCAACAGACTCACTGCTACGAGGGACTGAGGTGAGAGAAGCAAACCTACCTGCTTGCAGCTAGCTTGTGCTTCTAAGGCTACTGGACACCATTAGCTCCAGAGGGATCGAACACAGGGCCCGACCTCGATCGTCCGTTCCCGGAGCCGCGCCGCCGTCCCCCTTGCAGAGCCAGAAGACGGAAGATTCCAGGAGAAAATCGGCGGCTAAAGACTCCGGTCTTCAATAAGGTAGCGCACAGCACTGCAGCTGTGCGCCATTGCTCCCACAGCACACCACACGCTCCGGTCACTGGTGGGTGCAGGGCGCTGGGGGGGGGGGGGGCACCCTGGGCTGCAATATGGATACCTTAGTTGGCAAAATGCACATAATACAGTTTTAAACTGTATATGTGCCTAATCCCCCGCCATAATATTATTAAAAAAAGCGGGAGAAGCCCGCCGCTGAAAGGGCGGGGCTATCTTCCTCAGCACAGCCAGCGCCATTTTCTCTTCACAGCTCCGCTGGAAGGACGCTCCCCAGGCTCTCCCCTGCAGTATACACTACGGAAAGAGTAAAAAAGAGAGGGGGGGCACATAAATTTAGGCGCAAAAGGTGTATAAGCAGCTATTGGGGGAAAATTCACTGTGTATTAGTGTAAATCCCTCTGTTATATAGCGCTCTGGTGTGTGCTGGCATACTCTCTCTCTGTCTCCCCAAAGGACTTTGTGGGGTCCTGTCCTCAGTCAGAGCATTCCCTGTGTGTGTGTGCGGTGGTTGACGGTACGGCTGTGTCGACATATTTGATGAGGACGCTTACGTGGAGGCGGAGCAGGAGCCGATAAGTGTGATGTCGCCCCCTGCGGGGCCGACACCAGAGTGGATGGATATGTGGAAGGTATTAACCGACAGTGTCAACTCCTTGCATAAAAGGTTCGATGACGTAACAGCTTTGGGACAGCCGGCATCTCAGCCCGCGCCTGCCCAAGCGTCTCAGAGGCCATCAGGGGCTCAAAAACGCCCGCTACCTCAAATGGCAGACACAGATGTCGACACGGAGTCTGACTCCAGTGTCGACGAGGATGAGACAAATGTACAATCCACAAGGGCCATCCGATGCATGATTACGGCAATGAAAAATGTGTTGCACATTTCTGACATTAACCCGGTTACCACTAAAAAGGGTATTATGTTTGAGGAGAAAAAGCAGCCAGTGACTTTTCCCCCATCTGATGAGTTAAATGAATTGTGTGAAGAAGCGTGGTGTTCCCCAGATTAGAAATTAGTGATTTCTAAGCGGTTACTAATGGCGTACCCTTTCCCGCCAACGGACAGGTTGCATTGGGAAACATCCCCTAGGGTGGACAAGGCGCTCACACGCTTATCAAAGAAGGTGGTACTGCCGTCTCAGGATACGGCCGCCTTAAAGGAGCCTGCAGATAAAAAGCAGGAGGCTATCCTGAAGTCTGTGTATACACACTTAGGTACTATACTGAGACCTGCTATTGCTTCAGCATGGATCTGTAGTGCTACAGCAGCATGGTCTGATTCCCTGTCAGATAACATTGATTCCCTTGACAGGGATACTATTTTGCTAACCATAGAGCATATAAAAGACGTAGTCTTATATATGAGGGATGCACAGAGGGACATTTGCCGGCTGGCATCTAGAATTAATGCAATGTCCATTTCTGCCAGGAGAGTATTATGGACTCGGCAGTGGACAGGTGATGCTGATTCTAAAAGGCACATGGAAGTTTTGCCTTATAAGGGTGAGGAATTGTTTGGGGACGGTCTCTCGGACCTCGTATCCACAGCAACAGCTGGGAAGTCGACTTTTTTACCTCAGGTTCCCTCACAGCCTAAGAAAGCACCGTATTATCAAGTACAGTCCTTTCGGCCTCAGAAAGGCAAGCGGGTCAGAGGCGCGTCCTTTCTGCCCAGAGGCAGGGGTAGAGGGAAAAAGCTGCACCAGACAGCCAGTTCCCAGGAACAAAAATCCTCCCCTGCTTCCACTAAGTCCACTGCATGATGCTGGGGCTCGTCTCTGGAACTTCAGCGACCAGTGGGTTCGCTCACAGGTGGATCTCTGGGTTCTACAAGTGGTATCTCAGGGATACAAGCTGGAGTTCGAGACGTCTCCCCCTCGCCGTTACCTCAAATCAGCCTTGCCAGCTACTCCCACGGAAAGGGAGGTAGTACTGGCGGCAATTCACAAGCTGTACCTCCAGCAGGTGATAATCAAAGTTCCCCTCGTTCAACAGGGACGGGGTTACTATTCCACAATGTTTGTGGTACCGAAACCAGACGGTTCGGTGAGACCCATTCTAAATTTGAAATCCTTGAACACTTATATAAGGAAGTTCAAGTTCAAAATGGAATCGCTCAGGGCGGTTATTGCAAGCCTGGAAGAGGGGGATTTTATGGTGTCACTGGACATCAAGGATGCTTACCTACATGTCCCCATTTACCCACCTCACCAGGAGTACCTCAGGTTTGTGGTACAGGACTGCCAATACCAATTCCAGACGTTGCCGTTTGGTCTGTCCACGGCACTGAGGGTATTTACCAAGGTAATGGCCGAAATGATGATACTCCTTCAAAAGAAGGGAGTTATAATTATCCCGTACTTGGACGATCTCCTTATAAAGGCAAGGAGCAGTTGTTGGTCGGAGTAGCACTATCCCAGGAAGTGCTACAACAGCACGGCTGGATTCTGAATATCCCAAAGTCGCAGCTGGTTCCTACGACGCGTCTGCTGTTCTTGGGCATGATTCTGGACACAGAACAGAAGAAGGTGTTTCTCCCGGAGGAGAAGGCCAAGGAGTTGTCATCTCTGGTCAGAGACCTCCTGAAACCAAAACAGGTGTCGGTGCATCACTGCACGCGAGTCCTGGAAAAGATGGTAGCTTCTTACGAAGCAATTCCCTTCGGCAGGTTCCATGTAAGGATCTTTCAGTGGGATCTGTTAGACAAGTGGTCCGGATCGCATCTTCAGATGCATCGGCTGATCACCCTGTCCCCGAGGGCCAGGGTGTCTCTGCTGTGGTGGCTGCAGAGTGCTCATCTTCTCAAGGGCCGCAGATTCGGCATTCAGGACTGGGTCCTGGTGACCACGGATGCAAGCCTCCGAGGTTGGGGGGCAGTCACTCAGGGAAGAAACTTTCAAGGACAATGGTTGAGTCAGGAGACTTCCCTACACATAAATATTCTGAAACTACGGGCCATTTACAACGCCCTAAGTCAAGCAGTACTCCTGCTTCAAAACCAGCCGGTGCTGATTCAGTCAGACAACATCACGGCAGTCGCCCATGTAAACCGACAGGGCGGCACAAGAAGCAGGATGGCGCTGGCAGAATCCACAAGGATTCTCCGATGGGCGGAGAATCACGTGTTAGCACTGTCAGCAGTGTTCATTCCGGGAGTGGACAACTGGGAAGCAGACTTCCTCAGCAGGCACGACCTTCACCCGGGAGAGTGGGGACTTCATCCAGAAGTCTTCCAGCTGATTGTAAATCGTTGGGAAAGGCCACAGGTGGACATGATGGCGTCCCGCCTCAACAAAAAGCTAAAAAGATATTGCGCCAGGTCAAGGGACCCTCAGGCGATAGCTGTGGACGCTCTAGTGACACCGTGGGTGTACCAGTCGGTTTATGTGTTCCCTCCTCTTCCTCTCATACCAAAGGTACTGAGGATAATAAGAAAGAGAGGAGTAAGAACTATACTCATCGTTCCGGATTGGCCAAGAAGAACTTGGTACCCGGAGCTACAAGAAATGATCTCAGAGGACCCTTGGCCTCTGCCGCTCCGACAGGACCTGCTACAGCAGGGGCCCTGTCTGTTCCAAGACTTACCGCGGCTGCGTTTGACGGCATGGCGGTTGAACGCTGGATCCTAATGGAAAAGGGCATTCCGGTTGAAGTCATTCCTACGCTGATAAAAGCTAGGAAGGATGTGACAGCAAAACATTATCACCGCATATGGCGAAAATATGTTGCTTGGTGTGAGGCCATGAAGGCCCCTACAGAGGAATTTCAGCTGGGTCGATTTCTGCACTTCCTACAGTCAGGAGTGACTATGGGCCTAAAATTGGGATCCATTAAAGTCCAGATTTCGGCCCTGTCTATTTTCTTTCAAAAAGAACTGGCTTCACTGCCTGAAGTTCAGACGTTTGTTAAGGGAGTGCTGCATATTCAGCCCCCTTTTGTGCCTCCAGTGGCACCTTGGGATCTCAATGTAGTGTTGGATTTCCTAAAATCACATTGGTTTGAGCCACTTCAGACCGTGGAGTTGAAGTATCTCACGTGGAAGGTAGTCATGCTGTTGGCCTTGGCCTCAGCTAGGCGTGTGTCAGAATTGGCGGCTTTGTCCTGTAAAAGCCCATATCTGATTTTCCATATGGACAGGGCAGAATTGAGGTCTCGTCCCCAATTTCTCCCAAAGGTGGTATCAGCGTTTCATTTGAACTAACCTATTGTGGTGCCTGCGGCTACTCGGGACTTAGAGGATTCCAAGTTGCTGGACGTAGTCCGGGCCCTGAAAATCTATGTTTCCAGGACGGCTAGAGTCAGAAAAACTGACTCGCTGTTTATCCTGCATGCACCCAACAAGCTGGGTGCTCCTGCTTCTAAGCAGACTATTGCTCGCTGGATCTGTAGCACGATTCAACTTGCACATTCTGCGGCTGGACTGCCGCATCCTAAATCAGTAAAAGCCCATTCCACAAGGAAGGTGGGCTCTTCTTGGGCGGCTGCCCGAGGGGTCTCGGCTTTACAACTTTGCCGAGCTGCTACTTGGTCGGGATCAAACACTTTTGCAAAATTCTACAAGTTTGATACCCTGGCTGAGGAGGACCTTGAGTTTGCTCATTCGGTGCTGCAGAGTCATCCGCACTCTCCCGCCCGTTTGGGAGCTTTGGTATAATCCCCATGGTCCTTACGGAGTACCCAGCATCCACTAGGACGTCAGAGAAAATAAGAATTTACTCACCGGTAATTCTATTTCTCGTAGTCCGTAGTGGATGCTGGGAGCCCGTCCCAAGTGCGGACTTTCTGCAATACTTGTATATAGTTATTGCTTAACTATAGGGTTATTGTTCTGAGCCATCTGTTGAATGAGGCTCAGTTGTTGTTCATACTGTTAACTGGGTATAGTTATCACAAGTTGTACGGTGTGATTGGTGTGGCTGGTATGAGTCTTACCCTGGATTCCAAATCCTTTCCTAGTAATGTCAGCTCTTCCGGGCACAGTTTCCCTAACTGAGGTCTGGAGGAGGGGTATAGAGGGAGGAGCCAGTGCACACCAGATGTAGTACCTAATCTTTCTTTTGAGAGTGCCCAGTCTCCTGCGGAGCCCGGCTATTCCCCATGGTCCTTACGGAGTACCCAGCATCCACTACGGACTACGAGAAATAGAATTACCGGTGAGTAAATTCTTATTTTCATATTGCTGAAACAAGCAATGAGGGACAGCAATTGGGAAATTGTGTTGCATGGTAAGAATACTGCTGAAATGTGGGATGTTTTTACAACTACGCTCAATAAGTACACTCCTTTGTATATTCCCAAAGTCAATAAAAACAGGAGTAGGAAATTTAAACCGACATGGCTTAATAAGAGGGTCAGGGAACAAATGGATTAAAAAAGGCGTGCTTTCAAAGCATTTAAGTCTGATGGAACGGTGGAATCATTGCAGTTCTACAAGGAATGTATAAAAAATGCAAAAAAGAAATCAGAGTAGCTAAAATAGAAAACGAAAAACAAATTGCAAAGGAGAGTATAACAAACCCCAAAAAGTTCTTTAAGTACATAAATAGTAAAAGGTTAAAAAGGCAGAATATTGGGCCTTTAAAGGAAGAGTTGCATGTCTTGATTAACCACTTGCCTGGCATGGTCGCATCAGATGCAACCAAGCTGGCAAGTGCTCTATCTGACCTGGTCGCACAGGATGCGACCAGTCAGATAGAGAGTGTTAGCAGCGGCAGGGAAGATAAACTTCCCTCCGCTGTTGCTGTCAGAGGGACCGGAAGGTCCCTCTGCCTCCCTGCACTCTTTCCCTGCTCCCCCTGTGACTGCCGTGCTGCCGATCACTGCTGATCGGTCAGCACGGCAGGATCCCCCCCCCCCCCGCTCCAGTGGCTGCAGACAATGGCAGCCGCTGGGGAGAGTAAATTAACCCTTCCAAGCCCCCCCCCTGAGCCCCCCTGCATACCTGCAGGCTGTCCCGGCGTTCGAATTGAAAGCCGCGATATTCTGATGGTCGCAGTGTTTCCGATCGATGTTTCAATGTTTAAAAAATATGTATATATTTTTTTTTAAATAAAAAAAATATTTTTTTCCCTTTTTTAACTAAAATCATTTGGGATAGGGTTAAAGTCATGTTCTTCACCGAATTCACTCATAAAAAAACCCGACAATTTGGGAGCGGTTTTCGGCTAAATAAATCGTCAGTTAAGTGGTTAATGACGGTAGGGAAAAAGCGGATTTATTAATAAATTATTTTCAGTATTCACGAGCTACGATAAGGAACCGATGCTAGGTACTTGGTTAAACGATGAAGTAGTCCGGGAGAGGCTAAGTAAAATTAAGATAAATAAATCTCCTGGGCCAGATGGACTCCACCCCAGGGTTCTTATGGAACTTAATGTAGAGATATCGAGACCCCTATATTTGATTTTCAGAGTCAATTAGATCGGGAACGATACCAAGGGACTGTCGTAAAGCAGAGGTAGTCTCAATATTTAAAAAGGGTATTAAAACTCACCCTGGTAACTATAGACCAGTAAGTATGACATCTACAGTGGGAAAATTACTAGAAGGTATATAAAGGGACAGCATACATGAGTACTTGGATACCTCCAAGGTTATTACTAGGAATCAGCATGGTTTTGTGAAGGACAGATCCTGTCAAACTAACTTAATAAGCTACGAGAAAGTGAGAGATAATATTGATCAGGGTAAAGCAGTGGATGTGATCTTTTTAGACTTCACTAAGGCCTTTGACAAAGTTCCACATAAGATGCTAATTCTCAAATTAAGGGAGCTTGGGGTAGGTGACACTATTTGTACTTGGGTGAATAATTGGCTGTTCAATAGGGATTAATGGGAAGTACTCTGAATGGGCTTCAGTGCTCAGTGGAATAACGCAGGGTTCAGTACTCTGACCTTTATTGTTTAATATATTCATTAATGACCTAGGAGAGGGACTGGAAAGCACAGTGTAAATTTTTGCAGGTTATACTAAGCTATGTAGAGTCATTAATTCATACAAGGTTGTCGAGTCTCTACAGAATTACTTATCTAGACTTGAGGTCTGGGCAGATAAATGGAGAATGAGGTTCAATACAGACAAATGTAAAGTTATGCATTTTGGGACTAAGAACATTCAGACAGCCTATAAACTAAATGGGGAAAATGTAGGGATAACAGTAGTTGAAAAAGATCTGTGGGGTGCTCATCGACATTAAATTTAGTAGCAGTACGCAATGTCAAAATGCAGCAACAAAAGCAAGTAAGGTGTTAGCATGCATAAACCGGGGAATAGAGAGTGTAATCCTGCAACTGTATAAATCATTGGTACGGCCGCACCTGGAATATTGTACAGTTCTGGGCACCTCACTATAAAAAAGATATCTTGGAACTCAAAAAGGTTCAGAGGCAAGCCACTAAACTGGTTAAGGGGTTAGAGGCAGTGGATTATGAGGAAAGACTTAAAAGGTTAGATTTGTTTACACTGGAAAAGATGCGACTGAGAGGAGACATTATTAATATTTATAAATACATTAAGGGACAATGCAAGGGTTTATCAAATGATTTGTTTATAAAAAAATAAAAAAACACTACATAGGACACTAGGACACCCCCTGAGGTTAGAATAAATAAAATTCCATACACAACGGAGAAAAGGGTTCTTCACAGTAAGAACAGTAAGGATTTGGAATTCTCTGCCAGAGAAGGTAGTAATGGTGGTCTCAATCGATAAATGTAAAAATGGATTAGATAAAATCCTAGCGAAAAAAATATCCAAGGATACAGCATTTCATTAATTAAAAAAAAAAAATTATAGTACAGGTTGAACTCGATGGACATTTGGGTTTTTTTCAACCTCAACAACTATGTAACTGGTCCAGAGATCCTCCTTTTTATATATATATATATATATATATATATATATATATATATATACTGCTCAAAAAAATAAAGGGAACACTAAAATAACACATCCTAGATCTGAATGTATGAAATATTCTTATTAAAGACTTTGTTCTTTACATAGTTGAATGTGCTGACAACAAAATCACAACAACAAAATCACACAAAAATTATCAATGGAGATCAAATTTATTAACCCATGGAGGTCTGGATTCAAAGTTACTCAAAATTAAAGTGGAAAAACACACTACAGGCTGATCCAACTTTGATGTAATGTCCTTAAAACAAGTCAAAATGAGGCTCAGTAGTGTGTGTGGCCTCCACGCGCCTGTATGATCTCCCTACAACGCCTGGGCATGCTCCTGATGAGGTGGCGGATGGTCTCCTGAGGGATCTCCTAGCAGACCTGGACTAAAGCATCCGCCAACTCCTGGACAGGCTGTGGTGCAACGTTGCATTGGTGGATGGAGCGAGACATGATGTCCCAGATGTGCTCAATTGGATTCAGGTCTGGGGAACGGGCGGGCCAGTTCATAGCATCAATGCCTTCGTCTTGCAGGAACTGCTGACACACTCCAGCCACATGAGGTCTAGCATTGTCTTGCATTAGGAGGAACCCAGGGTCAATCGCACCAGCATATGGTCTCACAAGGGGTCTGAGGATCTCATCTCGGTACCTAATGGCAGTCAGGCTACCTCTGGCGAGCACATAGAGGGCTGTGCGGCCCCCCAAAGAAATGCCACCCCACACCATTACTGACCCACTGCCAAACCGGTCATGCTGGAGGATGTTGCAGGCAGCAGAACATTCTCCTTGGCATCTCCAGACTCTGTCACGTCTGTCACATGTGCTCAGTGAGAACCTGCTTTCATCTGTGAAGAGCACAGGGTGCCAGTGGCGAATTTGCCAATCTTGGTGTTCTCTGGCAAATGCCAAACGTCCTGCACGGTGTTGGGCTGTAAGCACAACCCCCACCTGTGGATGTCGGGACCTCATACCACCCTCATGGAGTCTGTTTCTGATCGTTTGAGTAGACACATGCACATTTGTGGCTTGCTGGAGGTCATTTTGAAGGGCTCTGGCAGTGCCCTTCCTGTTCCTCCTTGCACAAAGGCGGAGGTAGCGGTCCTGCTGCTGGGTTGTTGCCCTCCTACGGCCTCCTCCACGTCTCCTGATGTACTGGCCTGTCTCCTGGTAGCGCCTCCATGCTCTGGACACTACGCTGACAGACACAGCAAACCTTCTTGCCACAGCTCGCATTAATGTGCCATCCTGGATGAGCTGCACTACCTGAGCCACTTGTGTGGGTTGTAGCTTTCAAAAGTGACCAAGACATCAGCCAGAAAGCATAGGAGCTGAGAAGTGGTCTGTGGTCACCACCTGCAGAACAACTCCTTTATTGGGGGTGTCTTGCTAATTGCCTATAATTCCCACCTGTTGTCTATTCCATTTGCACAACAGCATGTAAAATTGATTGTCAATCAGTGTTGCTTCCTAAGTGGACAGTTTGATTTCACAGAAGTGTGTCTGACTTGGAGTTACAGTGTGTTGTTTAAGTGTCCCCTTTATTTCTCTGACGTCCTAGTGGATGCTGGGGACTCCGTAAGTACCATGGGGAATAGCGGCTCCGCAGGAGACTGGGCACAAAAGTAAAGCTTTAGAACTACCTGGTGTGCACTGGCTCCTCCCCCTATGACCCTCCTCCAAGCCTCAGTTAGATTTTTGTGCCCGAACGAGAAGGGTGCACACTAGGTGGCTCTCCTGAGCTGCTTAGTGAAAAGTTTAGTTTTAGGTTTTTTATGTTCAGTGAGACCTTCTGGCAACAGGCTCACTGCATCGAGGGACTAAGGGGAGAAGAAGCGAACTCACCTGCGTGCAGAGTGGATTGGGCTTCTTAGGCTACTGGACATTAGCTCCAGAGGGACCGATCACAGGCCCAGCCATGGATAGGTCCCAGAGCCGCGCCGCCGGCCCCCTTACAGAGCCAGAAGACAGAAGAGGTCCGGAAAATCGGCGGCAGAAGACGTCCTGTCTTCAACAAGGTAGCGCACAGCACTGCAGCTGTGCGCCATTGCTCTCAGCACACTTCACACTCCGGTCACTGAGGGTGCAGGGTGCTGGGGGGGGCGCCCTGAGACGCAATAAAAACACCTTGGATTGCAAAAAATGCATCACATATAGCTCCTGGGCTATATGGATGAATTTAACCCCTGCCAGAATACACAGAAAAACGGGAGATAAGGCCGCCGAGAAGGGGGCGGAGCCTATCTCCTCAGCACACTGGCGCCATTTTCCCTCACAGCTCCGTTGGAGGGAAGCTCCCTGGCTCTCCCCTGCAGTCACTACACTACAGAAAGGGTTAAAAAAGAGAGGGGGGCACTAATTACGCGCAGTATTAAAAATACAGCAGCTATAAGGGGAAAAACACTTATATAAGGTTATCCCTGTATATATATAGCGCTCTGGTGTGTGCTGGCAAACTCTCCCTCTGTCTCCCCAAAGGGCTAGTGGGGTCCTGTCCTCTATCAGAGCATTTCCTGTGTGTGTGCTGTGTGTCGGTACGTTTGTGTCGACATGTATGAGGAGAAAAATGATGTGGAGACGGAGCAGATTGCCTGTAATAGTGATGTCACCCCCTAGGGGGTCGACACCTGAGTGGATGAACTGTTTGAAGGAATTACGTGACAGTGTCAGCTCTGTATAAAAGACAGTGGTTGACATGAGACAGCCGGCTACTCAGCTTGTGCCTGTCCAGATGTCTCATAGGCCGTCAGGGGCTCTAAAGCGCCCGTTACCTCAGATGGCAGATATAGACGCCGACACGGATACTGACTCCAGTGTCGACGGTGAAGAGACAAATGTGACTTCCAGTAGGGCCACACGTTACATGATTGAGGCAATGAAAAATGTTTTACACATTTCTGATAATACGAGTACCACCAAAAAGGGGTATTATGTTCGGTGAGGAAAAACTACCTGTAGTTTTCCTGAATCTGAGAAATTAAATGAGGTGTGTGATGATGCGTGGGTTTCCCCCGATAACAACTGATAATTTCTAAAATGTTATTGGCATTATATCCTTTCCCGCCAGAGGTTAGGGTGCGTTGGGAAAGCGCTCACACGCTTGTAAGAACAAGGGCTCTACCCTCTCCTGAGATGGCCGCCCTTAAGGATCCTGCTGATAGAAAGCAGGAGGGTATCCTAAAATGTATTTACACACATACTGGTGTTATACTGCGACCAGCAATCGCCTCAGCCTGGATGTGCAGTGCTGGGTTGGCGTGGTCGGATTCCCTGACTGAAAATATTGATACCCTAGATAGGGACAGTATATTATTGCCTATAGAGCATTTAAAAGATGCATTTCTATATATGCGTGATGCACAGCGGAATATTTGCCGACTGGCATCAAGTCTAAGTGCGTTGTCCATTTCTGCCAGTAGAGGGTTATGGACACGACAGTGGTCAGGTGATGCGGATTCCAAACGGCATTTGGAAGTATTGCCTTATTAAGGGGAGGAGTTATTTGGGGTCGGTCTTTCAGACCTGGTGGCCACGGCAACAGCTGGGAAATCCACGTTTGTACCCCAGGTCGCCTCTCAACATAAGAAGACGCCGTATTATCAGGCGCAGTCCTTTCGTGGGCAAGCGGGCAAAAGGTTCCTCATTTCTGCCCCGTGACAGAGGGAGAGGAAAAAGGCTGCAGAAATCAGCCAGTTCCCAGGAACAGAAGCCCTCTCCCGCCTCTGCCAAGCCCTCAGTATGACGCTGGGGCTTTACAAGCAGAATCAGGCACGGTGGGGGCCCGTCTCAATGAATTTCAGCGCGCAGTGGGCTCACTCGCAATTAGACCCCTGGATCCTTCAGGTGATATCTCAGGGGTACAAATTGGAATTCGAGACGTCTCCCCCTCGCCGTTTCCTAAAGTCGGCTTTACCGATGTCTCCCTCTGACAGGGAGGCAGTTTTGGAAGCCATTCACAAGCTGTATTCCCAGCAGGTGATAATCAAGGTACCCCTCCTGCAACAGGGAACGGGGTATTATTCCACACTGTTGTGGTACCGAAGCCGGACGGCTCGGTGAGACCGATTCTAAATCTAAAATCTTGAACACTTACATACGGAGGTTCAAATTCAAGATTGAGTCACTCAGAGCAGTGATTGTGAACCTGGAAGAAGGGGACTACATGATGTCTCGGGACATCAAGGATGCTTACCTTCATGTCCCAATTTACCCTTCTCACCAAGGGTACCTCAGGTTTGTGGTACAGAACGGTCACTATCAGTTTCAGACGCTGCCGTATGGATGGTCCACGGCACCCCCCGGGTCTTTACCAAGGTAATGGCCGAAATGATGATACTCTTTCGAAGGAAGGGAATTTTAGTTATCCCTTACTTGGACGATTCCCTGATAAGGGTAAGATCCAGGGAACAGTTGGAGGTCGGTGTAGCACTATCTCAGGTAGTGTTGCGGCAGCACGATTGGATTCTCAATATTCCAAAATCGCAGCTGATTCCGACGACTCGTCTTCTGTTCCTAGGGATGATCCTGGACACAGTCCAGAAAAAGGTGTTTCTCCCGGAGGAGAAAGTCAGGGAGTTATCCGAGCTAGTCGGGAACCTCCTATAACCGAGCCAAGTCTCAGTACATCAATGAAAGGGTTCTGGGAAAAATGGTGGCTTCCTACGAAGCAATCCCATTCGGCAGATTCCACGCAAGAACTTTCCAGTGGGACCTGCTGGACAAATGGTCCGGGTCGCATCTTCAGATGCATCAGCGGATAACCCTGTCACCAAGCACAAGGGTGTCTCTCCTGTGGTGGTTGCAGAGTGCTCATCTTCTAGAGGGCCGCAGATTCGACATTCAGGACTGGGTCCTGGTGACCACGGATGCCAGCCTGCGAGGCTGGGGAGCAGTCACACAGGGAAGGAATTTCCAGAGCTTATGGTCAAGCCTGGAGACATCACTTCACATAAATATCCTGAAGCTAAGGGCCATTTACAATGCTCTAAGCTCAGCAAGACCTCTGCTTCAAGGTCACCCGGAGTTGATCCATTCGGACAACATCACGGCAGTCACCCACGTAAACAGACAGGGTGACACAAGAAGCAGGAGGACAAGGCAGAAGCTGCAAGGATTCTTCGCTGGGCGGAAAATCATGTGATAGCACAGTCAGCAGTATTCATTCCGGGAGTGGACAACTGGGAAGCAGACTTCCTCAGCAGACACGACCCCCACCCGGGAGAGTGGGGACTTCACCCAGAAGTCTTCCACATGTTTATAAAACTCGACAAGTATTGCGCCAGGTCAAGGGACCCTTAGGCAATAGCTGTAGACGCTCTGGTAACACAGTGGGTGTACCAGTCAGTGTATGTGTTCCCTCCTCTGCCTCTCATACCCAAGGTACTGAGAATTATAAGATGGAGAGGAGTAAGCACTATATTCGTGGCTCCGGATTGGCCAAGAAGGACTTGGTAACCGGAACTTCAAGAGATGCTCACGGAGGATCCGTGGCCTCTACCTCTAAGAAGGGACCTGCTCCAGCAAGGACCCTGTCTGTTCCAAGACTTACCGCGGCTGCGTTTGACGGCATGGCGGTTGAACGCCGGATCCTGAAGGAGAAAGGCATTCCGGATGAAGTCATTCCTATCCTGATCAAAGCCAGGAAAGATATAACCGCAAAACATTATCACCGCATTTGGCGAAAATATGTTGCGTGGTGCGAGGCCAGTAAGGCCCCGACGGAGGAATTTTCAACTAGGTCGATTCCTACATTTCCTGCAAACAGGAGTGTCTATGGGCCTGAAATGGGGGTCCATTAAGGTTCAAATTTCGGCCCTGTCAATTTTCTTCCAAAAAGAACTAGCTTCAGTCCCTGAAGTTCAGACGTTTGTGAAAGGGGTACTGTATATACAGCCTCCTTTTGTGCCTCCAGTGGCACCTTGGGATCTAAATGTAGTTTTTGGGTTCCAAAAGTCACATTGGTTTGAACCACTTAAATATGTGGAGTTAAAATATCTCACATGGAAAGTGGTCATGCTGTTGGCCCTGGCCTGGGCCAGGTGCGTGTCAAAATTGGCGGCTTTATCCTGTAAAAGCCCTCATCTGATTTTCCATTCGGACAGGGCGGAATTGAGGACTTGTTCTCAGTTTCTCCCTAAGATGGTTTTCAGCGTTTCACCTGAATCAACCTATTGTGGTGCCTGCGGCTACTAGGGACTTGGAGGACTCCAAGTTGCTAGACGTTGTCAGGGCCCTGGAAATATAGGTTTCCAGGACGGCTGGAGTCAGAAAATCTGACTCGTTGTTTATTCTGTATGCACCCAACAAGCTGGGTGCTCCTGCTTCTAAGCAGACTATTGCTCGTTGGATTTGTAGTACAATTCAGCTTGCACATTCTGTGGCAGGCCTGCCACAGCCAAAATCTGTAAAAGCCCATTCCACAAGGAAGGTGGGCTCATCTTGGGCGGCTGCCCGAGGGGTCTCGGCGTTACAACTTTGCCGAGCAGCTACTTGGTCAGGAGCAAATACGTTTGTAAAATTCTACAAATTTGATACCCTGGCTGAGGAGGACCTGGAGTTCTCTCATTTGGTGCTGCAGAGTCATCCGCACTCTCCCGCCCGTTTGGGAGCTTTGGTATAATCCCCATGGTCCTTACGGAGTCCCCAGCATCCACTAGGACGTCAGAGAAAATAAGAATTTACTTACCGATAATTCTATTTCTCGTAGTCCGTAGTGGATGCTGGGCGCCCATCCCAAGTGCGGATTGTCTGCAATACTGGTACATAGTTATTGTTACCAAAAAATCGGGTTATTGCTGTAGTGAGCCATCTTTTCTAGAGGCTCCTCTGTTATCATGCTGTTAACTGGGTTTAGATCACAAGTTATATGGTGTGATTGGTGTGGCTGGTATGAGTCTTACCCGGGATTCAAAATCCTTCCTTATTGTGTACGCTCGTCCGGGCACAGTATCCTAACTGAGGCTTGGAGGAGGGTCATAGGGGGAGGAGCCAGTGCACACCAGGTAGTTCTAAAGCTTTACTTTTGTGCCCAGTCTCCTGCGGAGCCGCTATTCCCCATGGTCCTAACGGAGTCCCCAGCATCCACTACGGACTACGAGAAATAGAATTATCGGTAAGTAAATTCTTATTTTTTTTGAGCAGTGTATATATATATATATATATATATATATACGGAAAAGATGTCCGGCACTCCAATACTGTTAGAAATTGTGAATGCTCCAGTGCCCTGCTCTCTGGAGTCAGTATACAGCAAGGAATCGGGCTGGCACTCATGGAGACTTTTAAATACACCACAGACACAGTTTTCTTATGTCAACGTTTCAGGGTGTTACCCCTTTTATCAAGACAACCGTACAAAAACAAAGTAAAAACATTTATACGTTACCCAACACCGCGTGTACAGTCCATCCACGGTGCCCGCAAAGACCCGATGACACCATTGGGGCTCGCCCGCGCCGGCGACCCGGCGTCAGAGGGGGACGTGGAATGATGGGAAGAGTGACTCGTCACCATAGAAACAAAAACGGCTATAGGAAAAAATGCATGAGATGTCAATCGATACAAGGGTAATACAGCACTAATAATAACAGTGGGGCAGAAGGCAAGGGAACCCGCAACATCACGGGGACCTTGTTATCATGCACTGTAATTGTAATTGTCATCATTCACTATAGAATAAACCTGCCCCATATCTATCATAAGAACTTATAATGCGCATCACTCACAGGGCTGCACCAGGGACTGATAATATGTCCCCCGAGCTGACCGTAAAGGATTACTATTTAAAGAGAACATTACATGACTAGCACACCAAAAAAACCTGTAAAGGTGAAAAATATAGGGATAAATTGAAACTAGAGAAAACAAGTATACGATAGTATTTCGTTAAGCCCCAAAGGTTTCACAGTCTGTAGCGTATGGATCCATCATGCCTCTTTTTGTAATAGGGTAAGTCCACGGTTACCACCTCTTGGAGATTCGGGGACCCCATCAATGATTTTGTATCTGATAGAAGATATACTATGATTAAACTCCTTAAAGTGACGGGCCACCGGCTGGTCCCCACCTCGTCCTTCTACAGCTGCCCGTATGCTGGACTGGTGGAGAGCCATTCTCTCTTTAAATTGTCGGATAGTCTTTCCGATTTATAGGAGCCCACAAGGGCACTTGATGTAATAGACCACATAACGACTTGTACATGTAAATTAATATTTAATTTTAAATTCTTTGCCTGATCTGGGATGATGGAAGGTAGCTCCTGGTTCAAGACTGCTGCATGTTGTGCAGCCGAGGCATTTGAAGTTGCCTGGTTTCCAAGTTAAAAAATGTGTAGCTGGTGAAGGTCTAAAGTTGGTAATGTCGTTATGTACAACAGCATCTTTGATGTTTCGTCCCCGACGATATGAGGGTAGAATGGTGGTTTCCTTAAATGGCCTCAGTTGTTTGTCTTGAGTGACAATCGGACATATCTGTCTTGCCTTACGCATGGCATCTGTACTGGAAATGGAATAATCTTGTGGCCATACTATACGATTAGGCTTCTGTACAGATTGTGATTTCTGTAATAAACTGGAGCGATCCTGCATAAGTGCCCTTTCTTTAGCTTTCCTCAAGTATTTCAATTTATACCCTCTGAGAAATAATTTGCGAGTCATGATGTCCATTTGTTTGACGGCCTCCATTCGGTCACTACAGATACGTCTGATTCTAATGAATTGTGAGTATGGCAATCCCCATTTAAGGGCTGGGGGGTGATGACTGTTGGCGTGTAAGGTGGTATTTCTGTAAGTGTCCTTAACAAACAGAAAAGTATGTAACCGGTGAGATGAGTCTTGTCTGACAGCTACATCCAGATAATGGATCTCTTCAAAACTGGATGAATACGTAAACTTGATGGATGCATCCAAACTATTAATTTCCTCCATGGCCTGCTAGAAACTTTCCTCTGAGCTGGACCATAATACAAAGATTTCATCTATGTATCGGAAATATGGCTTAATGTTGCAGGATACCTTGGAGTTAAAGAGGAACAAATCATTTTCCACTTCACGCATGAAGATGTTGGCAAAACTCTGGGCTACGCACGACCCCATCGCGCAGCCCGAGCTCTGCCGATAAATCTTCCTGTCAAAAAGAAAGTAGTTGTGCGTCAGGGTCAGTTCTAAAATATAAATAAAGAAATTAACATCCGGACCCGTGTACCTCTGGATGCTGGTAATGCAGCGCCTAATAGCCTCAATACCTCTTTGATGGTGAAGATTGGTATATAGGCTAACCACGTCTATAGTACACATCAAGTATTTATGACGTAATGGAGATAAATTCTCAATCTCTGTCAGAAATGCAGTCGTGTCTTTAAGACATACTGACTGATCTTGTACAATCGGTTGCAAGAAAAAATCCAAATATTTGGATATGTTATAGAAAAGGGAATCCCGGGCCGCAATGAGTGGCCGTCCGGGCAGCTTTGTTAGATTCTTATGGAGTTTGGAAATGGTATAAAGGAGTGGTATTACCGGCCACTCTTGTACTAATATTTCCTTGGTCTTGAGATTAATGACATTCTCTTTAACCGCCTCATTGAGAATGTCATCAATTTCTGCTTTGTAAATTGCAGTTGGATCTGTAGACAACAGTTGATAGGTGGCTTCATCGGTGAGTTGGCTGTAGATTTCTGTCTTATATGTAAGAAGATCTTGAACCACTATGCCTCCGCCCTTGTCCGCTGGGTGGATGACAATGTCCTTGTAATTAGCAAGGTTGTTGAGTGCTGTATACTCCGTACTGGATAAATTATTGACATGGGTATTCGGCTGTAGCTGGAAATCTTCATAGACACTGTTCATGTGATTAATAAAGCATTTAATATTCAAATTAGTGGAAACTGGGTCAAAAGTTGAAGGTTTGTGTAGAGGAATGTCCTGTACCAATATGGAGGAATCATCTCCAAAATGTTCTTTCAGTCGTACTCTGCGACCAAATTTATATAGTCCACTTTGTTGGTGAAGACATCTGGCTTCTTGGTTGGGGCATAGGATAAACCTTTGTTGAGTACAGATAATTCGTCAGAAGTTAATGAGCGAGTTGAGAGATTAAAGACTATGTTTTCTTCCTCTTGGCTTTTTTTAAATTTTCCTTGCCCATTGTCCACCACGGTGGGTGTAGGGCCTTTTTTGAGTTCTCGTGCCGCTCGGGTAGTGACCCCCACAGGGTTTTTTTTCAAGTTTTTTGACGACGTGCCCTCTACACATTCTGTGTCGCTGGATGAAAGTGCACTAGAGTTATCTGTTTCCAAATTAAATTTCTTATAGCGCCTATATTTTGGTCTTCTATTGGTGTCTTAATTACGGTTAAACCTTCTGTTGCAAATAATCCCTGTCGACCGTATTGCGTTTGGTCTTTTTAAACTGAATGAGATCAAGGCGGTACTTCTCAATATCATCAGTTAGTTTACTCAACAGATCTTGCGATGCCTCAGCATTAATAATGTCTGAGTGGCTTGCTTCAAAAGTAGTGGTTCTTTCCTTAGACAGGAGTAGCTCCCTACGAGATTCTTCTATGACCAAGAGGATCAGATCGTATGAGCATTTGTTTAATACCGCAGCCCAACGTCGACAAAACTCAGGGCTGTGTCGACCAATTGTAGGGATATTGCGGATACGAAATCCGCAAGGTATTTTCTTATCTCGGTAATAGTCCGATAATGTAATCCCGTGAAAATAAAAATCAATTTCCCTTTTCTTTAATCCGTTCAAAGCAGTAAAATTCTGTTCAGCTGTTTCTCCTCCACATGCATCCTCCAACTTGTCAGTGAATAGGATCGCATCAGCCTCAGAGTCTGTCAGACATAATCCTTCCCCCACTGGAAGTATAACACTGCTATATCCAGGTACTGCATTCGCAGTAGTCATGCTTTTCCAGCCAGTAAACAGTTAAAACCACGAATAGTCTTAAATTATTATATCACACCCTGGGTGCCCCAAACAGTCCTCAATGGAACCAAATCCAAACGGGATGCAGATAAATGGAAAAGATGTCCGGCACTCCGATACTGTTAGAGATTGTGAATGCTCCGGTGCCCTGCTCTCTAGAGTCAGTATACAGCGAGGAATCGGGCTGGCACTCATGGAGAATTTTAAATACACTACCTATATTATTCACCTTTACAGGTTTTTTTGGTGTGCTAGTCATATAATGTTCTCTTTAAATAGTAATCCTTTACGGCATACTTGCCTACCCTCCCGGAATGGCCGAAAGGCTCCCGAAAAACGGGTGACCCTCCCGGCCCCCCGGAAGAGCAGGCAAGTCTCCCGATATCCGCGGGTCACGCCCTGCCCGCCGCCCACTTAACGAGTAAAGTGGGCGGCCCGGCAGGCGATGGCGCGAATCTTGTTGAATCGCGTCATCGTAACCACGCCCCCTGCTGTATAATGCCGGTAATCGCGGCATTACACAGTGGGGTGTGTGGCTTAAACGACGCGGTCCAGAAGCCACGCCCCGTTCCGCCTCTGGCCCGCCTTCGTTACGCCTCTGCGCCCCCCCCCCCCCCCCCCCCCTGTTACGTCACCTCACTGCCCGCCCCACCTGCTGAGCCGACGGGCTGCTCTCAGCCAGGAAGTCGGCAACTATGCTTTACGGTCAGCTCGGGGGACATATTATCAGTCCCCGATGCAGCCCTGTGAGTGATGCGCATTAAAAGTACTTATGATAGATATGGGGCAGGTTTATTCTATAGTGAATGATGACAATTACAATTACAGTGCATGATGACAAGGTCCCCGTGATGTTGCGGGTTCCCTTGCCTTCTGCTCCACTGCTATTATTAGTGCTGCATTACCCTTGTATCGATTAACATCTCATGCATTTTTTCCTATAGCCGTTTTTGTTTCTATGGTGATGGGTCACTCTTCCCATCATTCCACGCCCCCCTCTGACGCCGGGTTTCCGGCGCGGGCGAGCGCCAATGACGTCATCGGGTCTTTGCGGGCACCGTGGATGGACTGTACACGCGGTGTTGGGT
The DNA here is from genome assembly GCF_028390025.1 of Pseudophryne corroboree. Taxonomy (NCBI): domain Eukaryota; kingdom Metazoa; phylum Chordata; class Amphibia; order Anura; family Myobatrachidae; genus Pseudophryne; species Pseudophryne corroboree. The sequence continues at coordinate 447,804,577 of NC_086450.1, read as the reverse complement.
AACGTATAAATGTTTTTACTTTGTTTTTGTACGGTTGTCTTGATAAAAGGGGTAACACCCTGCTGAAACGTTGACATAAGAAAACTGTGTCTGTGGTGTATTTAAAAGTCTCCATGAGTGCCAGCCCGATTCCTTGCTATATATATATATATATATATATATATATATACATATACTGTGTGTGTGTGTGTGTGTGTGTGTGTATATATATATATACACATATACTGTGTGTGTGTATATATATATCTATATATATCTATCTATATATATATATATATATATATATATATATACACTGCTAAAAAAAATAAAGGGGACACTTAAACAACACAATGTAACTCCAAGTCAATCACACTTCTGTAAAATCAAACTGTCCACTTAGGAAGCAACACTGATTGACAATCAATTTCACATGCTGTTGTGCAAATGGAATAGACAACAGGTAGAAATTATAGGCAATTAGCAAGACACCCCCAATAAAGGAGTTGTTCTGCAGGTGGTGACCACAGACCACTTCTCAGCTCCTATGCTTTCTGGCTGATGTTTTGGTCACTTTTGAAAGCTGGAGGTGCTTTCATTCTAGTGGTAGCATGAGACGGAGTCTACAACCCACACAAGTAGCTCAGGTAGTGCAGCTCATCCAGGATGGCACATCAATGCGAGCTGTGGCAAGAAGGTTTGCTGTGTCTGTCAGCGTAGTGTCCAGAGCAAGGAGGCGCTACCAGGAGACAGGCCAGTACATCAGGAGACCTGGAGGAGGCCATAGGAGGGCAACAACCCAGCAGCAGGACAGCTACCTCCGCCTTTGTGCAAGGAGGAACAGGAGGAGCACTGCCAGAGCCCTGCAAAATGACCTCCAGCAAGCCACAAATGTGCATGTATCTACTCAAACGATCAGAAACAGACTCCATGAGGGTGGTATGAGGGCCCGACGTCCACAGGTGGGGGTTGTGCTTACAGCCCAACACTGTGCAGGACGTTTGGCATTTGCCAGAGAACACCAAGATTGGCAAATTTGCCACTGGCGCCCTGTGCTCTTCACAGATGAAAGCAGGTTCTCACTGAGCACATGTGACAGATGTGACAAAGTCTGGAGACGCCAAGGAGAACGTTCTGCTGCCTGCAACATCCTCCAGCATGACCGGTTTGGCAGTGGGTCAGTAATGGTGTGGGGTGGCATTTCTTTGGGGGGCCGCACAGCCCTCTATGTGCTCGCCAGAGGTAGCCTGACTGCCATTAGGTACCGAGATGAGATCCTCAGACCCCTTGTGAGACCATATGCTGGTGCGATTGACCCTGGGTTCCTCCTAATGCAAGACAATGCTAGACCTCATGTGGCTGGAGTGTGTCAGCAGTTCCTGCAAGACGAAGGCATTGATGCTATGAACTGGCCCGCCCGTTCCCCAGACCTGAATCCAATTGAGCACATCTGGGACATCATGTCTCGCTCCATCCACCAACGCCACGTTGCTCCACAGACTGTCCAGGAGTTGACGGATGCTTTAGTCCAGGTCTGGGAGGATATCCCTCAGGAGACCATCCGCCACCTCATCAGGAGCATGCCCAAGCATTGTCGGGAGGTCATACAGGCACGTGGAGGCCACACACACTACTGAGCCTCATTTGGACTTGTTTTAAGGACATTACATCAAAGTTGGATCAGCCTGTAGTGTGTTTTTCCACTTTAATTTTGAGTGTGACTCCAGATCCAGACCTCCGTGGGTTAATAAATTTGATTTCCATTGATAAGTTTTGTGTGATTTTGTTGTCAGCACATTCAACTATGTAAAGAACAAAGTATTTAATAAGAATATTTCATTCATTCAGATCTAGGATGTGTTGTTTAAGTGTTCCCTTTATTTTTTTGAGCAGTGTATATATATATATATATATATATATATATATATATACACACACAATTTTTGGGGTAGGCAAGTATGGGTCAGGAGTAGGTTGCAAGAGCGGTGGATTAGGATTAGGGGTAGGGTAAAAATTCTTGTCAGGATGTGTCAGCATTCTGACTGTCAGGTTCCAGACTCCAAATCCAGACCTCCATGGGTTAATAAATTTGATTTCCATTGACAATTTTTGTGTGATTTTGTTGTCAGCACATTCAACTATGTAAAGAACAAAGTATTTAATAAGAATATTTCTCTTACGTCCTAGAGGATGCTGGGGACTCCGTAAGGACCACGGGGTATAGACGGGCTCCGCAGGAGACATCGGCACTATAAAGAACTTTAGAATGGGTGTGCACTGGCTCCTCCCTCTATGCCCCTCCTCCAGACCTCAGTTAGATCCTGTACCCAGAGGAGATTGGGTGCATTACAGGGGAGCTCTCCTGAGTTTCTCTGATAAAATAATTTTGTTAGGTTTTTTATTTTCAGGGAGCACTGCTGGCAACAGGCTCCCTGCATCGTGGGACTGAGGAGAGAGAAGCAGACCTACTTAAGTGATAGGCTCTGCTTCTTAGGCTACTGGACACCATTAGCTCCAGAGGGAGTCAGAACGCAGGTCTCCCCTCGCCGTTCGTCCCAGAGCCGCGCCGCCGTCCTCCTCACAGAGCCGGAAGATAGAAGCCGGGTGAGTATAAGAAGAAAAGAAGACTTCTTAGGCGGCAGAAGACTTCAGATCTTCCCTGAGGTAAGCGCGCAGCGGTAACGCTGCGCGTCATTGATCCCACACACAACACACACTAGCTGGCACTGATGGGTGCAGGGCGCAGGGGGGGAGCCCTGGGCAACAATATAACCTCTAAGTCTGGCATTTATAAGTTTATGGGCTGCGGAGGCAGTCATTATATAAATCCCCCGCCAGTTTTTATACATTGAGCGGGACCGAAGCCCGCCGCTGGAGGGGGCGGAGCTTGGTCCCTCAGCACTAACCAGCGCCATTTTCTCCACAGAGAACTGCAGAGATGCTGGCTCCCCGGTCTCTCCCCTGCTGAACACGGTGACACAGGGCTGAAAAGGGGGGGGGGGGGGGGGTACTTGTAAGGCGCAGTGAGTGTATTACACAGTTAATTATATATATAAAAGCGCTATATTATCTGGGAAATTGTTTCCAGTGTCAGTTGGCGCTGGGTGTGTGCTGGCATACTCTCTCTCTGTCTCTCCAAAGGCCTTATTGGGGATCTGTCTCCTTATAACTATATCCCTGTGTGTGTGGGGGTGTCGGTACGAGTGTGTCGGCATGTCTGATGCGGAAGGCTCAGCTAAGGAGGAGATGGAGCAGATGATTGTGGTGTCTCCGTCGGCAATGCCGACTCATGATTGGCTGGACATGTGGAATGTTTTATATGCAAATGTGACCTTATTACATAAGAGAATGGACAAAGCAGAGTCCAGGGAAAAAGCAGGGAGTCAATCCACGGCTTCGACTGGGTCACAGGGCCCTTCTGGGTCTCAAAAATGTCCCCTATCCCAAATAGCAGACACTGATACCGACACGGATTCTGACTCCAGTGTCGACTACGATGATGCGAGGTTACACCCAAGGGTGGCCAAAAGTATTCATTATATGATTATTGCAATAAAAGATGTTTTGCATATCACAGATGACCCCTCGGTCCCTGACACGAGGGTGCGCATGTATAAGGAAAAGAAACCTGAGGTAACCTTTCCCCCATCTCATGAGCTGAACGAGTTATTTGAAAAAGCTTGGGAAACTCCAGACAAAAAACTGCAGATTCCCAAGAGGATTCTTATGGCGTATCCTTTTCCTGCACAGGACAGGGTACGTTGCAGTGATGTGCGGTAGGGTGAGGCAGGTGAGGCAGAGCCTTTCCTGACATACCAACGTTTGTGCCAGAGTTTTGACTGTATAAAGTATATGAAAAATACAAAGAATATGTTTGAAATATCTTCTTTGCATTATTTTAATTATTTTTATAGCCAAAACTCCGGCGTAAAAAGTCTATGACAGGTGAGGCAGTGCCTCACCTGGCTAAATTTTCCACACATCTCCGTTCAAAACTCACCAAATTTCCAGGAGTTTATACTGCTGCACCTGTGTATAATGTTCAGATGTACGCTTTGGCTCATATATTGCATGTAAATCTGGCTCTGGTGTTAGCCAGTGCCTCCTGAGCCATTTTGCTCACTGCACATCCCTGGTACGTTGGGAATCCTCACCCAGGATGGACAAGGCTTTAATGCGCCTGTCCAAGAAGGTGGCGCTACCGTCTCCAGACACGGCAGCCCTCAAGGATCCTGCTGATCGCAGACAGGAAACTACTTTAAAATCTATTTATGCGCGTACGGGTGCTTTACTCAGACCGGCAATAGCATCGGGATGGGTATGTAGCGCAGTTGCAGCTTGGACAGATACCTTGTCTGCTGACCTTGATACCCTAGACAGGGATACCATTTTATTGACCTTAGGTCACATTAAAGACGCAGTCTTATATATGATGAATGCTCAAAGAGACGTTGGGCTGCTAGGTTCGAGAGCCAACGCCATGGCGATTTCTGCTAGGCGAGCCCTGTGGACCAGCCAAGGGACGGGTGATGCCGACTCAAAGAAGCATATGGAAGTTTTACCATAAAAAGGTGAAGTTTTATTTGGGGAAGATCTCACGGACCTGGTTGCCACAGCTACCGCGGGTAAATCTACCTTTTTGCCTTTTGTTCCCCCACAGCAAAAGAAAACTGCACAATATCGGATGCAGTCCTTTCGGTAGCATAAGTCCAGAAGAGGTCGGGGCTCATCCTTCCTCGCCAGAGGTAAGGGTAGAGGGAAAAAAACACCTGCTTCGGCTAGTTCCCAGGAGCAGAAGTCCTCCCCGGCTTCTACTAAATCCACCGCATGACGCTGGGGCTCCACTAAGGGAGTCCGCACCGGTGGGGGCACGTCTTCGACTCTTCAGCCAGGTCTGGGTTCTGTCAGACGTGGATCCTTGGGCGATGGATATTGTATCCCAAGGCTACAAACTGGAATTTGAAGAGGTGCCCCATCGCCGATTTTTCAAGTCGGCCTTGCCAGCTTCTCCCCCAGAGAGGGAAGTAGTGTTAGCTGCAATTCAAAAGCTGTGTCAACAGCAAGTGATTGTCAAGGTTCCCCTAGTCCAACAGGGAAAAGAGGTACTATTCAACCCTGTTCGTGGTCCCGAAGCCGGATGGTTTGGTCAGACCCATTTTAAATCTAAAATCCCTAAACCTGTACTTGAAAAAGTTCAAATTCAAGATGGAATCGCTCCGGGCTGTGATCTCCAGTCTGGAAGGGGGGGATTTTATGGTGTCACTCGACATAAAGGATGCATACCTTCATGTCCCCATATATCCTCCTCATCAGGCGTACCTGAGATTCGCTGTACAGGACTGTCATTACCAGTTTCACGATGGAAAAAGCCCAGGACCTCCAGAACATGGTCAGAGACCTGCTAAAACCAAAAAGAGTGTCTGTTCATCAATGTACTCGAGTTCTGGGGAAAATGGTGGCAGCCTACGAGGCCATCCCCTTCGGCAGGTTCCATGCAAGGACGTTTCAGTGGGACCTCCTGGACAAGTGGTCCGGGTCCCATCTACAAATACATCAGAAGATAAGCCTGTCCCCCAGGACCAGGGTGTCTCTCCTGTGGTGGCTGCAAAGTGCTCACCTTCTAGAGGGTCGCAGGTTCGGCATTCAAGACTGGGTTCTGGTGACCACGGACGCGAGCCTCCGAGGATGGGGAGCAGTCACACAAGGAAGAAATTTTCAGGGGCTATGGTCAAGCCAGGAGGCTTGTCTACACATCAACGTACTGGAATTGAGGGCCATATACAATGGCCGACGACAAGCGGAGAATCTTCTTTGCGACCTACCGGTTCTGATTCAATCAGACAACGTCACAGCCGTGGCTCATGTACACCGCCAAGGCGGGACAAGGAGCAGAGTGGCAATAGCGGAAGCCATCAGGATTCTTCGCTGGGCGGAAAATCACGTAAGCGCTCTGTCAGCGGTCTTCATTCCGGGAGTGGACAACTGGGAAGCAGACTTCCTCAGCAGACACGATCTCCATCCAGGAGAGTGGGGACTTCATCAAGAAGTTTTTACAGAGATAACAAGTCTTTGGGGAATTCCTCACATAGACATGATGGCGTCCCGCCTCAACAAGAAGCTTCGGAGGTATTGTGCCAGATCAAGGGACCCTCAGGCAGTAGCGGTGGACGCCCTGGTGACACCATGGGTGTTTCAGTCGGTCTATATGTTCCCCCCTCTTCCTCTCATCTCAAAAATATTGAGAATCATAAGACAAAAAAGAGTGCAAACAATACTCATTGTTCCAGATTGGCCTCGAAGGGCCTGGTATTCAGATCTTCAGGAGATGCTCACAGAAGATCCGTGGCCTCTTACTCTCAGGGAGGACCTGTTGCAACAGGGGCCCTGCGTCTTCCAAGACTTACCGCGGTTACGTTTGACGGCATGGCAGTTGAATGCCGAATCCTAGCTGGGAAAGGTATTCCGGAGGAAGTCATCCCTACTCCACTTTCTACAGACAGGAGTGGATATGGGCCTAAAATTAGGCTCCATTAAGGTACAGATTTCGGCCCTGTCTATTTTCTTTCAGAAGGAATTGGCTTCTCTCCCAGACGTCCAGACTTGTAAAGGGAGTGCTGCACATCCAGCCTCCTTTTGTGCCCCCAGTGGCACCATGGGACCTTAACGTGGTGTTACGGTTCCTGAAGTTTCACTGGTTTGAACCTCTTCAAACGGTTGAATTAAAATTTCTCACTTGGAAGGTGGTCATGTTGTTGGCCTTGGCATCTGCAAGGCGGGTGTCCGAATTGGCGGCCTTGTCTCACAAGAGCCCCTATTTGATTTTCCATGTGGATAGAGCAGAGTTGAGGACTTGTCCTCAATTTTTGCTTAAGGTGGTTTCTTCATTTCATATGAACCAACCTATTGTGGTGCCTGTGGCTACGGGTGACTTGGAGGATTCCAAGTCCCTGGATGTAGTCAGGGCCTTAAACATCTATGTAGCCAGGACGGCTCGGGTTAGGAAAACAGAAGCACTGTTTGTCCTGTATGCAGCCAACAAAGTTGGCACTCCTGCTTCAAAGCAGACTATTGCTCGCTGGATCTGTAACACGATTCAGCAGGCTCATTCTACGGCAGGATTGCCGTTACCACATTCGGTAAAGGCCCATTCCACTAGGAAGGTGGGCTCTTCTTGGACGGCTGCCTGAGGCGTCTCGGCTTTACAGCTTTGCCGAGCAGCTACCTGGTCGGGTTCAAACACTTTTGCAAAGTTCTATAAGTTTGATACCCTGGCTGATGAGGACCTTGCGTTTGCTCAGTCGGTGCTGCAGAGTCGTCCGCACACTCTCCCACCCGGTCTGGAGCTTTGGTATAAACCTCTAGGACGTAAGCGAAAATAAGATTTTAAACTTACCGGTAAATCTTTTTCTCCTAGTCCGTAGAGGATGCTGGGCGCCCGTCCCAGTGCGGATAAAATCTGCAAGGCTTCTATATAGTTGTTGCTTACATAAGGGTTATGTTACAGTTGAGATCAGTCTTTAGCTGATACTGTTTTGTTCATACTGTTAACTGGTTGCGTATATTCCAGGTTATACGGTGTGGATGGTGTGGGCTGGTATGAATCTTGCCCTTAGATTAACAAAATCCTTTCCTCGTATTGTCCATCTCCTCTGGGCACAGTTTCTCTAACTGAGGTCTGGAGGAGGGGCATAGAGGGAGGAGCCAGTGCACACCCATTCTAAAGTTCTTTATAGTGCCCATGTCTCCTGCGGAGCCCGTCTATACCCATGGTCCTAACGGAGTCCCCAGCATCCTCTACGGACTAGGAGAAAAAGATTTACCAGTAGGTTTAAAATCTTATTTTCATACATTCAGATCTAGGATGTGTTGTTTAAGTGTTCCCTTTATTTTTTTGAGCATGTATTGTGCTGTATTTTAATCCAAATCTACCTTTTTCTGGATTTTTTTTCCTGGTATTTTTTCTAACAAATCTTTGTTGATATGTAATTGGTAATATATGGAATATATTTCTCCTAAGTAAAGTGGTAATTTAATCCTGATAAGGATATGCAGGCTACTACAAGCACTTTCTGTATGCACGTTATATATGTTATTTATTTAACTCTTATCTTTGCTGAGATAAGAACGCATATTGTTACACATGTAAGCACTAACAGGCGCTCTTATCCATGCACCGGGTCACATTTTCATGTGTATGTATGCCGATCACCAGCGCTTATTCACATAAGCTTGTGCTGACATCTTGTGATATAGGGGAGCGCTATTCTGAATTGTGGTTATGAGGAAATGAACACTTACACATTTCTTTTTTAATCGTAAAATTGCTAAGATATGTTATCCCAAATTATGCTGTGACCATCTTTATATATATATATATATATTTATTTTTTTTACTTTATTTATATATATATATATATATATATATATATACAATATGAAAACATATATACCAATGCACATAACCTTTTTGTCACTGTAAAGACGGTATAAGGTACATGGGGGTATATTATCCGTCAGATGGAATGCCGGCTGTCGCTATACTGACAGCGGCATCCCGCCTGCCGTAATCCTGGCATCACTTCGCTCGCCACAGGTTCCATTCCCACTCGGCTGGTGGCGTGGACCCACCAACCAAGTGGGAAAACCCAGCATTTGTTGGGATTCCGGGCGTAGGTATTACACCGGCTGACGGAATTCCGGCGTTGGTGGGCACACAGGAGGTGGATGATACGTAGCGGGTGAGCAGAAGGTGGGTGAAGTTATGCAATGGGTGTCAGCGGCGTCGGGTGTTGTGGGGTGCGCCGGCTCCCAGCCGTTGCTAGGCAACGGGGCTGGCGCATCACTTCCGCCGCTGAGCGTCCGTCTCCGGCCGGTTGCCCGGCGGCCGCCCTGCACTCCCGTCCCGGCTGTTACTAAGCAACTGGGACTCCGGGCACTGCGCGCCTGTCAACAGTTGGCAATTAGGTCTGGAGGGGCGGGTCTGCTGGCTCTCCTGTGATAGGTCAATAGGACCTCTTTTATGGGAGCCAGGAACAGGCAGCTTGGCCGGTGATAGCTTCCTGTGGAGCTGTGTCCTGCCCCTGGAGTGTTCCCGTACAGCCAGTTCATTCCTGTGTCCTGTATCCTGGTGTCGGGAGCCTGGTCCTGGGAATCTGATCCAGCCTTCCGAGTCCTGAGTTCCTGAATCTTCAGCCTTAGGGTCCTGTTCCTTCCACATGCACCTTTTCCGGTGTCGTGAGTAGCGGCTGTGCCGCACCTTACGGCTTTGGCCGTATTATCCTTATCTTTTGCTTTTGTGTATTCTGCGGAGGTTCCGCCACTGTTGTCTTGCCGAACTACGACGTATGCGTATTCGGTATTCGGGCAACGTTATTTTGGTTTCGGGTTTTCTTGGTGACCATGCCGCACATAAATTAGTTTATTGTTTTTGCAGTGGTTCCCCTATCTCTTTCGTGTCTGTCTTAGTTAGTTTTCCCCTTGTTCTCTCTCTGTCTCGGTTAACGACTTGTCACCAACGAAGACCGGGGGGCATCGGAGTTCAGGCAGACCTAATCTGCCCATTCAAACACGGCTGCTGCGGGCCCAAGAAACCATAGTCTCGCAGGCGTTGACCGACCACTAGGGAGAGACAACGGAGTCAGGGTTTTCTGTTAGTGGTTGCTACGAATTTCAGCCTGAACTGCAGCATCACGTTTCAGTAATCGGAGCTTATCTACTACAACCCTGTCTCTCGGGTTCCGAGTACGTCGAACGTAACATTATCACCGGCCCAAAAAAAAAGAAACGATCAGGGTGGCCTTGAAATTCTGTCCTCATGAATCCGTCAGTGCAATGACAGAATCCCAGCCAGGTATTGGCTAGTCAGAATCAGAATCTGACTCAGATGGTGCAGGACCTTACCCTGCGGGTGAGGTCTCAGAAGGATCTTTTGCGAACTTCCCCGAGTGTAGCCCCAGAACCCAAAATAAATCTCCCCGACCGCTTTTTGGGTAATTTTCGAGAGAGTTGTAAACTTTATTTTCGCTTAAGTCCCCGGTCCTCAGGTTCAGAATCTCAGCGGGTGGGCATAGTTATGTCTTTACTTCAGGGGGACCCACAAACTTGGGCCTTTGGGCTAAAACCCGATGATGCAGCGTTACTCATGGTGGATGCCTTTTTTAAATCGTTAGGCCTATTGTTTGACGATCCGGATAGGGAAGCATCTGCAGAGAGTCATTTATGTGCGTTAAAACAGGGTAAAAATCCAGCTGAGGCGTATTGTACTGAGTTTCGCCGTTGGTCGAACGACTGTGGCTGGAATGATTCTGCTCTGCGCAGTCAGAAAGCCTCGTCTTGTCAGAAGTGATCAAGGATAGTCTCATTCAGTACCCAGCTCCGGAGACTTTGGATAAGTTCATGGAGCTTGCTATTAAGATTGATCGCCATCTCCAAGAGCGGAGGACTGAAAGAGGGGCTAATTTTAGGCCAAGTCCATGTGTGTATGCTCTCCCTGAGGACGTCGAAGAACCCATGCAAGTGGGTCTGTCCCAACTGTCCTCAGAAGAGAGAACCCAGTGGCGCACGCAGGGGGGGGGTTCCGAGTACCTGGAAACCCCCCCTGATGAGCTGAATTTTCTTTTTGAGCCGGAGACAGCTGTGTCTCCGCCTCAGCAAAAAAGCCGCGATCGCGGGAGCGGAGCTGCAGCAAACAGTCCGCAGAGAGCTAAGTATGCAGCTCTCTGCTTACAGTCTCGAATGTCCCGGGGGCCGGGGGCTCCCTCCGTCCTCACACGTCCACGCCTCTGCTCCCAGCCCACTGTGTATATGCAAGTTCAAAGTCTTTGTTTATGTGTGTATTTGTACAGTATGTATGTGTTATGTACAGTATGTATGTGGGTTTTTGTTTGTGCTTGTGTATGTACTGTATGTATGTGTGTTTGTTTATGTGTGTGTGTATGTATATATGTGTGTTATATATGTATTTTATATATATATATATATATAGAAACGCATTTGACCGCCACTCCACATAATGGAATAGCACCTGGCTGCCCTCCCAAAGTCCTGTGAGGGACTATGGACAGCAACGATACCGGGCGGCACTCTTAGGAATTTTCAATGACGTAGACAGCATACAGTATCGTTGCTATATATATATATATATATATATATATATATATATATATACACACACACACACACGTACAGTTCAGATATGCAAGTGGCACTATCAGGACTTTATCTGCAGCAACGGCGGTGCTTACACTTTTAAAAACCGTTTTCAAGGTTACACAAAAATAACCATACATGTTCTTACCTTTGCTGGATAACATCCAGTGATCCTCCATGCCGCTATCCCTGCAAACGCCGCCGCTCCCGATGACGTCAGAGATCACAGGGTGTTATCTTATATAGGTAAGAACATGTATGGTTTTCTGGTATCCTTGAAAACGGTTTGAAAATAAACTAAAATGTTGGAGTAAATGTAGCAGGGGCCAGTGTACTCGTGCGGTCACTGGCCCTGCTACTAACAATCCTGTACCTCCTCACCTGGGGCGGGGCGGCGCCGCCCCATGGGGCCGGAGGTGGCGCTGGTTTCGGGCAGTACTGGAGACCGGGCCTGGTCCGGTCTTCCCCTGCCCGGCCAGTTGCAGAGTTCGGCAGCGGGCGTGGGGGCGGCGGTGAATGTCCACCGCCGCTCCACGCGGGTGATGGCGGCGGGCCTGCATCCTCCGGGACTCAGGCCCCGCCAATCACCGTGCAGCTTTTTGAATTTGGCGCCAGCCGCGAGCCAATCGCGGCTCGTGAGCTGGCAGCCAATCAGGAGTGGCGGCGGCGAGCCAATCCCGGCTCGCCGCGTCATAGCCCCGCCCCCTGGCACTGGCTTGTATTAGCCAGCGCCGGGCGCGAGGGCTCAGTTCGGCGGCAGAGAAGGAGCAGAGAAGAGCTCTTGAAGATTGCAGGAGGAAGACGGCGCCAGAAGTCCCGGAGGGCGGCGGTAGTTGCAGAAGAGCTGAGACACGCCGCCGCCCGCCGGGTGAAGTACAAAGAGCCGACGCCTGTCGGTGAAGACGTGGGAAGCCCTGGGACAGCGGTGTGCAACGCAAAAGAGCTTGCACAGGCCACCGCTGCCCAGGTGAAGTCTCCAGGAAGCCCGGAGGTGGTGGGAGCCATCCCGCCTCCGGCGAAGACAACGCGGTGGGCGTGGCCGGACCAGGCTTGGTCCAGCCATTTCCCTTTGGACGGGTAAGTTCAGGTGGTGCCCCCCCCCCACCCCTAGACCACCAGGGATTCGGGCACTAGGCCCGTGGAGCATGGCAGGCACTAGGCCTGAGGCGCGTTAGGCGGGCGCTAGGCCCAGGGGGGACCAAAGGGGGCATTAGGCCCACCAGCCTGAGGCACCGTAGGCGGGCACTAGGCCCGTGGGGCAAAAACAGGCACTAGGCCTGAGCAGCAGAGGGCGTTAGGCCCCCCATTATCTCCCCACAGTTAGGCAGGCCCACGGCCTGAGCAGCAAAGGGCGTTAGGCCCCCCATTATCCCCCAGATAGACAGACATAGGCAGGGGGCATCCAGGGCAAGGAGGCCCAACGCTATGGTGTGTACAGTAAGTCGGCGCTACGCCGCAGGTTGCTGAAGTCGGCGCTACGCCGCAGGTTTCTGAAGTCGCGCTACGCCGCAGGTTGCTGAAGTCGGCGCTACGCCGCAGGTTGCTGAAGTCGGCGCTACGCCGCAGGTTGCTGAAGTCGGCGCTACGCCTCAGGTTGCTGAAGTCGGCGCTACGCCGCAGGTTGCTGAAGTCGGCGCTACGCCGCAGGTTGCTGAAGTCGGCGCTACGCCGCAGGTTGCTGAAGTCGGCGCTAGGCCACAGGTCGCTGAAGTCGGCGCTACGCCGCAGGTGTGGTAAGTCGGCGCTAGGCCGTGGTATCTTTTGATCCGGCGCTAGGTCGCAGGGTGTGTAAGTCGGCGCTAGGCCGCGGTTCGCATAAGTTGGCGGTACGCCGCATGTGTGATGAGTTCTCAGTTTTCCCCACAGCCAGGCCCCCATGAAAGGCAGGCTGTCGGAAGTACGCGTTGGTGAGTACCACAAGGTTGAAACAGTATTACGGTGTTGTGCTATAACCTCTGTATAAGTGTCTCTCCATCATAAAGCGTAAGCAGCGCCACGTCCCGTGGGCTGTGTTGTGTGTTCTCTTACAGGAGCAAAGAAGAAGGGCCAGTCGTCTGGCGGAACCCGAGTATATAGCTGGTGAGCATAAAGGTGTTTCGTGTGTGTTCGTGGTGTATGTTGCCCCCTCCCCCACCTCCCCTTTGGACGTTTTCGTTCAGGGTCGCGCCTGGTGCTCTGCACCACTACGGGGGCACCCAGTCTGAGGCCACAAGTGCCAATGATGACCCTTCACTGAGCCCAGTGTAGGCCACCCCTGCGTAGTGTGACCCCATTCTTTTCAGGTCACCCCAGGAAGTTCTTCTCCGTGTCTGGACGTGTGCCAGTATCGTCTGAGCTACCTCGACGGACTGAAGGTGGAGGACGGGAGGCGTGAGGTACGTAGGCCTGGTAAGTGAGCGATCCGTAATCTTTCCCCAGGGCCCCACCCCCGTGCCTCTTACATAAGCACCGCCGTCTACTGGATTTATTATGCTGCAAATTAAGTCCTGAGAGTGCCAGCATATCTGAACTGTATTCTAGCGGACTCTGTCGACTTAGGAGGGCACCTGGGCATTTAATTATGTATGGATGGAGTGCAGATTTCATGACACTCCTTACTAGTACCGCAGAATCAGATAATATGTACGGAGGCAGGACAGCACTCATAGACATTGGTATACCATAGAAAATCTGCACAGGACGCTGTAGCTGTTTGTCAACGTTTCAGAGTTACTGTAGACTCTGAAACGTCGACAAACAGCTACAGCGTCCTGTACTGATTTTCTATGGTATACCAGTCTCAATGAGTGCCGTTCTGCTTCCATATATGTATGTATGTATGTATGTATGTATGTATGTATGTATATATATATATATATATATATATATATATATTACACATACATGCACGTATACATACACACCCACCGTCAGAAACCCCCCTCGCTAAATCCTGCGTTTGCCCCTGGAACCAGAAGGTTGAATTTAGGGCTCTGCTTATACTGTAGCGGCAAAGGGACATGTTGCGCACAGCTGCCCAAATAAACAGGGAAACGCCCTGACCAAGTGAAGGTAGAGGGGGTTCACTTTGGTCTTCAATTAGTCTCCTCACATGATTCCTTGTTGGTTCCTGCAGAAATATCTTCAGGGAGTCAGAGTTCTTTTGTTTCAGCCTTTATTGATAGCGGAGCTGCTGGGAACTTTATGGATATCACTTGGGCTTAAGCTCTAGGAGTTCCGCAGCTCCAGCTCAGTAGACCGATTACCATGCACGGTCTGGATGGTGGCCCTCTCTCTAACGGGGTAATTACCCATCAGACCTCACCCTTGCAGTTGACTGTGGGTGCGTTACATTCTGAGAGAATTGAGGTCCTTCTCACCAATTGTCCGGCCGTGCCCCTAGTTTTAGGTCACCCCTGGCTTGCCATCCGTAATCCAACCATTGAATGGCAATCTGGGGAAATTTCACGGTGGGGCTCCAATTGGTCTAAGAGGTGTATTTCTCATCCGGTACGGGTCACGGTCATTGTTTCAGAACTTATTCCATCAGTTTACCAGGACTACGCAGATGTTTTTTCCAAGGGTAATGCAGATGTCCTGCCACCTCACCGCTCTTATGACTGCACCATTGACCTCGTTCCTGGTGCTACTTTGCCAAAAGGGAGACTCTATGCACTATCTGGTCCAGAGACTAAGGCCATGGACGACTATGTGCTAAAAAAGGGGTTTATCAGGCCCTCGAAATCCCCTTTGAGTGCAGGGTTCTTTTTTGTTGAAAACAAAAGACGGATCTCTTAGGCCGTGCATAGATTACCGGGCCCTGTATAAGATTTCTGTCAAAAACACTTACCGCTTACTGTTAATCTCTGTGTTGCTCGATCAACTCCGCACCGCTGAAATTTTTTCTAAAATCGATCTGAGAGGGGCGTATAACCTCATCCGAATAAGATCTGGGGATGAGTGGAAGACGGCGTTCAGTACACAGTCCGGACACTACGAATATCTTGTGATGCCGTTCGGTCTGTCTAATGCTCCTGCGGTGTTCCAGGATCTTATAAATGATGTCCTCCGCGACTTCCTGGAGAGATTCGTGGTTGTTTATTTGGATGACATCTTAATTTATTCTGAGTCTCCGGAACAGCATTTCCTCCATGTGCGGCAAGTGCTTAAAAAATTGTGAGAGAATCACTTGTATGCCAAATTGGAGAAATGTGATTTCCACATTACTGAGGTGTCCTTCCTAGGATATATTATTTCTCCGAAGGGGTTTTTTATGGAACCTAAGGAACTCCAGGCAGCCTTGAATTGGGCTCAACCCATTAACCTGAAGGCTATTCAGAGGTTTTTGGGTTTTGCCAATTATTATAGACGTTTTATTCATGCTTTTTCCGAGTTGGTTGCTCCTATTGTGGCATTGACTAAAAAGGGCGCTAATCCTTCTAAGTGGTCTCCTCAAGCCGAGCATGCCTTCCAGGCTCTGAAACAGGCCTTTGTCTCGGCTCCTGTCCTCAGACACCCCAACCCTGATCTTCCTTTTATCGTTGAGGTAGACGCTTCTGAGGTGGGGGTGGGAGCTATTCTGTCTCAAGAAGGCACCGAGTCATTGGTGTTACATCCTTGTGCGTTCATGTCCAAAAAATTCTCCTCTGCAGAGACCAACTATGATGTTGGTAATAGAGAATTGTTAGCAGTCAAGGGCGTTTTGAGGAGTGGAGGCACTGGCTTGAGGGAGCAAAGCATACTGTCACTGTATTTACGGACCACAAGAATTTACAATACATTGAGTCTGCCAAACGGCTTAATTCCCAGCAGGCTCGCTGGGCGCTGTTTATTACTCAGTTCAAGTTCATCATCACCTACAGGCCCGATTCTAAGAACACCAAGGCCGATGCCCTGTCACGCTGTTTTCTTCCTGCTCACGATAACCATTCTCCTGCTACTCCTATTATCCCAGCATCCTCTATCCGGACCGGCCTCACACAGGATTTACACACTCAGTTAGTTCAGGTTCAGCAGCAGGCTCCCAGTAATACTCCTGTTTGTTCCAGAGTTCTTGAGAGGCAGTGTCCTTGCTGAGTTTCACGATAACAAGGTTGCTGGCCATCCTGGGGTTGCTAAAACATTGGAGTTACTCTCTCGCTCGGTGTGGTGGCCTAATCTTTCCAAGGATGTTAGGGAGTTTGTTCTTTCCTGTCAAGATTGTGCTAGGCACAAGGTGTCCCGGTCTCTGCCCATTGGGCAGCTCATGCCTCTAGCTATTCCAGTCAGGACATGGTCACACATTTCCATGGATTTCGTGGTGGATCTTCCACTCTCTTCTGGTTTTCAAGTGATCTGGGTGGTCTGAGATCGTTTTAGCAAGATGGCCCATTTCATTGCTTTACCCCGATTGCCGTCCGCTCAGGTTTTGACAGTCTTGTTCCTCCGCCATGTTTTCAGGCTCCATGGATTACCCGTGGATATTGTCTCGGACCGGGAACCGCAGTTTATAGCCCGTTTCTGGAAGCTCTTCTGTGGTTCGTTAAACATGAAACTCAGTTTAACCCTCTGGATACCATCCACAGTCCAACGTGCAGATGGAGCGTGTGAATCAATCGCTGAAGCAATATCTGCGTCTTTATACTGTCAAGCTTCAGAACTATTGGTCAGATTATCTTTTCCTGGCTGAGTTTGCTTACAATAATGTCTGTCATTCATCCACCAAGGTGTCTCCGTTCTTTTTCGGTCCTGGGCTTTCATCCTAGAGCCAGTTCCTTTACTCCTCGTGGTCCATCTTCTTCCTTAACTTCCCGCCTCAGAGCTATTTGGAAGAAGGTACACCTTGCTCTTAAGAAAGCTGCCTTCCGGGAGAATTTTTTTCCGGATAGGTTCCGACGTCCATGCACCTTTAAGGTGGGAGACAAGGTGTGGTTGTCAACCCGTAACATCAAACTCTGACAACCTTCAGCTAAATTGGGACCTAGATTTATCGGCCCATTTCTTATTATAAAAAAGGTCAATCCGGTTGCTTTTCGGCTGCAGTTGCCGAAGTCACTTAAAATTTCCAACACCTTTCATTGTTCTCTGCTCAAGCCATGTGTTCTTTCCAGGAAGTTTCCTCAGAAAGTTGTCCGGGGTAGACCTCCTGTGGATGTGCAGGGCCAACAGGAGTTCCTGGTAGAGAAAGTTTTAGATTCCAAGTTCTCCCGTGGTCAGCTCTGTTTTCTGGTGCATTGGAAGGGGTATGGCCCAGAGGAAATATCTTGGGTCCGAGACAAGGATTTGCATGCCCCTAAGCTAAAAAAATACTTTTTCTGGGAATTTCCTCATAAACCCGGATTTAGGGGTACCTTAACCCCTCCTCAAGGGTGGAGTACTGTCAGCGGCAGCGGGTGTTGTGGGGCGCACCGACTTTTGGCCTTTGCTAGGCAACGGGGCCGGCGCATCACTTCCGCCGCTAAGCGTCCGTCTCCGGACGGTTGCCTAGCAACTGGGGCCGCCCTGCACTCCCGTCCCAGCTGTTACTAAGCAGCTGGGACACCGCGCTTTGCGCACCTGTCAACAGCTGGGCAATTAGGTCTGGAGGGGCTGGTCTGCTGGCTCTCCTGTGATAGGTCAATAGGACCTTTTTATGAGAGCCAGGATCAGGCAGCCTCGCCAGTGATAGCTTCCTGTGGAGCGGTGTCCTGCCCCTGGAATGTTCCTGTACAGCCAGTTCGTTCATGTGTCCTGTATCCTGGTGTCCGGAGCCTGGTCCTGGGAATCTGATCCAGCCTTCCGAGTCCTGAGTTCCTGAATCTTCAGCCTTAGGGTCCTGTTCCTTCAACGTTCACCTTTTCCGGTGTTGTGAGTAGCGGCTCTGCCGCACCTTACGGCTTTGGCAGTATTATCCTTATCTTTTGCTTTTGTGTATTCTGCGGAGGTTCCGCCACTGTTGTCTTGCCGAACGACGGCGTATGTGTATTCGGTGTTCAGGCAACGTTATTTTGGTTTTGGGTTTTCTTGGCGGCCGTGCCGCACATAAATTAGTTTATTGTTTTTGCAGTGGTTCCCCTATCTCTTTCGTGTCTGTCTTAGTTAGTTTTCCCCTTGTTCTCTCTGTGTTTCGGTTAACGACTTGTCACCAACTAAGACCGGGGGGCATCGGAGTTCGGGCAGACCTAATCTGCCTGTTCAAACATGGCTGCCGTGGGCCCAAGAAACCATAGTCTCACAGGCGTTGACCGACCACTAGGGAGAGACAACGGAGTCAGGGTTTTCTGTTAGGGGTTGCTGCGAATCTCAGCCTGAACTGCAGCATCACGTTTCAGTACTCGGAGCTTATCTACTACCACCCTGTCTCTCGGGTTCCGAGTACGTCAAACATAACAGTGGGTGTGCAATGAGCAGGTGATGCGGGAGGCATTTGATATACCGGCTGTCAGGATCCCAGCACTCACCGTACCGGCGCTGGGATTCCGACAGCCGGAATATGACAACTATTCTCCCTCTTGGGGTGTCCACGACACCCCTGGAGGGAGAATAAATAGCGTGGCGCGCCACCGTGCTCACACCGCTGCCGGCAGTCGAGATCCCGGCACCGGTATGCTGGGCGCCGGGATCCCAAGTGCCGGCATAACGTAGTAGACCCTGTGATGTTACATGGTGGGTATGCAATGTGCAGGTGATGTTACATGGTGGATGTGCAGGATGCGGAAGAAGTTACGTGGAGGGTGTGCAGGACGCGGGTGATGTTATGTGGTGAGTGTGCAGGATGCGGGTGATGATACTTGGTGGGTGTGCAGGACGCGGGTGATGAAATGTGGACACCGGTGATGGTACGTGGTGGGTGTGCAGGACACTGTTATGTATTGTGGATGGTGTGCAGGATGCGGGTGATGTTACATGGTGGGTGTACAGGATACGCCTGATGTTTCTGCAGCGGGGTACACTGGTATTCCACAGGGAATAACATCGGGGTGTAGAGTTGGATCTTGATCCGAGGCACCAACAGGCTAAAGCTTTGACTGTTCCCAGGATGCCTTGCACTGCCTCCTCTATATCCCTGCCTCCAGGCACTGGAGCTCAGTTTGTAAGTTGGTGCCTGCAGTGTAGGCAGCTAACAGGATGGGCTGCTGTATCTAAGCAGTCCTGAAAAGAGCTTTTCTGAGAAGAAAGAAGACTTCAAGGGCCGCAGCACAGGCACTAGATGCTATATGTCACACTGACATATCGTGCTGCAGCTCCATCACCTCCCCCAGCGGCACTGTATACTCCCGCGCCCTGGTTGCCGGGTACTTACAGCGGAGGTGCTCCGGTCCCTTCAGGCACACATACCGGTCCCTTCAGGCACACGGCGGAGACCACGTCGATCCGGCGTGGTCTCCGGAGACAGACCGCGACGCTGGCATGGACACTGTGGCCGTGCAGGGTCCCCACTATATCCACCAGGGCAAGGGGTACAGGTCGGATTTACTAAAATCTGTTTATTATAAGCCCCACAGTACCCGGTGGTGAAGTCCAATAGAGGGGATAAGGCTCTGACCTGTAGTCCCTCCCCCAGCTCCAGGCGCCATCTACAGCAGATGTTCCCGCCCTGGAGGTGCATCTCTCTCTCTCTCACTCCCTGTCAGCGTTTGGGCGCCATTACATAGAGCTGCGCTGATCCCGGGACTGCTTGGCACTGTCTCCTCTGTAAAGCCTCCTGCCTCATCAGCGCTGTGTATTTACAGGACACTCAAGTATTCTACATATCGTTTAGACAGTGTTAGTTAAAAACAAGTGCATAACTACAGGGATATTTAGTACAAGTATCCTGTGATATACATCCAGTATTTACTGTGCATTGTTATATTGGTATACATATATAGCTTTACTTAGTATTGCTAATCCAGTGCAGTTTTATTGTTGTTTGTAACAATTTCTGCATTGCACATGTGACTGTGTGTGCCAATAGCTGCTGTGTGGGTTCCTATTCCGTGTATCCCACACATATTGCTATCCCTATATTCAGTGCTTAAAGTTGTCCTAGAGAGGTGGTGGAACTCACCCCCTCCCCACGGTGCCCATGTAATAAAGGTATTGCGCGCGTGACAAAAGGGGGCGTGGTCTCAAAAAGAAAGGGGCGTGGTCACACAATAGTAATAATGCCCACAGTAGTAGCACCCAAGTTGAAATTTTGAAGTGGGGGTATGGAAAATTGAAGGTGGGGGCGTGGCCACGCAAAAGGGGGCATGCCCTTCAGTGTAGTTTACCACACCATATACCCCTTATACACATTATGCACCACAATAGTAGGACCCCTTTCACATTATGCCACACAGTATGAGCCGAAATTCACATTATACCACATAGTATGAGCCGAAATTCACATTATACCACACAGTATGAGCCGAAATTCACATTATACCACACAGTATGAGCCGAAATTAACATTATAGCACACGGTATGAGCCGAAATTCACATTATAGCACACTGTATGAGCCGAAATTAACATTATAGCACACGGTATGAGCCGAAATTCACATTATAGCACACAGAATGAGCCGAAATTCACATTATAGCACACGGTATGAGCCGAAATTCACATTATAGCACACAGAATGAGCCGAAATTCACATTATAGCACACGGTATGAGCCGAAATTTACATTATAGAGTGACAGCAGGGACATGGAAAATGACAGCATGGACATGAAAAGTGTCAGCAGGGACTAAGGAGAGAGAAAGGCAGCAGTGGTCTGCGGTGCGGTGGATAAGTAGGCTGTGGTAGGCGTGTAGTGGAGGAGGCTGTGGGCCTCGGAGAGGAGGCTGTGGGCATGCAGAGGTCCGAGGGCGGGGCGGCAGAGGAGGCTGAGGGCGGCTGCAGTGGATCTGGAACCAGGCTGGCTTTATTATCCCTGCCGCCGCATCGAGCTCCTGTGACCACGGCGCTAATATTTAAAAACTGCTGCGGACCGGCAGCCAATCAGCGACAGATTTGAACTAGTAGCGCCGCGGTCACAGGAGCTCGATGCGGCGGCAGGGATAATAAAGCCGGCCTGGTCCCAGATCCGCTGCAGCTGGGAGTCTGGAACCAGGGCTTCCAGTGTGGCGGCGATGATAGGGGCGTTCCATCTCCAAGTGGAACTGACGGAACGCAGTTCCGCCCCGTTCCGGCTCACTTTAACCCCTGCCTATATTCTGTACCCTGAGGGGGGCTAAGTGCGTTCTATATCTATATAGAGTTTCACTGGATATACTACCTTGGTGTTTTTCTCTGTGTATTTCAGTCACCATATATCACTTAAATCCTCTGTCTGTGTTCTGTATCTGCAGTCACACTCCATATGGGGTCTTTGTCTGGTACTTTGTCTGGCTATATTGTACTGTTACGCCCTAAGGCTACATTTCCAAATAATGTCAGCTACACAGGGCGGGAGATCCGTAGCGGATCCTGATTCATGCAGTGCTGACGCCGCGGATGCACCTGAGGAAAATTTTCCAGCTGAGGGTCCAGGTACCGGGGGTCCAGTACCCCTCAGTCAGCCTGCAGCACCGGTGGCACACCAAGACCCACCTTGGGCTGCTTTTTCTAATCTGCTGACTACACTAGTAACGAGACTTGTGCCCCCTGTGGGATCTCCTGTGCCATTGCAGCCACATATTGTCCCTGCAGTTAATCCACCATGGGCAGATACTCTGTCAACTCAGTTACAGCAATTAAATAAGTCTTTGGTTAAACAAAAACCTAACCCTTGCCCTCCTAGGACCACAGGGTCATCTAAGCGGGCCATTACTTCCTCACAATCCACGCATGTTTCGGATATTTCATCTAATGAAGATGGCGTATATACTGACCCCTCAGACACTGATTCTTCTGATGGGGAATCTATTTCACAGGTGGATGTTACTGACCTTTTGGAGGCTATCAAACTGATTCTTCAGATTGATGATGAATCTGAACCTTCAGTTACGTCTAAGAAACCCGATAAGTTCAAACGTCAGAAGGTCAATAAATTAGTTTTGCCCCATTCTGACCATTTTGTTGACATACGTCAGGAATCCTGGGAGTCTCCACGAAGGAAATTCTCCCTGTTTAAGAAGATGCTAGCTCATTATTCCCTCATCGCAGAGTTAAGCAAAAATTGGGAAACACCTCCGTCGGTGGACTCACATGTTGCGCGTCTGGTGGTGTCATCTACTCTGCCTGTCACTACCGTCACCTCCCTGAAGGAACCGACGGATAAGCGTGTGGAGGGTTGCTTGAAGTCTATTTACAACCTTGCAGGTGCTGTGCATAGACCCACTATAGCGGCTTCTTGGGCTGCAAAGGCTATTGAAGCCTGGGTTCAGGAAGTTGAAGCTACCTTCTAATTTTTCTGATAATGCCAGACAGTGTCTTTCATATATTATCACAGCCTCTCATTATATTCAGGAGGCAGCCTCTGATGCCGGTGTCTTGGCGGCCAAAGCGTCTACTACGTACATTCTGGCTCACCGTATTCTGTGGTTGCGGTCCTGGTCTGTGGATCTGGGCTTTTAAAAGACCTTGGAGGTTATCCCTTTTTTCTCTTACGTCCTAGAGGATGCTGGGGTCCACATTAGTACCATGGGGTATAGACGGGGCCACTAGGAGCCACTGGCACTTTAAGAGTTTGAGAGTGTAGGCTAGCTCCTCCCTCTATGCCCCTCCTACCAGACCCAGTTTAGAAAATGTGCCCAGTGGAGCCGGTCACAGCTAAGGGAGCTCCTAGAGCTTCTTTAGTTTTATTGTTTTCTAAGAGTTAGTTAGGCACAGGGAGGCTGCTGGCAAAAGCCTCCCTGCTTCGTGGGACTAAGGGGGGGAGTAGTGTCCGCCCTGCGGGGTCTGAGCCACTATCTCCGCTGACAGGACACTGAGCTACTAAGGGTGCTGATCGATAGCCGCTCCAGGCGACCGCTCATTCCCGCAGCATGCCACCACCCCCTTACAGAGCCAGAAGACTTCGTGGCGAGTGAGTCACCGCCCCCCCCTGGCAAGCGGGGAGCCGGTGTGAAGATGGCGGCAACAGGGTAGGGAGCGCAGTACTTACTGCGCTCCGGGGCTCAGCGGTACATAGTGCAGCACTGTGAGGGGCACCCTGAGCTAGCGCTTATACCCTACACTGGTCAGCAAGCCTGTCAGGGTCCCCGGATTGCTGCCAGAAGAAATCCTCAGGCCAGTATAATATAATGAAGAGCGGGAAGCAGCGCCATGTTCGGGGGGTGGAGCTTCTCAGAGCGACTCAGCAGCGTTCAGCGCCATTTTCCTGCCTGCAGTTCCTGTACACAGACACTGACAGGGAGAGCTGTCCCTCCAAGCAACTCCAGCTATCCTGTGCCGGACCAAGGGGTTGTAGAAGGGGGGGAGAGGCTGTGTAAAGCCTGTGTAGTCTATTAAGGTACACAGCGCTGGTAGTTTTATTAGTTCTACCTCAAAAAGCACTGTGTGTGGGTTGGCTCCAATCTCTGTGTCTCTCTGTGGCATACTTGGGGGGAAACTGTGTCTGACATTTCCCTGTGTGTGGGTGTTTAATATCTCACATAGCCATGTCTAGGGACTCTGTGTCATATGCTGCGGAAGAGTTTTCCTCTCAGGAAGGATCCATTCCATGTACACAGGATTGTAATGCTTTGTCTCAGATCCCTATTGTTGAACCTGAGTGGTTAACGTCTATCAAAGGAATGATCTCTCAGATCTCTACTAGGGTAGCTAATACTGAGACTGAAACTCAGGTGTTGAAGAAGTCTATGGCAGTTTGGTCAGGCTCTTTTCCTATTCCTGCAAAATCCCCTAGCATGTTCCCACAGAAACGTGCACTTGCCCAAATTATGCAAGATGACACAGATACCGATTCTGATACTGCAGACGGTGATGGGGATGTGCTGAGGGGGGCGGCATCCCTTGCTAAGGGGGTGCAGCTCATGATTGAGGCCATTAGAGATGTATTAAACATTAATGACATGACACCTGAGCAGGTTAAGGAGGCTTACTTCACTGACAATAAGAATGCCTCGCTAACCTTCCCTGCGTCTAAAGAATTAAACGCTATATTTGAAAAATCCTATGAAAACCCGGAGAAAAAATTCCAGATCCCAAAAAGGGTTCTGGTTGCATTTCCCTTCCCTGAGGAAGATAGGAAAAAATGGGAAAACCCACCCATTGTTGACGCATCTGTCTCCAGACTGTCTAAAAAGGTGGTTTTACCTGTCCCGGGATCTATTAAAAGAATCGGCTGATCGTAAGATTGACACTACGCTCAAATCCATTTACACTGCTTCAGGAGTGGCGTTAAGGGCCACTATTGCCTGTGCATGGATTTCTAAAGCCATAGTAAAGTGGTCAGGCACATTACTAGAGGATTTGGATACAATGGATAGAAGTGACATTGAATTGTTTTTAACGTAACATAAAGGATTCTGCGGGGTTCATGGTGGAATCCATGAAGGATCTGGGTACACTGACTTCACGGATATCTTCCATGTCCGTCTCAGCTCGCAGGAGACTCTGGCTTCGCCAATGGTCTGCAGACGCGGAATCCAGGAGAAGTGTGGAGAACCTACCCTACACAGGACATGCTCTGTTTGGGGAAGCGTTGGATGCGTGGATTTCCACGGCAACCGTGGGTAAGTCACCTTTCCTTCCCTCTGCTACACCTTCTACGAAGAAACCATTTTCTTCAGCTGTGCCGCAGTCCTTTCGGGCCGCTAAGGCAAAAAAGTCCAAGCCTCCTACCACTTTCTTTAGAGGTGGTCGTGCAAAATCCAAAAAGCCTGCACCCGCAGGCTCCTAGGACCAGAGACCTGCTTCTGGTTCCTCAAAATCCTCAGCATGACGGTGGACCACAAAGCCTGGAGGACGAGCTGGTGGGTGCGAGACTCCGACGTTTCAGACACGTCTGGGTGTCGTCTGGCCTGGAGCCCTGGGTACAGAATATTGTTTCCCAGGGGTACAGACTGGAGCTTCAAGAACTTCCGCCTCACCGATTCTTCAAATCAGGCATGCCAGCTTTGCTGACAGACAGTGCTATCCTACAGGAAGCCATCCTAAAATTGGAAAAGTCACAGGTCATTGTCCCAGTTCCACCTCATATGCAAAAAACAAGGGTTATTATTCAAACCTTTTCGTGGTACCGAAACCGGATGGTTCGGTCAGACCAATTTTGAACTTGAAATCATTGAACCCTTACCTGAGGGTGTTCAAGTTCAAAATGGAGTCTCTCAGAGCAGTGATTTCAGGTCTGGAGGAGGGAGAGTTTCTGGTATCCCTGTATATCAAGGATGCATACCTCCACATTCTGATTTGCCTGCCGCACCAGGCTTATCTCAGATTTGCACTGTTAGACAGTCACTATCACTTTCAGGCACTGCCATTCGGCCTCTCCAGAACACCGAGGGTGTTCACCAAGGTGATGGCAGAGATGATGGTTCTCCTCCACAGACAGGGGGTGAACATAATCCCATATCTGGACGATCTGCTGATAAAGGTATCATCCAGGGAGACGTTGTTGCAGTCCATTGTTCTCACGACTCGTCTGCTCAGGGAACACGGTTGGATCCTGAACCTTCCAAAATCACATTTGGAGCTGACCAGGAGGTTGTCTTTTCTGGGAATGATCCTTGACATGGTAGTGCAGAGGGTGTTTCTCCCGGAGGAGAAAGTGTTTGTGATACAAACAATGGTCCAGGATGTCCTGAAACCAGCCCGGGTTTCGGTTCATCAGTGCATTCGCCTTCTGGGGAAGGTGGTTGCCTCTTATGAGGCTCTACAGTGCGGAAGGTTTCATGCTCGGTCCTTCCAACTGGATCTCCTGGACAAGTGGTCAGGATATCATCTACACATGCACCAGAGAATACGTCTGTCGCTGACAGCCAGGATTTCACTCCTCTGGTGGCTGGATCTACCTCACCATCTGGAAGGCCGCAGGTTCGGGATTCAGGACTGGATCCGTCTAACCACAGATGCAAGTCTCCGGGGCTGGGGTGCAGTTACTCAGGGGGAAACCTTCCAAGGACGGTGGTCAAGCCTGGAATCCAGCCTTCCAATAAACATTCTGGAACTAAGAGCCGTCTACAACGGTCTTCTCCAAGCGGCCCATCCTCTGCGAGATCGAGCCATTCAAGTGCAGTCAGACAATGTAACGACGGTGGCTTACATAAACCAACAGGGCGGAACAAAGAGCAGAGCTGCAATGGCAGAGGTAACAAGAATCATCCTCTGGGCAGAAAAACACGCATTGGCGCTGTCAGCAATCTTCATTCCGGGAGTAGACAACTGGGAAGCGGACTTCCTCAGCAGACACGATCTCCATCCCGGAGAGTGGGGACTCCATCCGGAGGTGTTCACGGAGGTAACAGATCTTTGGGGTGTACCTCAAATAGACATGATGGCCTCTCGTCTCAACAAGAAGCTTCAGTGGTATTGTTCCAGGTCGAGGGACCCGCAAGCCGTGGCGGTGGGCGCCCTAGTGACTCCGTGGGTGTTCCAGTCGGTGTACGTGTTTCCTCCACTTCCACTCATTCCAAGAGTTCTAAAACTCATAAGGAGAACAAAAGTTCAGGCAATCCTCATTGCTCCGGACTGGCCAAGAAGGGCTTGGTACGCGGATCTTCTGTATCTACTGCTAGAAGAAACGAGGCCTCTTCCTCTTCGGGAGGACCTGCTGCAGCAGGGGCCGTTTGCTTATCAAGACTTACCGTGGCTACGTTTGACGGCATGGAGGTTCAATGCCAGATATTAGCTCAGAAGGGCATACCGAACAAGGTTATTCCTACCCTGATACAGGCTAGGAAAGGAGTAACGTCTAAACATTACCATCATATTTGGAACAAATATGTATCTTGGTGTGAGTCCAAGAGTTTTCCTATGGTGGAGTTTCAACTGGGACGGTTTCTTCTCTTCCTGCAAGCAGGTGTGGATATGGGCCTGAGGTTGGGATCCATAAAGGTCCAGATTTCGGCCCTATCCATTTTCTTCCAGAAACAGTTGGCTTCCCTCCCTGAGGTTCAGACTTTTCTGAAAGGGGTTCTGCACATCCGGCCTCCCTTTGTGCCACCTACGGCGCCCTGGTATCTTAACGTGGTGTCACAGTTCCTACAATCAGATTGGTTCGAACCTCTTACGGAGGTTGAGGTCAAGTTTCTCACGTGAAAGGCTGTCACTTTGTTGGCCTTAGCTTCTGCTAGACGTGTGTCGGAGTTGGGGGCTTTGTCTTGTAAGAACCCCTACTTGATCTTCCATGAAGATAGAGCTGAGCTCCGGACACATCAGCAGTTCCTTCCGAAGGTTGTGTCGGCATTTCATATCAACCAACCTATTGTGGTGCCAGTTGCTACTGACTCCTCATTTTCATCAAAGTACTTAGATGTTGTAAGGGCTCTGAAAATCTATGTGAAGAGGGCTGCTCGTCACAGAAAATCGGACTCTCTGTTTGTCCTGTATGATCCCAAGAAACTTGGGTGTCCTGCTTCTAGGCAGACGATCTCTCGCTGGATCAGGTTCACTATCCAGCATGCGTATTCTACGGCATGTCATGATCCGGGTAACTGAACACCATTTTCTACCAGTTAGGTGTCTCCTGAGATTGGCTCAGTGTGCCAAGGCTGGGTTATAACTATGTTTTCTTTACAGCTCTTTTGGTATTGCCCACAGCGCTGGCTCAGCAGCCTTCTTAGTGTACTCACTTAACTGTGGTATGGCGCTCTCAGTCCCGCCACGCCCGGGGTCTCACCTCATGGAAGCTGAGTGGGACATCCTCTTTGTGCTGCGGCCGCTGCCGCCATCCCTGTGGCCACTGTGTGTGTGTGTGGGAGTACGTGGAGCCTCTGCTGCTGCGGCCTCCGCCGCCATTACCGTTTGTCACATGGTTCCTCAGATTATCTTTTCCCCTTCAAACTTGGTCATGGGCGCAGCCATGTTGGATAGAATCACATGTCACTTTCCTCACCAATCCGCCGCGCTGCTGCTGCCTGTGCATAATTGTCAGCCAATCCCTGCTACCCTGCAGGTATAAGTTTCCTGTCCCAGCGCCCAGGAAACTGTCAGTGCTTCAATTGTCTCTCCAGTGATTCCAGCCTGCAGTTTCACTAAAGACTTTCCTGTGAATACCCTCCGTGGTATAGCCTGACTCTCCTGTGGTTACACACTGTGGTTCAGCTCCAGTTCTCCTATAGTTATGCTCTGTGGTGCAACCTGTCTCCCTTGCTTCCGCACCCAGCTCTAGCAGTGTGTCTGACTCCGGCTTCCAGCAGCCACTCTCCAGCAGTCCTCTGTTTCCACTGCCACTAGTGCTCACCATTGTGGTGGAGTATTATTACCTGCGATCCCCAGCATCACTTAAAGCTTCACCTATGATCCCCAGCTTCACTTAAAGCTTACCTGCGATCCCCAGCATCATTTCATGCTTTCCCAAGTATCCTAAAGCACTTCAACCAATACTCCGGACTACTGGTCTCCAACCAGTTGTAATTCAGAGACTCTCTTTGACCCTTATTGTTTTGTTGCACATTCTATGACTTTTATTATTTAATAAAAACCCTTAAAGGCATCTCCTGTTGTCGTGGTCACGCCTTCGGGCATTGGTGCTACTGTTCCTGCGCATGTCCAGGAGTTTCCTCTCACCACCTAAGTTCAGGTACCCGTCAGCCCCTACAACTGAGGCTTCCCGCTACTAACACCAGCCCTCAGTTGTGACACGGCAGGATTGCCGTGTCCTACGTGTGTTAAGGCCCACTCTACTCGTAAGGTGGGTTCTTCCTGGGCGACTGCCCGGGGTGTCTCAGCTTTACAACTATGCCGAGTGGCTACTTGGTCTGGGTCGAACACGTTTGCAAAGTTCTACAAGTTCGATACTTTGGCCTCTGAGGACCTGAAATTTGGTCAATCAGTTCTGCAGGAGCCTCCGTGCTCTCCCTCTCGTTCTGGGAGCTTTGGTACATCCCCATGGTACTAATGTGGACCCCAGCATCCTCTAGGACGTAAGAGAAAATAGGATTTTAATTACCTACCGGTAAATCCTTTTCTCGTAGTCCGTAGAGGATGCTGGGCGCCCACCCAGCGCTTCGTGACCCTGCAGTGGTTACTTAGTTCAGTATTGCTTATTTCTTGGTTAAGTACTGTTTGGTTACTTGGTTAAGTAATATTGTTCAGCCGTTGCTGATTTTTCAAGCTGGTTAACTTGGTTTGCCTTGTATGTGTGAGCTGGTGTGAATCTCGCCACTATATCTGTGTAAAATCCTACTCTCAAAGTTGTCCGTCTCCTCGGGCACAGTTTCTAGACTGAGTCTGGTAGGAGGGACATAGAGTGAGGAGCCAGTCCACACTCTCAAACTCTTAAAGTGCCGGTGGCTCCTAGTGGACCTGTCTATACCCCATGGTACTAATGTGGACCCCAGCATCCTCTACGGACTACGAGAAAAGGATTTACCGATAGGTAATTAAAATCCTATTTTAAGTTCTCTTGCACATAATTGTCAGGACCGAATGATTTTGTGAATTCGTTAACCTTGGACCAACCGAAGGTGTTGGTGCAGGAGTATGGTGGAAACAGGGAGGACGAAGGAAATTCCGTTTCATATATTTATTAGAAGGCTACAATTCCAATAAGGAGTTAAATGACAATCATTAGACACCATATATAAACTGACGTAACGATCAGCAGGATCTGTATTAAAGATGCATTGAAGAAATGTTCATATGAATAAGATAAAATGTGCCTGAAGATTAGTGAAGAATTGTCCAATATAAAGCAAAGATTGAAGTCAAACTGTAAAGAAGTGTTAACTGGATATTGCAGACAAGGATGAATAACTCTGAAGACTTGTTACTGACGCTTAAAGACTGAACTGGAGAACTGTAAAGAATTGCCTTTGAATGATGCAAAAACGTAGATACAATACTGAAAGAAGTACTTCCAGGTTGTGAAGATTATACTTGAAACTCTCAGGACCACTGGAATCACACAGAAATTCACAGGGAGAGCACAGAGCTAGGGTACAGAGTAGCTACAACAAAGCACTGGCCAAGAGTGAAATAATCCCTGCCTACTTATAGGCAGCACAGGCACAGGATTTTCTAACACTTATCCACAGGTGCTGCATTTGGTCTCCAACGTGGCCACCTCCTATACTGCAGACACACAGAGGCGCCTCCGGCCATTAGGTCCCCGCCCTCCCGATTCCCAGAACCTGCATCACCTCTGCCACTGACCCCGCCATGTCCCCACACGGCTGCACAGCACCGCAAGCAACCGCACTGGCAACGGTGAGTGACCGGTTCGTGACAGTACCCCTTTCTTTAAAGGTGGACTCTGGACAGTCTTGGAGCATGAACATCTTCGGCAAAGACCCAGGACCTCTCCACCAGACCATAACCTTTCCAATCAACAAGAAACTGAAGACATCCATATCGACGACGTGGATCCACAATCTCCTTAACCTCAAATTCTTCATCTTGCAAAGAGTTTGGGCAGGGCAGCACAAAACTTATTGAGGATCAAAGGTTTCAGTAGAGATGTATGAAAGGCTTTAGGAATGATAAAGCTAAATATTTATCTTACTTAATACCCTTTAAGAGGTCAAAGAACACAGTACGCTATTGGCGTACAGAATACCGTAAGGGTACGCACGTTGCGTAACAATCGCTTAGCCGTAGTCGAGACGCTCAAGCGTCACGTTCGCTCACGGCCAAGAGATCACAGGCAGGCACGCTATTGGCTGCCGACTAACGTAATGATACGCTATTAGCGTAGCGGATGCTCGGGACCACGAGGAGATCACAAGCGGCGCTGATGCTCACAGTGTAAAACCTTTATATCTATACCATAAAACAATGTATTATGCAGTAAACCTTGGTGTAGTGATAGGGTGTAAATGTAACACAGTGTAACCTTATTAACTTAAAAGCTGTTCGAGCGTCTCCGACGCTCTGAGAATACTTAGAAATATAAGAAATACACAGATACCGATCTTAGGTTCTAACACCTTATATGAACGTTCTATTTGCAAGAGAATAATACAATACAAGTCATACACTACCAATATAACATAGACTAACTAACCAGATAACTACACATGAAATACAATACAATACAATTACGTTTAAGGGAAAATGAGAGAGAAAAGGGGAGAAGAGAGAGAGAGAGAGATATATGGCTCACAATAACAATAAAGACAATATGATTGCAGAGAAAACTTACGCACAAAGGAAACAATCGCATGCGCCTCTGGATATCCAGCTCCCGATTATCAGTGGTGAGAACCGTTGAAGAGAATAGAGAGCTGGATCAGATCGGCTTGTCCTTTTATACACTACACACAATACAGTACAATGGTCCCTACAATCTCATTGTTCATTGGACACAGGAATTCGTCTTCGCATTATAACAAAAGGTCATAGGTTGATTCATACAGGTGGGCTGTGACTATTTCCAACTGCTCAGGTGGGTGGGAAACTAGGTTTCCTGCCGCATGGATAATAAAGTGCAAATAATAGTAAAAGTCCATAAACTTCTTATGTCCATAACTATTCGCACGAGCGATTAATCCGCTTCAAACCAACACCGGAATATTGCTAATTAAATACTCTTCCGATGGATACTAAACACCACTGTATAACCCTTGTCTGACCCTTCGTATCAAACAAAGAGGGATCTCTTTGTTTATGAACATGCTACATTAACTAAACTTTCAGATTCTATCAAAGGGACCATAATCTACAAAATACATTATATGGTAAAAATATGTAACAATCGAGTCGCCCGCTAGACGCACATAAACTCTACCGTAAATGCGCATACCGTGCGCCTGTGGGTGCACATAACAGCGGGTATGCGTACGCACGGGAGAGCGCACGCATGCGCAGCGCGGACATGTATGAGGTGCAAATATGGTAGTGTGCATCATGATATTTTTCTGACTTTGACAGTCCACCCTTTGGCAGTCACCAATAACTGCCACTTCCTAAAACATTTCAAAAAGAGAAAAATATATGTCATGTGTAAATACATTTCCATGGTTGGGTAAGGGAGGAGAGAAGTAGGTGGGAAAAGGGTATGACCTAGTGAGATAGCAGAAGCATGTGTGTATGAATCCATGTTTGGGGGGTCAT
Organism: Pseudophryne corroboree; assembly: GCF_028390025.1. Classification (NCBI taxonomy): domain Eukaryota; kingdom Metazoa; phylum Chordata; class Amphibia; order Anura; family Myobatrachidae; genus Pseudophryne; species Pseudophryne corroboree. Next base: position 447,772,407 of record NC_086450.1, on the reverse strand, counting down.
GTATCATCGTGCCGTACGTGTCTTAAATCAAGCTTCGAGGTATTGCGAAGTATACATTTGAATTCCTTCTTATCCCGTGGTACGGGTCTGTGGATGGGCTGTCAAACTTTACCGAGCTCTTTTCGGCTTTTGGTTGCAACAAAATGGGGGAGCACATTTTAGTTGATGATACATGAATGGGGAAATATGTGATTGCTGATATCTGTGCCTGTATTCCCTATCGACTATGTGTGTCATTACCTGAAGGTTGTAGAGATGAAGATAAGAAACAATTATGGTAAATGCAGTGGTATTCTATGTCAGGTTAATGAACATTTGTCGGTTGAAGTCTTGTCTGGTGTCTGTTGAATGCAGTCTTCTTTGGGCTTTTGCCAAAAAGTGCGAGCAAAAAGCTTTGTCAATGTCCATAGACTTACAAAAGTGTTGGGCTAGCGTAAATTTAAAATTTCTAGGGAAACCGGGGGTCTATGGCATAGTTCATCAATTATCTGTGTACAAGGTTGTCAAAACTTCTTCTTTAATCCATCTGTTGTCTGTATACAGGATCGCCAAATTCCTCGTCCAAGTGGGTCTTTTTACCTTGGAGAAAACGGAGAAACAGGTGAAAGAAACGGACCGTATAATCGCATTTTCATCACATCATTGTCTCTATCGTTGGGTCATAAATCAAATCCATTGGAATTACAATTTCTTCACTCCTTAGACTCATTACCCTGGTACTACGTTTGCACTTCATTAAAGCCTGACCGCATCTAAATATCAAGCCAATCGATATGACAACACCTAAGATACATAGAAGAAACTTCCCTACATCCATTATGTCTCCTTGAGCCCATTCTCCTAAACCAGAGAACCAATTTCGCGGGTTCAACCATGACACCCAACCAGTCAGCTCATTACCCACAGCAGCAAGGGTGAGATTGTGTCTCCTGCGAAATTCCCACTTTAATTGGAGAATATCGTCCATCTTTTGGTCTATGACCTCGACCGGATCCTCGGTACTATTCGTAATATAAGTGCAGCATTTCACGCCGTACTGCGTTGCCAGTGTGACACAATATCCACCTGTCACTGCTGTGAGATAATAGAGAATCATCCTATGCTGAACCAGTTCTGTTTTATAAGCTTGAAGCTCCCTTCCAGTATACCTAAAAGTGTCGTCATACATTTCTGTGATATTGTCTAATAAATTTGCAAGCGCAGATATATATCTATAGTTCAGCACTCCTCTAGCGGTGCGAGTGAAATCTAACGCAAGTAGAACCTAAATTCCGGTGGATTCATGGATCAGATCAGAGGCCGGGTGCTCTGTCCTTTCTGTCAGTTGCCTTTTAACGACGTGCTCGTAATGAGTGTGAGTATAAGGAGCTTGGGCACCACGGTGTATATCTTTCATTTTGGCATGTGATACAGTCATTACCTCAGGCAGTACTTTTCCAATAGAACACAATCCTTCAGAGTTTGGGCCAAGCCACTTATACGCCTTCCTCCCGCATATGAAATATGCATCATCGGGGAGAACATATGGGACGGAGTAGGACATAACCATATTACACATCTTCCATGTGAAATCTCCTATCCCTAATTCTCCCATCTGTCTAGTACACGTATCTGTTTGTATGATATGTGCACAGTATCCTGGTGATACCTCTCCAATCTCATGATCCTACTTCCTAGGGTATACCTATATCGGAAATATTTTCCACTACCGGCTATGTGGCGTATAAGCTCTGTATCTGTTGGCATTCTATCGGCTCTGTATGAAAAGGTCATGGTTTGGTTATTCCATGACACTTCCCAATTTCCCGGCTTTCGGGGATTGGAAATGTTAAAACATACTAGGGATCTATCCACATGATATTGGTGGAGCTTCAAACTAGGAGGACTGGAGATATTAAACCTCCTGTCCACCGGTCTCCCACCCTTTAGCTCAAGTACCTCCCCTATCGTTAAAGGGAATGGTACTAAGCCTGATTTACTATGGCCTTGAGGTACTTGAGAGCATACCCAACAATCTGTCTGATTTAACACTTTACCCACTAAGGAGTGATAGTCACTCAATGGATGCCGGTCCATGTTAATGTTAAAACTGGACTGACATTTCTTGATGCACCCATCCTCTACTACACTGTCACAGAGTCTACAGATACAGTTCTCTTTTCAGCTAACAATCCTTCACAATGTTTACAAATAACATGGCTGCTAGATCGTTTCCGGTACTCGCCTTTGCTTGGTGGCTGTGTTGCTATTGGAAATTTACACCTCCGTCTCAGTCATCAGAACCTTTCTGGATCCTTTCTCGACCTCACTGGTACTCTCGCCGGAACAGACTGCTCTGGTCAACATCATGGTCAACAGGAAAACACGGCTCACAGTCTCTCGAGGCGAGTCCATCTTACAGGAGGAGAAAGGAGAAATTTGTAATGGGGGTACAGAAAAACAGTTTGAGGGGGAGAGAAACTTGTTACGATAATTAGTTCTCTAGTCTTGTTGTTCTTCTTGTTCTGCTGTCATCTCAAAGGTGCTGTCTCTCAGTCTTCCAATACGAACATTCCGGTGATGCAATATTCCTTCCAAACCAGCGATCTTTCTGTATGGAGCAAAAATCTTGCATTACCATTTGTCTAACTGATGGGTGACATACCATCTTTAAAACATGAAAACATGAGTGAGAAGAGAGAAAACAAAAAAAAACTAAAGAGAGAGAACAATTCATATATATATATATTACATAAACCAACAATAAACAACAACAGGAAAAAAAATCATTTTTCAAACATTTTTAAAATATTGTCAGATCATCAGGCTGTCATATCTACATGTCCAATGGTTTCCTTGCGCAGTCCCTCCCACCAGCACCTCCATACTCCACCCTCTGTATCTGGCCAGGATACATTGATGCGGATAGGTCATGCTGGGGTTTGGTAGACTTCTGCAAAGACCAAGCAGATATGCAATGTTTGAGTCCTACCAATAATCGTCAGAGATGGGGAGAGAAAAAGAAACATTTCACAGATACATTTACAACGTTTCACCCGGTCATTCCTGTGTCTTCAGGGAATGACCTCCCAATTTATTAACTGTTTCCTCAGGCTTACCATCAGTCCTAATGATCACCTTTCCTGACTACATATTATGGGTGTGGCCCAAAATTCTTCCTATATGATCCCTGATTATAATGTGGTGTGTCATAACTCTGCTCACATCTTTGTCTAGGGGGTTTATATGAATTTGGTCTACTTTTTGATCTACAATCTCTTGCAAAATGACCTTCTTTCTGGCAATTATAACACCTTATCACCTTTGACTTACCCACAGGGATCTGAGGCTTCTTTGTTTCCCCGTGCTTGATGCTGTTTTGCTCATGCCCAACAGCAGAGTCCCTTAATGCAGTTACTGATTTATCTCTCCAGTATGGATTGGTGATCTGTATCCTTGCTCTCAATACTTCCTTTAAACCATCCATTAGCACAGATACTGCTACTTCTCTGTGCGGTGCACTTGTTTCGATGTTTTCTATACCCGTATACCTAGTCATGTCCTGCAATGCCCGGTGGAAATAATTAGAAGTACTTTCCCCTTCGTTTTGTCTTATGGAGAAGATTTTGTTCCACTCGACAATGGCTGGGAAATATACTTCTAACTGTTGGTTGATCTGCTTAATACATTCCTGATTGTATTCCTCCGTACAAGGTATCTCCGTGTCTAATTTACAATCAGCAATAAATTTCGCAGGGTCAACTCTGGAGGGCAAACATGCCCTCAGCACTGTCCGCCAATCTTTGTTGGTGGGTTCTGTGGAGTTTCCTAGTTCTTTAATAAATCTTTGACATGTAACTAGATCTTCCCTAGGATCAGGGAATTCAGATATAATTGATCTCAATTCGGTCCGGGACCAGGGACAGCGCATTGCACTGTCCTTGACGGGAATGATTCCCTGATCGTCAGTCTTCCCATTGGGGACTGTGATCACCCTGACAGGACTAAACTCGATTACATCACCTTGTTTTGGTCTTACAATATGGGGTACATTTGTTTGTGCGTGATATAAAACATTGTACGTACCTGTGGACACGACCTCACCTGACCCTCCGTTAGGGGGTTTGATTATTGCCTTTACCGATTTGGTCGCGTCCACCTGGATGTCTTGTGTGATGGCTGCTGGAAGAGGTGCCGACATCGTGCTGGGCTCACTCTCTTGCTTGTAGTCCTGAGGGAAGTTTAACATGGGGTGCAACTTGCATAGGTTAATAGTTGTACATTTAACAGTATTACAATTATCATTGTTATGTTTATTACAATTATTCTTATCATCTATAATACAGTTGCTAAGTGCATTTTTATTGTACAACATTGTGCCTTTCTCCGCAACCATAATCCTCTCCATTGCCATGTCTCTCCTCCCAAGATGAGAGTCAGATATGTCAGTTAACTCTCTTTGCATTTCACTTTCCTGTTGCCACAATTTTAAACAATCATAATGTTTGATCCGTCTCTTTGCTGATTTAATAAGACCTATCCTTCTCCTTAGATTCAGTAACACATCTGGGCTAAAGCTGCCTACTCTTGGGAACTTCTCCCCGTCATGTACAGTCATTCTTTCCCATTCATCACATAAAACCTCTGTGTGTGAACCGTATTTTTCACACATTACATACCTTGCCGACCCGATTGGTCGGTTTACTAAATCAACCCGAACCGAGGTTGATCGCCCCCTACCTGAACAACTGACCCCCATAGCTTGCAGGTGTTGCTTGCACTACCTCTGACCTTTATATCAGGGTCTTCAGCGAACCCTTACAAAAACCAAGATGTTCAAGATAGGTTGACGGTGGTGGTTTACCGAGTACCCCACTCACTCGCCCACGCCGACCAATACGCCCACACACTGCCTTAGCGCTGGCGTACTCGACCCAGGGCCCCTGCGACCTGAACCTCTATTTACTGGAACATGTGAGGGTGATCCGAAGAGCACTTACTCTTTCCAGTAACTATTGGTTGCTGGATAGTTCCTTAGTGACCAGCGAACTTCCCTTAAAATAAAAAAATTACACAAATCACGTTAGAATGTACAAATAGCGTTTATGACCCCTTTCGTACGCAAATGGCACTGGGTCAGATTACTAACTAATGCACACAGTTACGTGCGGTACAATCGTTCAGCACATAAGCAACTAATCTTATGTGCGGAGTGACCAGTGGAATCGACATTCAGCAGCTGCGAATTCCTTCAGCCTGAGCTTTATGGCCTATATGGGTCTCGCACCAACCCTTCCTGGTGTTGTGCTACTTGTCTCTATAGCGGACTTCTTTGTCTGCTGTACCTAGACCTCCTGGTCTGCTATAAGACCTCCTGGTCTGACCTCCTGGTCTGCTACAGTATGACCTCCTGGTCTGCTACACTCTAATGCTCAAATTTTATATGTTTAACAAGGGATGCCTCCCTAGCCACCGTGCATGTCACTTACACGTATGTACCTCACGAGAACTCGATGATTTCCTGTGGTTCAATCCCAAAAATTGTAGAAACTTATATATGCAAACACTCACTCACCACATGTACACTTTTACTTTTGTTTCTATTTCTTTCTATTTCTGCACAGAAATTTCTTCCCTTTAGACCAGATGAGTCGTAAATTGGAGAAGGATCTATTAACTTAAATTTCGGACACTAAAATCGATTTGCGCTATTTATCGCGTTGCCACCTTTTCGCCTGTTTAAAATAACACTATCGTGTGATTTGTTACGTGGGCGTACCCAGACGCTCCGTTGCGTAATATACGCTGCGTGCGTCGGCCTTTGGGTTGCGCACGCGGGTCTCAGCCTTTTGTTAGAGACACGTGTACGCAAAGCAGATATCCACCGTAACACAATTAACACGTTTATCAATGTAGGTGATCCTCGATCATCTACCGAGCACCACACCGGTCTCTCCTTGTATCCTTAGGCAGAGCTGTGTGCGTGCTTTACAATTTACCCCTTAATGTATTACTTTTACTCTTTAACTATTAAATAGCGACAAATCTCTCTCAGCACGTTTATCAATTATAAAATGGCAAACAGGAGAATGATATGAAAATACACGAATGAAAAGAAATGCAGATATATGCGTGCGTGTGTGCATACGCAAAACAGAAAAAAACAGTTTTAAAAGACACTAGCGTGTTGTTCTTACCTCCGGTTCCGGATTCCTTCAGCACCCTTTACTAAGCGAAGCAGACGCTTATCCAGGCAGCACTACGAGGAATATGATCTCCCGCCCTTTGCTGATGGATAATGTCTGCTGAAATTACCTAGTACAGATATGTAAAGGACGGACGAGCTGCCAATTGATAAAGCTAAATATTTATCTTACTTAATACCCTTTAAGAGGTCAAAGAACACAGTACGCTATTGGCATACGGAATACCGTAAGGGTACGCACGTTGCGTAACAATCGCTTAGCCGTAGTCGAGACGCTCAAGCGTCACGTTCGCTCACGGCCAAGAGATCACAGGCAGGCACGCTATTGGCTGCCGACTAACGTAATGATACGCTATTAGCGTAGCGGACGCTCGGGACCACGAGGAGATCACAAGCGGCGCTGACGCTCACAGTGTAAAACCTTTATATCTATACCATAAAACAATGTATTATGCAGTAAACCTTGGTGTAGTGATAGGGTGTAAATGTAACACAGTGTAACCTTATTAACTTAAAAGCTGTTCGAGCGTCTCCGACGCTCTGAGAATACTTAGAAATATAAGAAATACACAGATACCGATCTTAGGTTCTAACACCTTATATGAACGTTCTATTTGCAAGAGAATAATACAATACAAGTCATACACTACCAATATAACATAGACTAACTAACCAGATAACTACACATGAAATACAATACAATACAATTACGTTTAAGGGAAAATGAGAGAGAAAAGGGGAGAAGAGAGAGAGAGAGATATATGGCTCACAATAACAATAAAGACAATATGATTGCGGAGAAAACTTACGCACAAAGGAAACAATCGCATGCGCCTCTGGATATCCAGCTCCCGATTATCAGTGGTGAGAACCGTTGAAGAGAATAGAGAGCTGGATCAGATCGGCTTGTCCTTTTATACACTACACACAATACAGTACAATGGTCCCTACAATCTCATTGTTCATTGGACACAGGAATTCGTCTTCGCATTATAACAAAAGGTCATAGGTTGATTCATACAGGTGGGCTGTGACTATTTCCAACTGCTCAGGTGGGTGGGAAACTAGGTTTCCCGCCGCATGGATAATAAAGTGCAAATAATAGTAAAAGTCCATAAACTTCTTATGTCCATAACTATTCGCACGAGCGATTAATCCGCTTCAAACCAACACCGGAATATTGCTAATTAAATACTCTTCCGATGGATACTAAACACCACTGTATAACCCTTGTCTGACCCTTCGTATCAAACAAAGAGGGATCTCTTTGTTTATGAACATGCTACATTAACTAAACTTTCAGATTCTATCAAAGGGACCATAATCTACAAAATACATTATATGGTAAAAATATGTAACGATCGAGTCGCCCGCTAGACGCACATAAACTCTACCGTAAATGCGCATACCGTGCGCCTGCGGGTGCACGTAACAGCGGGTATGCGTACGCACGGGAGAGCGCACGCATGCGCAGCGCGGACATGTATGAGGTGCAAATATGGTAGTGTGCATCATGATATTTTTCTGACTTTGACAGGAATTTTAAAAGAAGGTGGCAACTTCACTTTGTATGCTACAGGAATGAGTACCTTCTCTATGGGAAATGGGCCAATAAACTTGGGAGCGAACTTCTTAGAAGGAACTTTGAATTTAAGATTGTGAGTATAAATCCAAACTTGGTCTCCTACCTCATAGTTAGGTACAGCCTTACGTTTTCTATCTGCGAAAGATTTATAATGAGCAGAAGATTTCATCAACGATTTGTGCACACAACTCCAGATTTTAGACAAATATTGAAGCACTTGATCTGCCGCTGGGACCTCTTGAGCTGGCAAAGGATGGAACTTTGGCACACGAGGATGATAACCAAAGTTAGTGTAAAATGGTGTAGATTCTGAAGATGAATGAAAAAGATTATTATGAGCAAATTCTGCCAACGGAAGGTAGTCTATCCAATCATCCTGTGAAGAAGATATGTATGACCGGAGAAAAGTTTCAAGATCTTGATTTACACTTTCAGTTTGTTCATCTGTCTGGGTATGATATGCGGAAGAAAAATTCAACTTAATGTTTAAAGAAGAACAAAGCAACCTCCAAAACTTGGCTACAAACCGTATTCCACGATCAGAAACAATCTCTTGACGAAGGCCATGCAACTTAAAGATCTCAGAAATGAATAATCTGGCTAGTTAAGGATCTGATGGTAATCCTGTTAACGGAATAAAATGCACCATTTTCAAAAATCGATCCACTACCATCCAAATGGTATTCCGCCCTTTTGATGAAGGTAAGTCAATTACGAAATCCATTGAAATATGAGTCCAAGGTCATTTTGGTATAGATAATGGATGTAACAAACCTGAAGGAGGACCCTCTGGATTCTTATGTTGGGCGCATTTAGGGCATGCTGCTATAAACTCTTGGACGTCAGCTTTAAGACGTGGCCACCAGTAAGACTATTGAATAAATTTAAGAATCTTTTGGACCCCAGGGTGACCCATGAAAGACGAAGAGTGAGCCCAAGTAAGCAGTCGTTTACAAAGATTTGAGGCAACAAAGGTTCTGACAGGAGGAGGGACCAGGACTGGAGAAGATCGAGTCGTTGAAAAAGAGGTAGGACTTATGATGGCTTGATTCATGGTAGCATTGTCAGACTCTGAGGAACTAAAGGGCCGAGAAAGGGCATCCGCCAGAGGCGGAACTACCGCCAGTGCAACCAGTGCGTTGCACTGGGGCCCGCCTCTGTCCAGGGGCCCAAAGCATGTAATGAGTCAAACTGACTCATTACATGCCGCTTTGCGCTGCGGGCAACCGCCCGGAGAGAGGAGAGGAGCAGCGGTACGGGGGAAGGAGGAGGAGGGAGGTGAAGGAGGGAGCCGCAGCAGCACTTTACTACTGGTGGAGGCGCTGCTGCTGCTGCCCCTCTGCTTCACTATAGGCTGTCTTCTGAGAACAGCCTATAGTGAAGCAGAGGGGCAGCAGCGTCTCCACCAATAACACAGCGCTGCTGCGGCTCCCTCCTCCACCTCCCTCCTCCTCCTTCTCTCCAGCCCGGGAATCGTCTGACGCTGCACCGAGGAGCCTGAGCCAGCGGAGACGGTAAGTATAATTCTTCTTTCTTTCTGTCTCTTTCTTTCTGTCTCTTTCTTTCTTTCTTTCTTTGTTGGGACTGCCTGCCGCTATGTGTAAAAATGGGGGACTGCCTGCCGCTATGTGTAAAAAGGGGGAATCTGCCTGCCGCAATGTGTAAAAATGTGGAATCTGCCTGTAGCAATGTGTAAAAATGGGGGACTGCCTGCCGCAATGTGTAAAAAGGGGAAATCTGCCTGCCGCAATGTGTAAAAAGGGGGGACTGCCTGCCGCTATGTGTAAAAATGGGGAATCTGCCTGCCGCTATGTGTAAAAAGGGGGAATCTGCCTGCCGTAATGTGTAAAAAGGGGGATGCTGTCTGCCGTAATGTGTAACAAGGGCACGCTGTCTGCCGTAATGTGTAAAAAGGGGACGCTGTCTGCCGTAATGTGTAAAAAGGGGGACGCTGTCTGCCATTATGTGTAAAAAGTGTACCCTGTCTGCCGCTATGTTTAACAAGGGCACGCTGTCTGCCGTTATGTGTAAAAAGTGTACGCTGTCTGCCGCTATGTGTAACAAGGGCACGCTGTCTGCCGTTATATGTAAAAAGGGGACGCTGTCTGCCGTTATGTGTAAAAAGTGCACGCTGTCTGCCGTAATGTGTAAAAAGTAGCGATGAGCGGGTTCGGTTCCTCGGAAACCGAACCCCCCCGAACTTCACCCATTTTACACGGGTCCGAGGCATACTCGGATTCTCCCAGATGGCTCGGTTAACCCGAGCGCGCCCGAACGTCATCATCCTGCTGTTGGATTCTCGCGAGTTTCGGATTCTATATAAGCAGCCGCGCGTCGCCGCCATTTTCACTCGTGCATTGGAAATGTTAGGGAGAGGACGTGGCTGGCGTCCTCTCCTTGTATTGTTGATGCAAATATTTGTGCTTGCTTTACTTATTGCTTAATTGTGGGGACTGGGGAGCAGCTGTATATTAATATAGGAGGAGTACAGTGCAGAGTTTTGCTGATCAGTGACCACCAGTTTTATCCGTTCTCTGCCTGAAAAAAAAACGCTCCTTATCTGTGCTCAGTGTGCTGCATATATCTGTGCTCACACTGCTTAATTGTGGGGACTGGGGAGCAACTGTATTATATAGGAGGAGTACAGTGCAGAGTTTTGCTGACAGTGACCACCAGTATACGTTGTCTGCCTGAAAAACACTCCATATCTGTGCTCAGTGTGCTGCATATATCTGTGCTCACACTGCTTTATTGTGGGGACTGGGGACCACCAGTATATTATATAGGAGGAGTACAGTGCAGAGTTTTGCTGACAGTGACCTGACCACCAGTATACGTTGTCTGCCTGAAAAACACTCCATATCTGTGCTCAGTGTGCTGCATATATCTGTGCTCACACTGCTTTATTGTGGGGACTTGGGACCACCAGTATCATATAGGAGGAGTACAGTGCAGAGTTTTGCTGACAGTGACCACCAGTATACGTTGTCTGCCTGAAAAACACTCCATATCTGTGCTCAGTGTGCTGCATATATCTGTGCTCACACTGCTTTATTGTGGGGACTGGGGACCACCAGTATATTATATAGGAGGACTACAGTGCAGAGTTTTGCTGACCAGTGACCACCAGTATACGTTGTCTGCCTGAAAAACACTCCATATCTGTGCTGCATTGTAGTATATAGTAGGAGTACAGTGCATAATTTTGCTGACCACCAGTATATAATATATAGGAGTACGGTACAGAAGGCAACTGCTGTGTCGTCAAGTATACTATCCATCCATACCTGTGGTGCATTTAAGTTTTGCACAGTTTTCTGACCACCAGTATATAATATATAGCATTACGGTACAGTAGGCCACTGCTGTACCTACCTCTGTGTCGTCAAGTATACTATCCATCCATACCTGTGGTGCATTTAAGTTTTGCACAGTTTGCTGACCACCAGTATATAATATATAGCATTACGGTACAGTAGGCCACTGCTGTACCTACCTCTGTGTCGTCAAGTATACTATCCATCCATACCTGTGGTGCATTTAAGTTTTGCACAGTTTGCTGACCACCAGTATATAATATATAGCATTACGGTACAGTAGGCCACTGCTGTACCTACCTCTGTGTCGTCAAGTATACTATCCATCCATACCTGTGGTGCATTTAAGTTTTGCACAGTTTGCTGACCACCAGTATATAATATACAGCATTACGGTACAGTAAGCCACTGCTGTACCTACCTCTGTGTCGTCAAGTATACTATCCATCCATACCTGTGGTGCATTTAAGTTTTGCACAGTTTGCTGACCACCAGTATATAATATATAGCATTACGGTACAGTAGGCCACTGCTCTACCTACCTCTGTGTCGTCATTCGTCAAGTATACTATCCATCCATACCTGTGGTGCATTTCAGTTGTGCGCAGTATATATAGTAGTAGGCCATTGCTATTGGTACTGGCATATAATTCCACACATTAAAAAATGGAGAACAAAAATGTGGAGGTTAAAATAGGGAAAGATCAAGATCCACTTCCACCTCGTGCTAAAGCTGCTGCCACTAGTCATGGCCGAGACGATGAAATGCCATCAACGTCGTCTGCCAAGGCCGATGCCCAATGTCATAGTAGAGAGCATGTAAATTCCAAAAAACAAAAGTTCAGTAAAATGACCCAAAAATCAAAATTGAAAGCGTCTGATGAGAAGTGTAAACTTGCCAATATGCCATTTACGACACGGAGTGGCAAGGAACGGCTGAGGCCCTGGCCTATGTTCATGGCTAGTGGTTCAGATTCACATGAGAATGGAAGCACTCATCCTCTCGCTAGAAAAATGAAAAGACTTAAGCTGGCAAAAGCACAGCAAAGAACTGTGCGTTCTTCTAAATCACAAATCCCCAAGGAGAGTCCAATTGTGTCGGTTGCGATGCCTGACCTTCCCAACACTGGACGGGAAGAGCTTGCGCCTTCCACCATTTGCACGCCCCCTGCAAGTGCTGGAAGGAGCACCCGCAGTCCAGTTCCTGATAGTCAAATTGAAGATGTCACTGTTGAAGTACACCAGGATGAGGATATGGGTGTTGCTGGCGCTGGGGAGGAAATTGACAAGGAGGATTCTGATGGTGAGGTGGTTTGTTTAAGTCAGGCACCCGGGGAGACACCTGTTGTCCGTGGGACGTATATGGCCATTGACATGCCTGGTCAAAATACAAAAAAATCAGCTCTTCGGTGTGGAATTATTTCAACACAAATGCGGACAACAGGTGTCAAGCCGTGTGTTGCCTTTGTCAAGCTGTAATAAGTAGGGGTAAGGACGTTAACCACCTCGGAACATCCTCCCTTATACGTCACCTGCAGCGCATTCATCATAAGTCAGTGACAAGTTCAAAAACTTTGGATGACAGCGGAAGCAGTCCACTGACCACTAAATCCCTTCCTCTTGTAACCAAGCTCCTGCAAACCACACCACCAACTCCCTCAGTGTCAATTTCCACCTTACACAGGAAAGCCAATAGTCCTGCAGGCCATGTCACTGGCAAGTCTGACGAGTCCTCTCCTGCCTGGGATTCCTCCGATGCATCCTTGAGTGTAACGCCTACTGCTGCTGGCGCTGCTGTTGTTGCTGCTGGGAGTCGATCGTCATCCCAGAGGGGAAGTCGGAAGACCACTTGTACTACTTCCAGTAAGCAGTTGACTGTCCAACAGTCCTTTGCGAGGAAGATGAAATATCACAGCAGTCATCCTGCTGCTGTTATGATTCCCGTACTCCAGACCAGAGAAGATCTTTATGGCAGAGGTCTGAGTACTGGAAGGATATGCTGGTACGGGAGCAGGAAAGCCTAGTAACCCCTGGTGCCCTAACTCCGTTGTCTCGCCCGTGTTATCAGAAATCCCCTGCGAGACTATGGTTGCTTGAGCCCATGGCAGCCGCGTTCGAAGGGCGGATTATGTCTGCCCAACCCCGATGCCCCCTCAGGTCTTAATGGGAGACAAAGGGAAATCCGAGACAGGGTGATAACAAGGGGCCCTCTGACTAAGCAACCAGGCCAGGGGTTACAAGCTATCTAACTTAAACCAAAAGTATGTGCGGACAAACCGCCAGGGAAAAGGACAACCAAAGATCCACTGATCCGTTACTCCTATCCAGCACCGCTGGATACCAGAGTGGATTTGTGGGAGCGGAATCCTCCGCAAAAGCTCCAGAACACAATAAACTAAATAATAAATAGTAAGCGGTCAAGCCGCAACACACGGCTACGCCGCGACTCACGAACACCACAGGATGTTAAAGGTGCTCGGTCGGACTCCAGGAATAGATGACAAATTCCGAGTACTGGATCACTGAGGACAGGAACAACCGGGTTGAGCAGGACTGGAAACTCTCTGTAACTGACACAGCAAACAGGAAGCTATCACCGGCGTCTGTGAGAAGTCCTGAGAGTGCTTACATTTGGGAGCCCTCCAATCATGATCCAGACAGGGTAATAACATAATGATGCCGTGCAGCTGCATGCTGCACGGCCAGAATACACAAGCACTGATTAATTAAGACCCAGCAATGGGGAACGCGGTCTGACCGTGGCGTCCCCGTTGCTAGGGTCTGAGCGGCTCCGTGCGCCCGGCGTCTAGCGTTGCTAGGGAGCCGGCGGCTGTCTGCCTGCGGCGTCCCTAGTTGCTAGGCGCCGGGCCGCACTGACGGGCGGACCCTCGGCGCCTAACAGTACCCCCCCCTTGAGGAGGGGTCAAGGAACCCCTAAGGCCAGGTTTCTGAGGAAATTCTCGAAAAAATGCCCTTTTGAGCCTCGGGGCATGGAGATCCTCATCCAGGACCCAAGACCTTTCTTCTGGACCATAACCTCTCCAATGTACCAAAAAATAAAGCCGACCCCGGGACAACTTGGAATCGAGAACCTTCTCCACTAAGAACTCCTGCTGACCCTGTACATCTATTGGTGATTTCCCCTGAGAGATCTTGCGAGGAAATCTACTGGACGAAACATATGGTTTTAACAAGGAGCAATGGAAGGTATTTCCGATCCGTAAAGTTTTTGGTAAACGTAACCGGAAAGCCACTGGATTGACTTTTTTGATAATATGAAATGGTCCAATAAATTTAGGACCCAATCTGGCTGAGGTTTGTCGAAGTTTAATGTTGCGAGTCGACAACCATACCCTATCTCCAACTTTAAAAGTGCACGGCCGCCGGAGCCTGTCAGAAAAAATTTTCTCCCGAAATGCCGCTTTTCTGAGAGCCAGGTGCACTTGTCTCCAAATGAGTTTGAGATGAGAGGTCAAGGTCAGTGAGGAGACAGAGGAATGTTGAAAAAAGGAATTAGCTCTGGGGTGAAAACCAAAAACTGTAAAAAATGGAGATACATTGGTGGAGGAATGACAGGCATTGTTGTAAGCAAACTCCGCCAACGGAAGAAATTCAGACCAGTCATTTTGGAGTTTGGCCGAGTACAAACGCAAATATTGTTTTAATGATTGATTAACTCGCTCAGTATGCCCGTTGGATTGGGGATGGTAGCCAGACGTTAAAGATAATTTCATCTTTAATGAGGCACAAAAAGACTTCCAAAATTGTGCAATGAATTGTGGACCCCGATCAGAAACAATATCAGTGGGTAACCCATGGAGTCTGAAAACATGGCGGAGGAACAAGACTGCCAATCCCTGGGCAGATGGCAATCGGGGAAGAGCAATGAAATGGGCCATCTTGCTAAAACGGTCCACTACCACCCATATGACTCGGCATCCGGCTGACAGAGGGAGGTCCACCACAAAATCCATGGAAATATGAGACCATGGCCTAAGAGGAACATTCAAGGGCATAAGTTGACCGATAGGCAAGGAACGGGGAACCTTATGCTGTGCACAGACCTGACAAGAAAAAACAAACTCCTTAATGTCTTTGGAAAGACCAGGCCACCATACCGAGCGGGAAACTAATTCAAAAGTTTTAGCGATCCCCGGATGCCCGGCAACCTTGCTATCATGAAACTCCGTCAAAACCGTTGCTCTCAAAAACTCGGGGACAAAAAGACGACCAGCAGGAGTATTTCCAGGAGCTTGATGTTGAAGCTGCTTTAACTGGGTAAATAAATCTTGTGTGAGACCTGCCCGAATGACTGAAGACGGAAGTATGGGAGTAACAGGACTGTTGTCTTGAACTGGAAGAAAACTGCGTGACAGGGCATCTGCCTTGGTATTCTTGGAACCTGGCCTGAAGGTGATAATGAACTTGAAACGAGTAAAAAATAAAGCCCAACGAGCTTGCCGGGCATTCAGCCGTTTAGCTGATTCAATGTATTGAAGATTTTTGTGATCAGTCAAAACTGAAATGGTATGAGTGGCTCCTTCAAGCCAATGCCTCCACTCCTCAAAAGCCCATTTAATAGCCAGTAATTCCCGGTTACCAACATCGTAGTTGGATTCAGCAGATGAGAATTTCCTGGACATAAAGGCACAAGGATGTAATTCCAGGGAATCCGGATCCTTCTGAGATAGGATAGCCCCTACTCCAACCTCCGAGGCATCAACCTCAACAATGAAAGGCAATTCTGGGTTGGGATGTCTGAGGACCGGGGCTGAGACAAAGGCTTGTTTCAAGGCCTGAAAAGATAACTCCGCTTCACGTGACCAGTTGGTAGGATCTGCTCCCTTTTTAGTCAGTGCCACAATGGGAGCAACTAGGTCAGAGAAAGAGTGAATAAATCTTCTATAGTAATTCGCAAACCCTAAAAAGCGCTGAATTGCTTTTAAATTGGTGGGTTGCGCCCAACTAAGGATGGCTTGGAGCTTCTTTGGTTCCACACAGAATCCCCGAGGGGAAATAATGTACCCTAAAAAGGATACCTCCATGACATGAAATTCACACTTCTCCAGCTTGGCATATAGGTGATTTTCACGTAATTTTTTTAGAACCTGACGCACCTGGGTAACATGTTGTTCAATAGAGTCAGAATATATCAAAATATCGTCTAAGTAGACTACAACGAATCTTCCAAGAAATTCACGGAGCACATCGTTAATGAGATCCTGGAAAACTGCCGGAGCGTTGGACAGGCCGAATGGCATAACCAGATACTCATAGTGGCCTGATTGAGTACTGAATGCCGTTTTCCACTCATCCCCTGACTTGATTCTGATGAGGTTATATGCTCCTCTCAGGTCAATCTTAGAAAAAATCACAGCCGAACGTAGCTGATCAAAGAGGACAGAAATCAGCGGCAAAGGGTAAGTATTCTTTACTGAGATTTTATTCAAGGCTCTAAAGTCAATGCAAGGTCTGAGTGATCCATCCTTCTTCTCCACGAAGAAGAAGCCTGCACTTAAAGGGGATTTAGATGGCCTGATAAATCCTTTCCCTAGGCTTTCTTTAACATACTCATTCATGGCCACAGTTTCAGGTCCGGACAATGCATATAACCTTCCCTTAGGCAAAGTGGCACCAGGAATTAACTCGATAGCACAATCATAAGGCCTATGGGGAGGCAGAATATCCGCATTGCCCTTGGAAAATACATCAACAAAATCCTGGTATTCCACAGGAATGGGTGCGGGAATGACAGCAGCTATTCTGATGGGAAGCGTAATACATTCCTTATTACAGATGGTACCCCATTGTAAGATCTCCCCCGACTGCCAATCAATGATGGGATTATGAAAGGCCAGCCAAGGGTGACCCAGAACCACAGGAACTGCTGGGCAATGGGTAAGGAAAAACTCAATCTTTTCAGAATGCAGAGCTCCTACCGAAAGTAGAACAGGAGGTGTACAGAGAGAAATAACCCCATTGGACAAGGGACTCCCATCTAAACCATGCATGGTGATACACCTACCCAAGGCTAACTGAGGAATACCTAAGGCCTTAGCCCATGTTAAATCCATAAAGTTCCCTGCAGCTCCACTGTCCACAAAAGCCGAGACCGAGGAACAGAGGCTGCCAAAGGAAACTTTAGCTGGAACCAACAGTGAATTATTTGAGGAGATAAGCTGCAGACCAAAGTGAACCCCCTCACAACTCACTTGGTCGAGGCGTTTCCCGACTTGTTCGGACAACTACGGGCAAAATGTCCCTTACCCCCACAGTATAAACAAAGACCAGAATTTTGCCTTCTGGTTCTTTCTTCAGGAGACAGTTTGGAGAGGCCTATCTGCATGGGCTCCTCTATGTCCACAGGAATGGAAAAAACACAAGGAGAAGACCCGACAGATGCTCCCTTTTCAGCCCTCCGCTCTCTGAGACGACGATCAATCTTAATAGAGAGCTCCATGAGTTTATCGAGAGTCTCAGGAGCGGGATACTGAAGGAGACTGTCTTTTATAGACTCGGATAAGCCGAGGCGAAACTGACTGCGCAGGGCTGGGTCATTCCATCCACAGTCGTTCGACCAACGGCGAAACTCCGTACAATAAATCTCTGCGGGATTCCTACCCTGTCTGAGAGCACGCAACTGACTCTCGGCGGATGCCTCTCTATCAGGGTCGTCATACAATAGCCCTAAAGACCCCAGAAAGGCGTCTACAGACAATAAAGCCGGATCGTCTGTCTTTAAGCCAAAAGCCCAGGTCTGAGGATCCCCCTGTAGCAAATAAATAATAATTCCTACCCGCTGAGATTCCGTACCTGAGGAGACTGGTCTTAAACTAAAATACAGTTTACAAGACTCTTTAAAATTAAAAAACTGCTTTCTATCCCCAGAAAAACGGTCAGGCAGATGCATTTTTGGTTCAGGAATGACCCTCGGGGAAGTCCGTAACAGATCTTCCTGTGACCTCACCCGAAGGGACAGATCTTGAACCATCTGAGTAAGCTCTTGAATCTGGCTAACTAAAAGCTGGCCAGGATTTGGCCCAACACCGGAGGGATTCATGAGGCTGACAAATCTCCCAACAGAATAAGGGAAAAAATTAACTCCTGTTTAATTTTAAATTTTAGTTTGGCCGGTGATAATGTTATGATTCCCGTACTCCAGACCAGAGAAGATCTTTATGGCAGAGGTCTGAGTACTGGAAGGATATGCTGGTACGGGAGCAGGAAAGCCTAGTAACCCCTGGCGCCCTAACTCCGTTGTCTCGCTCGTGTTATCAGAAATCCCCTGCGAGACTATGGTTGCTTGAGCCCATGGCAGCCGCGTTCGAAGGGCGGATTATGTCTGCCCAACCCCGATGCCCCCTCAGGTCTTAATGGGAGACAAAGGGAAATCCGAGACAGGGTGATAACAAGGGGCCCTCTGACTAAGCAACCAGGCCAGGGGTTACAAGCTATCTAACTTAAACCAAAAGTATGTGCGGACAAACCGCCAGGGAAAAGGACAACCAAAGATCCACTGATCCGTTACTCCTATCCAGCACCGCTGGATACCAGAGTGGATTTGTGGGAGCGGAATCCTCCGCAAAAGCTCCAGAACACAATAAACTAAATAATAAATAGTAAGCGGTCAAGCCGCAACACACGGCTACGCCGCGACTCACGAACACCACAGGATGTTAAAGGTGCTCGGTCGGACTCCAGGAATAGATGACAAATTCCGAGTACTGGATCACTGAGGACAGGAACAACCGGGTTGAGCAGGACTGGAAACTCTCTGTAACTGACACAGCAAACAGGAAGCTATCACCGGCGTCTGTGAGAAGTCCTGAGAGTGCTTAAATTTGGGAGCCCTCCAATCATGATCCAGACAGGGTAATAACATAATGATGCCGTGCAGCTGCATGCTGCACGGCCAGAATACACAAGCACTGATTAATTAAGACCCAGCAACGGGGAACGCGGTCTGACCGTGGCGTCCCCGTTGCTAGGGTCTGAGCGGCTCCGTGCGCCCGGCGTCTAGCGTTGCTAGGGAGCCGGCGGCTGTCTGCCTGCGGCGTCCCTAGTTGCTAGGCGCCGGGCCGCACTGACGGGCGGACCCTCGGCGCCTAACAGCTGCAAAGTGGATAACTCAGGCCTTGGCAGCCTGGGCAGTGAGAAACGTGGTTCCGGTATCCACAGTTAATTCAGAGGCAACTAGAGACTTGATTGAGGTACTGTGTCCCCGGTACCAAATACCATCTAGGTTCCATTTCTCAAGGCAGGCGATACCGAAAATGTACACAGACGTCAGAAAAAGAGTCACCAGTGTCCTAAAAAATGCAGTTGTACCCAATGTCCACTAAACCACGGACGTGTGGACAAGTGGAGCAGGGCAGACTCAGGACTATATGACTGTGACAGCCCACTGGGTAGATGTATTGCCTCCCGCAGCAAGAACAGCAGCGGCGGCACCAGTAGCAGCATCTCACAAACGCCAACTCGTTCCTAGGCAGGCTACGCTTTGTGTCACCGCTTTCCATAAGAGGCACACAGCTGACAACCTCTTACGGAAACTGAGGAACATCATCGCAGAATGGCTTACCCCAATTGGACTCTCCTGGGGATTTGTGACATCGGACAACGCCACCAATATTGTGCGTGCATTACATCTGGGCAAATTCCAGCACGTCCCATGTTTTGCACATACATTGAATTTGGTGGTGCAGACATATTTAAAAAACGACAGGGGCGTGCAAGAGATGCTGTCGGTGGCCCGAAGAATTGCGGGCCACTTTCGGCATTCAGCCACCGCGTGCCGAAGACTGGAGCACCACCAAACACTCCTGAACCTGCCCTGCCATCATCTGAAGCAATAGGTGGTAACGAGGTGGAATTCAACCCTCTATATGCTTCAGAGGATGGAGGAGCAGCAAAAGGCCATTCAAGCCTATACATCTGCCCACGATATTGACAATACTAAATTCCTTTGTCGTATAAACAACCCTTTATGAAGTCTAAGAACACTGTACGCTGTTTGCTTAAGAAGTACCGTAATGGTACGCTAGTTGCGTAACGATCGCTCAGCCGTAGGCGAGACGCTCAAGCGTCACGTTCGCTCACGGCCCAGTGATCACAGGACACGTTATTGGCTATGACTAGAGTAATGATTCGCTATGGCGTAGCTTACGCTCGAGACCACGAGGAGGTCACCAGCGGCGCAGACGCTCACAATGCTATACCTTTATGTCTAGACCTTATACTAATGAAATACACAGAATACCTTAATGTGAATACAGGGTGTAAGTGCAACCTTGTGTAACCTGACTAACTACAAAGCTGCTTGAGCGTCACCGACGCTCAAGTGAACACTTAACACTATAGAAAATACACAGATACTGGTTTAGGGTCCGAAGCCTATTAACTGTATTATATCTAATATACTTGTAAAAAGGGGATAACAGTACAAATGATACACTACAATATAACAAAGACTTCCTAACCACAAAACTAAACAATAAATACAATAAGTCAATACTACACTGACCTAAATGCAATACAATACAATGCTATAATACTATGAGAGATATAAGAGAAAAGAGGAGAGAGAGAGAGAGACGGAGAGAGATGAGAGAAATTGGCTCACAGTAAGACAATGATTACGGAGAGAAACTTACGCACAAAGGGTATGATCGCCTGCGCCTCGATATCCAGCTCCCGGCTATCAGCAGATAACCGTTGATGAGAGAGTGAGAGCTGGATGTGGTCGGCCTGCCTATTTATGCCCTACACACAATGCAATCTCATGGTCCTACAATCCCATTGTCCATTGGCCGAAGGAATTCGGCCCTGCATCATAACAAAAGGTCATAGGGTGATTCATACAGGTGGGCTGTGACGATTTCCAACAGCTCAGGTGGGTGGGAAACTGGGTTTCCCGCCGCATACCTGAGTATGTGTAAATAATAGAAATGGACATAAACTTCTTATGTCCATAACTATTCGCACGAGCGATTAATACGCTCCAAACCAACACCGGAATATTACTAATTAAATACTCTTCCGATGGGTACCAAACACTGCTGTATGATTCCTGTTAGACCCTTCGTACGATGCAAAGAGGGATTCCTTTAAACAGGGACCTTCTATTTTAACCAAACTTTCAGAATCTATCAAGGGGACCATGATCTACAAACTACATTAATTGTGAACATTTGTAACGAATGAGTCGCACGCTACGACTACATAAACTCTACCGTAAATACGCATACCGCGCCTGCGAGTGCACGTTATCGTGGGTATGCGCCTTCACGGGAGAGCGTACGCATGCGCAGCGCGGACCAGTGTGCGGTGCAAATATGGCAACGTGCATAGAGACATTTTTCTGACTTTGACAGTCCACCCTTTGGCAGTCAATAATAACTGCCACCTTCTAAAATATTTAAGGAGAAAAATGTAAGTCAGGGGTTAATTGATTTCCATGGTTGGGTAGGGGAGAAGAGTGGAGTAGGTGTGAAGAGGGTATGACCTAGTGAGAAAGTAGAAGCATGTGTGTATGAGTCCATGTTTGGAGGGTCATGTATCATCGTGCCGTACGTGTGGTAAATCTAGCTTCGAGGTATTGCGAAGTATACATTTGAATTCCTTCTTATCCTGTGGTACAGGTCTGTGGATGGGCTGTCAAACTCTACCGAGCTCATTTCGGCTGTGGTTGTAACAAAATGGGGATGCACATTTTAGTTGATGATACATGAATGGGGGAGGTATGTGGTTGCTGCTATCTGTGCCTGTATTCCCTATCGTCTATGTGTGTCGTTACCTGGGGGTTGTAGAGATGAAGATAAAGAACACTTACGAAAAATGCAATGATATTCTATGTCAGGGAAATGTACATCTGTTGTTGAAGTTGTGTTCGGTATCTGTTGAGAGTCGTCTTCTTTGCGCTGTATTGCTCCTTGGGCATGAGCAAATAGCTTTGTCTGAGCCATCAGATTTACAAAAATGTTGGGCTAGCGTGAGTTTAAAAATACTAGGGAAACTGGGGATCCATGGCAAAGTTCATCAAGTGTCCATATTTAAAGTTGTCAAATCTTCTTCTTTGGTGCTTGTCTGTTGTCTGTATAGCGTCTCGTCAACTTCCTCGTCCAAGGGGGTCTTTGTATCTTGGAGAAAAGCAGAAAAACAGGTGAAAGAAACGGACCGTATAATCGCATTTTCATCACATTCTGGTTTCTATCATTGGGTCATAAATCAAATCCAGGTTAATTACGGTTTCCTCACTCCTCAAGCTCATCACTTTTGTACTTTGTTTGCACCTCATTAAAGCCTGCCCGCATCTAAATATCAATCCAATCGATATAATGACACCCAAGATACATAGTAGAAACTTTCCAACATCCATTATGACTCCTTGAGCCCAGTCTCCTAAACCGGAGAACCAATTTCGCGGGTTCAACCATGACACCCAACCAGTCAGCTCATTACCTACAGCAGCAAGGGTGAGATTGTGTTTTCGACGAAATTCCCACTTTAATTGCAGAATATCGTCCATCTTTTGGTCTATGACCTCTACCGGATCCTCGGTGCTATTTGTGATATACGTGCAACACTTTATGCCGTACTGTGTTGCCAATGTAACACAATATCCGCCTGTTACTGCTGTAAGATAATTAAGAACCATCCTATGCTGAACTAGTTCTGTTTTGTAAGCTTGAAGTTCTCTTCCAGTGTATCTAAACGTGTCATCATACATTTCAGTGATATTATCTAACAAATTGGCGAGTGCGGAAATGTATCTATAATTCATCACACCTCGAGCGGTGCGAGTGAAATCTAACGCTACCAGAACCTGAATCCCGGTGGATTCATGGATAAGATCAGAGGCCGGATGCTCTAACCTTTCTGACAGTTGTCTTTTAACTCGGTGCTCGTAATGAGTGTGAGTATAAGGAGCTTGGGCACCACGGTGTATGTCCTTCATTTTGTCATGTGTAACAGTCATCACTTCAGGCAATACTTTTCCAATATAACACAATCCTTCAGAGTTTGGGGCAAGCCACTTGTACGCCTTTCTCCCGCATATGAAATATGCATCATCGGGGAGAACATAAGGGACGGAGAAGGACATGACCATGTTACAAACCTTCCAGGTGAAATCTCCTGACCCTAATTCTTCCAACTGCTTAATGCACGTATCAGTTTGTACGATATGTGCACAGTATCCTGGTGACACCTCTCCAACTCTAGTAATCCTATTTCCTAAGGTATATCGATACCGGAAAGATTTTCCTCTACTGGCTATGTGGCGTACGAGCTCTGTATCTGTAGGCATTCTATCTGCTCTGTGTGAAAAGGTCATGGTAAGGTTGCTCCACGACACTTCCCAATTTCCCGGTTTTCTGGGATTGGAGATGTTGAAACATAAGAGGGACCTATCCACATGGTATTGGTGGAGCTTCAAACTAGGAGGGCTGGAGATGTTAAACCTCCGATCCACCGGTCTCCCACCACTTAGCTCAAGTACCTCCCCTAACGTTAAAGGAAATGGTACTAGCCCTGATTTGCTGTGACCCTGAGGTACTTGAGAGCATACCCAACAATCTGTTTGGTTTAACACGTTACCCACTAAGGAGTGATAGTCACTCAATGGATGCCGGTCCATATGGATATTAAAACTGGATTGGCATTTCTTTATGCACCCATCTTCAACCAGATTATCACAGAGCCTACAGATACAATTTTCTTCAGCTAACAATCCATCACAATTTCTTCTATCGGATCGTTTTCTGATACTCGCCTTTGCTTGTTGGTTTGGTTGATCTTGGAAAACTGCGCCTCCATCATCATAATCGGAACCCATTCCAGAACCTCTTTCGACCTCTATGGTACTCTCGCCGGAACAGACTGCTCTGGTCAACATCATGGTTAACATCAAAATCCGGATCACAGTCTCTTGGGGCAAGTCCATCTTTGAGGAGGAAATAGAGAAGAATGAGAAGGGGGAAAAAGAAATTTTAAGGGAGAGGGGCTGGGAAGTGGAGAAAAACAATAAAAGGGAGAAGGGAGTCGACAACTGCTTTCGGTCTTCAAGGCTCAGGTGCCGCCTCAGTCCTCCTGGAACAGACACTCTAGTGATACAACCTCTACCGTCTGTTCCTTATCACGGGACTTCTCTGGATCAGCAACCTTTTTGCAGTGGGATGAATGGACCCAAGTCTCTCTCTCAGCAACCTTCAATGCTGTGGTGCTAGTCAATAAGACCTGGTATGGTCCTTCCCATCTATCAATAAGACAACCTGAGCGTAGAAAATTTCGTATCATTACATAATTCCCAGGTTCAATGTCATGACAATTACTATCTGGTAAATCAGGAATCACCAACTTCAGATTATCATTTTGATTCCTCAACTGTTTACTCATGTTAATTAAGTATTTTACAGTTACTTCATTGTTACATTTCAAATCATCCTGAGGGTTAATCATGACATGCGGTTGTCGACCAAACAAGATTTCAAAAGGAGACAGATTAAGAGGGGACCTGGGAGTGGTTCTGATGCTATACAAAACAATGGGTAAAGCTTCTGGCCACGTCAATCCTGTCTCTGTCATTACTTTACTCAATTTATTTTTAATAGTGCTGTTCACTCTTTCGACCTTCGCGCTCGCCTGTGGACGGTACGGAGTGTGCAGCTTGCTATCAATTCCCATCAACTTACACATTCCTTGAAAGACATCACCTGTAAAATGGGTACCCCTATCACTTTCAATGATTCTAGGGATACCATATCTACATACAAATTCCTGCACAATTTTCTTAGCTGTAAACATGGCAGTATTTGTAGCTGCTGGAAATGCTTCGACCCAATTCGAGAAAACATCTATACAGACAAGTACATATTTCAAATTTCGACATGGGGGTAATTGAATGAAGTCAATTTGTATTACCTGGAAAGGGCCGCCGGCAGGTGGGATATGGGATGGTTCTGTAGGTATTGCTTTTCCAATATTCTTTCTCAGACAGGTAAGGCATGACATTGCTCTTTTACTCGCATGAGAGGAGAATCCTGGGGCGCACCAGTATGCTCTTACCAATTTGCACATCCCCTCCTTGCCTAGATGAGTCAGCCCGTGAGCTGCTTCAGCCAGACATGGAAGGTATGCCCTGGGGGCCACCGGTTTACCATGTCCATCCGTCCAGAGCCCTGAGGACTCCTGGCCATATCCCTTTGCCTTCCAGACTGCTCTTTCCTGTGTGGAACACAAATTCTGCATCTCACACAACTTCTGTGTGTTGATGGTATTAAATACCATCAGTTGTGTGGTGTCTGTCCGTATGGGGGTAGCAGCTGCAAGCTTTGCGGCCTCGTCTGCTCGGCTGTTACCAAGGGATACTGGGTCTTGGCTATATGTATGTGCTTTACATTTGATAACAGCCACTCTGTCGGGTTCCTGTATCGCTGTTAGAAGCCTTTTTATATGAGCTGCATGCGCTATCGGTGTACCAGCCGCCGTCATGAAATTTCTGAGCCGCCATAGCGCTCCGAAATCATGTACTACCCCGAAGGCGTATCTAGAATCGGTGTAGATATTGGCTGACTTACCCTTAGCCAATTCACATGCTCTGGTTAGGGCGACCAGTTCAGCAACCTGGGCTGAGTGAGGTGGGCCTAGCGGTTCCGCTTCTATGGTGTCTTGGTCATCTACGACTGCGTATCCAGTACACAAGTCTCCCGAGTCTGACTGTCTGTGACAACTACCGTCCGTGTAGAACGTGAGTTCTGCATCTTCCAGTGGATTGTCACTGATGTCAGGCCTTGCGGTAAAATTTTGGGTCAAATATTCCATACAATCATGTGTATCTTCCTTTGCATTAAATCCTCCTTCCCCATCACTCTCACCTTCCACCCTTTGTGTCTGACCAGGCACACCTGGGAGAAATGTTGCAGGGTTTAATGCACTGCATCTCCTTATGGTGATGTTTACTGGGGCCATTAATGCCAATTCCCATCTTGTAAACCTTGCTGATGAGACGTGTCTGGTTTGGGCAGAATTCAATAAGGCAGATACCGCATGCGGTGTATGGATTGTGAGGTTGTGGCCTAGCACGACATCTTCGCTTTTCGTCACTAGCAATGCTATCGCCGCAACGCTACGCAAGCATGTGGGGAGGGATCGCGCTACCGTGTCTAGCTGGGCGCTGTAGTATGCAATTGGCCTGCTGGCGTCACCGTGTTTTTGTGTTAGTACACCTGCTGCGCACCCAGCACTTTCTGTTCCGTATAGTTCAAAGGGTTTCCCATAGTCTGGCATACCTAGTGCTGGTGCCTGCGTTAGACACTGTTTGAGTCTCTCAAATGCTGTTTCGGATTCGTCTGTATGCGAAATCCGATCAGGTTTGTTTGAGGAGACCATTTCCTGCAAAGGTAGCGCCAATATGGAAAACCCTGGGATCCAATTACGGCAATACCCACACATTCCTAGAAACGTCCTGATCTGTTGTTGGGTTTGTGGCAGTGTCATGTCTCTAATGGCTTGGATTCTATCAGCGGTCAGGTGTCTCAGTCCTTGTGTTAGACAGTGTCCCAAATATTTTACCTTAGTTTGGCATAATTGCAACTTGTCTTTGGAAACCTTGTGACCTGTGTCTGAAAGATGAAACAGGAGCTGTTTCGTATCCTTCAGGGAAGCTTCCAATGAATCAGAACACAGTAGTAGATCATCCACGTACTGTATCAACACTGATCCACTCTCCGGTTGGAAAGACTGTAAACAATCATGCAAAGCCTGAGAAAATATACTTGGACTATCTATGAAACCTTGGGGTAACCGAGTCCACGTGTATTGGACTCCTCTGTATGTGAATGCAAACAAATATTGGCTGTCAGGGTGCAGAGGTACCGAAAAGAATGCGGAGCAGAGGTCAATAACAGTGAAAAATTTGGCAGTGGGAGGAATTTGCATTAGGATGACAGCTGGATTAGGCACTACGGGGAACTGACTCTCAACTATTTTGTTAATCCCCCTTAGATCCTGCACTAGCCTGCAACCCCTCCCCCCACTCTTTTTAACAGGGAAGATGGGACTATTTGCTGTGCTGGACGTTCTTACTAGAATGCCCTGTTGTAGCAAGCGCTCTATTACTGGGAAAACTCCTAACTCCACCTCTGGCTTCAGAGGATACTGTGGGATTTTTGGAGCTATCCTACCATCTTTTACTTGTACAACTACTGGAGCTACGTTTGCCATTAATCCAGTGTCCTGTCCATCTTTTGTCCAAAGTGACTCTGGTATCTGAGATGTCATCTCTTCTACTTGGGATGGATTCCTATTTGTCATAATGGAATGTGACATTAATTTTGATGGGGAGTCTAACATGTCTCGTACTTCCTGAGCGTGATTCTCAGGGATGTCCAAGAATACACCTTCAGGAGTACAATAAATGACGCAACCCATTTTACATAGTAAGTCTCTTCCCAGGAGATTAGTTGGTGCCGATGCAGCCAGCAAAAAGGAATGCTTGGTATGCAAAGGCCCTATTGTAATCTCGGCTGGTTTGCTAACAGGGTAGTGCTGGACTACTCCTGTTACTCCCATGGCTGGAATTGTCCTACCAGTGGTTCTCATGCCCACTGTCGAATTTATCACTGACTTGGCCGCCCCTGTGTCTACAAGAAAGTTTAAAGTTTTAACAGCTACATTGATTGCAATTTCTGGTTCGCTTCCAAGACTAGCAATCAACTTAACTGGGTGCAGATTACAGGTATGGCCACACCCCTATTGGGTATGCTGACCTCCCTGAATCCCGCTGGCAGCGACTACTTGTGCGGGGGTTAGCTGGGAACTACCAGAGGCATGCCAATCTCTGGTCGGGGGATATCTTTTTGTTTCCCCTGTATGTGGCTCAAAACTCCGCCTCTGTGGACCCTGCTCCCAATGTCGTGTGTCGTGTCGTTGTCTAGGGGGTTGAAAAGATCTTTGTACATTCTTTGTTCTACATTCTCGTGCAAAGTGTCCCGGTCTGTTACAAGAAAAACATGTTATTACACTTGCCTTACCCACAGGATTCGGTGGTACATACGCAGGCTGCCTTGTGGTCAGCGCCTGTATACTTACGGACATCAACTTATCACTTTGCGATTCCCTGTGCCTAGTGATGTTTCTGTCGTGATCAATAGCAGCCTCTCTCAATGTGGACACTGACAGACCTCGCCAACATGGCTGCGTGGTCTGTACCCTAGCTTTTAATGTTTCTTTCAAACCATCCATCAGTACAGATACTGCTACTTCTCGATGGTTTGGGTTGGTCTTAATGTCTTCTATACCAGTGTACTTTGCCATTTCTAATAGTGCCCGGTGAAAATATTCTGTTGCCGTTTCGGACTCCTTTTGCTTAATGGAAAATATTTTATTCCATTTAACAACGGCTGGGAAATACTCCTTTAGCTGTAAATTTATCCTTTTTACATTATCCTTGTTGTACACGTCTGTAAGCGGTACATCTTTATCCAATGCACAGTCAGCTAAAAATTGAGTTGCGTCAACATTGGAAGGTAAACAAGCTCTTAGCAGTATCTGCCAATCCTTGTTGTTGGGTTCTACAGTGTTACCTAGATCCCTGATGTATTTTTGGCTAGCAACTAAGTCCTTTCTGGGGTCAGGAAATTCGGACACTATTGTTCTTAATTCCATTCTGGAAAATGGAGTGTACATGGCAATGTTCCTTATGGGAGTGGCTCCAGACACATCTGTTTTTCCATTGGGAACTGCTATTACCCTTACAGGAGCAATTCTAACAGCCTCTTCCTGTGTAGATTCTACTGCTTGTTGTGGTACAATTGTTTCAGTGTAGTGCATGGTGCCGTACTTACCCGTTGACACGACCTCACCTATCCCTCCGCTAGGGGCTTTCACTAATCTCGTGGGTGTCGCTGTGCCTACTGTGGTCTCTGCTATGGTGGCTGCAAGAGAGAGAGCTGAAATTGTTGCTGAATCGTCTTCTTGATCACACTCCTGAGGAAGGTTCAAAACAGGGTACATCTTGCACGGGTTAATACTTGCATGAGTTATTTGGTTAACATCATTAACATTTACAGGGTTACTAAGAGTTTGTGTTTTACAACCCAGTGCGTTTCTCTCCGCAATCAACTTCTCTCCTGCAATGTATGGTGGAGGAGGAGCTGTGGCTATCAGCTTCCTGACTGCCCCAGATCCTGCCGCCAGAGCCAAACCTCTCTGTATCTCACCTTCCTGGTGCCATAACTGTAAATAATCATGATGTTGAATTCGTCTCTTTGCTGATTTTACGAGACATATCCTCCTCCTTAAATTTTGTAACACTTCTGGACTAAAGCTACCTATTCTTGGGAATTTGTCCCTGTCTTGTACAGTCATTCTTTCCCATTCATCACATAAAGATTCGGTGTGACTTCCATATTTTTCACACATTACATATCGTGCCGACCCAACTGGTCGGTTCACAGAATCAACCTGAACCAAGGTTGATCGCCCCCTACCTGAGCAACTGGCCCCCATAGTCTGCAGGTGTTGCTTAGTCCTCCTTGGATCTCTGTATCAAGGTTTTCAGCAAGCCTTTACAGACAACCAAATTACTCCACAGTAGGCCGGCGGTGGCGGTTTACCGAGTACCCCACTCACTCGCCCACCTCGACCAATACGACCTGATCACACCGACGTGGTGCTGGCGTACTCGATACAGGGCCCCTATGGAACCTTCAGTTTACTGGAACATATGAGGGTTACCCGCAGGACACTTACTCTTTCCAGTAAAGGTGGGGTTGTTAGATAGTTCCTGAGTGACCAGCGAACTTCCCTTTAAAAATAAAAAATTACACAAATCACGTCAGAATGTACAAATAGCGTTTGTGACCACTTTACTCTAATGGTATTAGGTCAGATTACTAACTACTGCACACAATTACGTGCGGTCCAATCGTTCAGTACACAAGCACTACTTGTTATGTACTGAAAGATCAATGGAATCGATGTTTCCGGCCGCGATTCCTTCAGCAAGAGCTTATGGCCTATATGGGTTCTGCACCAACACCCCAGGCGTTGTGCCACTGGACTTTTATAGCGGACCTTTTACCTTACGACCTCCTGGTCTTGTTACCTTATGACCTCCTGGTCTTGTTACCTTATGGTCCGCTATACTCTAATGCTCAAATATTATTTAACCAGGGATGCCTCCCTAGCCACCGTATATGTCACTTACACGTATGTCCCTTGACGAGTACCCGGCTTTCCTTTTGGTTCCACCTTAAAGTTGTATAAACTTATGTATAAAAAAAAAAACACACTCACTCAACACATGTACACTTTTGTTTCTATATCTATTTCTGCGCAGAAATTGTCTTCAGTCCAACAGTGTTACCAATTAGGAGCAGGATCTGTTAAACTAAATTTCAGATTTTTTTTTTTTTTCCAAAAATAGATTTGCGTTATTTACCGCTTCGCGTTATCTACCGCTGTGCGTTACTTATCGCCTTTGCGCTAATTCTCGCTTTGCGCTAATTCACCTTTTTCGTGACTTGAGCTACGTGAGCGTAACCGGACGCTACGTTGCGTAATGTACGCTGCGTGCGTCTGCCTTTTGGATTGCGTACGCTAGTCTTTGTTAGCGACACGTGTACGCAATGCAAAGATCCACCGTAACACAATATATACTTTTATCAATGTAAATGATCCCTGATCATCTACCGCAATCCACACTGACTGCCTTGTCTCCTAGACAAATCGTGTGTTGTTCTATACTTTAACTATTACCTTTACTATGAAATAACAGCAAATCTCTTTTTTAGCACTTTCTATCAACTATAAAAATTGGCAAACAGGAATAGTGATATACGAAATTGAAAAAGAAATGCAGATAAATGTATGCGTGCGTGTATACGCAAGACAGAAGAGAAATAAAACAGTTGTTTTTTTTAAAGACACAAGCGTTTTGTTCTTACTTCCGGTTCCCGGATTCCTTCAGCACTCTTTATCTAAGCGAAGCAGACGCTTATCCCGTCAGCACTGGGAGACAACCTCCCACCCTTTGCTGGGGGATAATGTCTGCTGATCTACCTAGTGCAGATATGAGAAGGATAGGACGAGTCCCCAATTGACAATACTAAATTCCTTTGTCGTATAAACAACCCTTTATGAAGTCTAAGAACACTGTACGCTGTTTGCTTAAGAAGTACCGTAATGGTACGCTAGTTGCGTAACGATCGCTCAGCCGTAGGCGAGACGCTCAAGCGTCACGTTCGCTCACGGCCCAGTGATCACAGGACACGTTATTGGCTATGACTAGAGTAATGATTCGCTATGGCGTAGCTTACGCTCGAGACCACGAGGAGGTCACCAGCGGCGCAGACGCTCACAATGCTATACCTTTATGTCTAGACCTTATACTAATGAAATACACAGAATACCTTAATGTGAATACAGGGTGTAAGTGCAACCTTGTGTAACCTGACTAACTACAAAGCTGCTTGAGCGTCACCGACGCTCAAGTGAACACTTAACACTATAGAAAATACACAGATACTGGTTTAGGGTCCGAAGCCTATTAACTGTATTATATCTAATATACTTGTAAAAAGGGGATAACAGTACAAATGATACACTACAATATAACAAAGACTTCCTAACCACAAAACTAAACAATAAATACAATAAGTCAATACTACACTGACCTAAATGCAATACAATACAATGCTATAATACTATGAGAGATATAAGAGAAAAGAGGAGAGAGAGAGAGAGACGGAGAGAGATGAGAGAAATTGGCTCACAGTAAGACAATGATTACGGAGAGAAACTTACGCACAAAGGGTATGATCGCCTGCGCCTCGATATCCAGCTCCCGGCTATCAGCAGATAACCGTTGATGAGAGAGTGAGAGCTGGATGTGGTCGGCCTGCCTATTTATGCCCTACACACAATGCAATCTCATGGTCCTACAATCCCATTGTCCATTGGCCGAAGGAATTCGGCCCTGCATCATAACAAAAGGTCATAGGGTGATTCATACAGGTGGGCTGTGACGATTTCCAACAGCTCAGGTGGGTGGGAAACTGGGTTTCCCGCCGCATACCTGAGTATGTGTAAATAATAGAAATGGACATAAACTTCTTATGTCCATAACTATTCGCACGAGCGATTAATACGCTCCAAACCAACACCGGAATATTACTAATTAAATACTCTTCCGATGGGTACCAAACACTGCTGTATGATTCCTGTTAGACCCTTCGTACGATGCAAAGAGGGATTCCTTTAAACAGGGACCTTCTATTTTAACCAAACTTTCAGAATCTATCAAGGGGACCATGATCTACAAACTACATTAATTGTGAACATTTGTAACGAATGAGTCGCACGCTACGACTACATAAACTCTACCGTAAATACGCATACCGCGCCTGCGAGTGCACGTTATCGCGGGTATGCGCCTTCACGGGAGAGCGTACGCATGCGCAGCGCGGACCAGTGTGCGGTGCAAATATGGCAACGTGCATAGAGACATTTTTCTGACTTTGACAGTCCACCCTTTGGCAGTCAATAATAACTGCCACCTTCTAAAATATTTAAGGAGAAAAATGTAAGTCAGGGGTTAATTGATTTCCATGGTTGGGTAGGGGAGAAGAGTGGAGTAGGTGTGAAGAGGGTATGACCTAGTGAGAAAGTAGAAGCATGTGTGTATGAGTCCATGTTTGGAGGGTCATGTATCATCGTGCCGTACGTGTGGTAAATCTAGCTTCGAGGTATTGCGAAGTATACATTTGAATTCCTTCTTATCCTGTGGTACAGGTCTGTGGATGGGCTGTCAAACTCTACCGAGCTCATTTCGGCTGTGGTTGTAACAAAATGGGGATGCACATTTTAGTTGATGATACATGAATGGGGGAGGTATGTGGTTGCTGCTATCTGTGCCTGTATTCCCTATCGTCTATGTGTGTCGTTACCTGGGGGTTGTAGAGATGAAGATAAAGAACACTTACGAAAAATGCAATGATATTCTATGTCAGGGAAATGTACATCTGTTGTTGAAGTTGTGTTCGGTATCTGTTGAGAGTCGTCTTCTTTGCGCTGTATTGCTCCTTGGGCATGAGCAAATAGCTTTGTCTGAGCCATCAGATTTACAAAAATGTTGGGCTAGCGTGAGTTTAAAAATACTAGGGAAACTGGGGATCCATGGCAAAGTTCATCAAGTGTCCATATTTAAAGTTGTCAAATCTTCTTCTTTGGTGCTTGTCTGTTGTCTGTATAGCGTCTCGTCAACTTCCTCGTCCAAGGGGGTCTTTGTATCTTGGAGAAAAGCAGAAAAACAGGTGAAAGAAACGGACCGTATAATCGCATTTTCATCACATTCTGGTTTCTATCATTGGGTCATAAATCAAATCCAGGTTAATTACGGTTTCCTCACTCCTCAAGCTCATCACTTTTGTACTTTGTTTGCACCTCATTAAAGCCTGCC
The DNA here is from genome assembly GCF_028390025.1 of Pseudophryne corroboree. Classification (NCBI taxonomy): domain Eukaryota; kingdom Metazoa; phylum Chordata; class Amphibia; order Anura; family Myobatrachidae; genus Pseudophryne; species Pseudophryne corroboree. Next base: position 447,738,862 of record NC_086450.1, on the reverse strand, counting down.
CGCATCTAAATATCAATCCAATCGATATAATGACACCCAAGATACATAGTAGAAACTTTCCAACATCCATTATGACTCCTTGAGCCCAGTCTCCTAAACCGGAGAACCAATTTCGCGGGTTCAACCATGACACCCAACCAGTCAGCTCATTACCTACAGCAGCAAGGGTGAGATTGTGTTTTCGACGAAATTCCCACTTTAATTGCAGAATATCGTCCATCTTTTGGTCTATGACCTCTACCGGATCCTCGGTGCTATTTGTGATATACGTGCAACACTTTATGCCGTACTGTGTTGCCAATGTAACACAATATCCGCCTGTTACTGCTGTAAGATAATTAAGAACCATCCTATGCTGAACTAGTTCTGTTTTGTAAGCTTGAAGTTCTCTTCCAGTGTATCTAAACGTGTCATCATACATTTCAGTGATATTATCTAACAAATTGGCGAGTGCGGAAATGTATCTATAATTCATCACACCTCGAGCGGTGCGAGTGAAATCTAACGCTACCAGAACCTGAATCCCGGTGGATTCATGGATAAGATCAGAGGCCGGATGCTCTAACCTTTCTGACAGTTGTCTTTTAACTCGGTGCTCGTAATGAGTGTGAGTATAAGGAGCTTGGGCACCACGGTGTATGTCCTTCATTTTGTCATGTGTAACAGTCATCACTTCAGGCAATACTTTTCCAATATAACACAATCCTTCAGAGTTTGGGGCAAGCCACTTGTACGCCTTTCTCCCGCATATGAAATATGCATCATCGGGGAGAACATAAGGGACGGAGAAGGACATGACCATGTTACAAACCTTCCAGGTGAAATCTCCTGACCCTAATTCTTCCAACTGCTTAATGCACGTATCAGTTTGTACGATATGTGCACAGTATCCTGGTGACACCTCTCCAACTCTAGTAATCCTATTTCCTAAGGTATATCGATACCGGAAAGATTTTCCTCTACTGGCTATGTGGCGTACGAGCTCTGTATCTGTAGGCATTCTATCTGCTCTGTGTGAAAAGGTCATGGTAAGGTTGCTCCACGACACTTCCCAATTTCCCGGTTTTCTGGGATTGGAGATGTTGAAACATAAGAGGGACCTATCCACATGGTATTGGTGGAGCTTCAAACTAGGAGGGCTGGAGATGTTAAACCTCCGATCCACCGGTCTCCCACCACTTAGCTCAAGTACCTCCCCTAACGTTAAAGGAAATGGTACTAGCCCTGATTTGCTGTGACCCTGAGGTACTTGAGAGCATACCCAACAATCTGTTTGGTTTAACACGTTACCCACTAAGGAGTGATAGTCACTCAATGGATGCCGGTCCATATGGATATTAAAACTGGATTGGCATTTCTTTATGCACCCATCTTCAACCAGATTATCACAGAGCCTACAGATACAATTTTCTTCAGCTAACAATCCATCACAATTTCTTCTATCGGATCGTTTTCTGATACTCGCCTTTGCTTGTTGGTTTGGTTGATCTTGGAAAACTGCGCCTCCATCATCATAATCGGAACCCATTCCAGAACCTCTTTCGACCTCTATGGTACTCTCGCCGGAACAGACTGCTCTGGTCAACATCATGGTTAACATCAAAATCCGGATCACAGTCTCTTGGGGCAAGTCCATCTTTGAGGAGGAAATAGAGAAGAATGAGAAGGGGGAAAAAGAAATTTTAAGGGAGAGGGGCTGGGAAGTGGAGAAAAACAATAAAAGGGAGAAGGGAGTCGACAACTGCTTTCGGTCTTCAAGGCTCAGGTGCCGCCTCAGTCCTCCTGGAACAGACACTCTAGTGATACAACCTCTACCGTCTGTTCCTTATCACGGGACTTCTCTGGATCAGCAACCTTTTTGCAGTGGGATGAATGGACCCAAGTCTCTCTCTCAGCAACCTTCAATGCTGTGGTGCTAGTCAATAAGACCTGGTATGGTCCTTCCCATCTATCAATAAGACAACCTGAGCGTAGAAAATTTCGTATCATTACATAATTCCCAGGTTCAATGTCATGACAATTACTATCTGGTAAATCAGGAATCACCAACTTCAGATTATCATTTTGATTCCTCAACTGTTTACTCATGTTAATTAAGTATTTTACAGTTACTTCATTGTTACATTTCAAATCATCCTGAGGGTTAATCATGACATGCGGTTGTCGACCAAACAAGATTTCAAAAGGAGACAGATTAAGAGGGGACCTGGGAGTGGTTCTGATGCTATACAAAACAATGGGTAAAGCTTCTGGCCACGTCAATCCTGTCTCTGTCATTACTTTACTCAATTTATTTTTAATAGTGCTGTTCACTCTTTCGACCTTCGCGCTCGCCTGTGGACGGTACGGAGTGTGCAGCTTGCTATCAATTCCCATCAACTTACACATTCCTTGAAAGACATCACCTGTAAAATGGGTACCCCTATCACTTTCAATGATTCTAGGGATACCATATCTACATACAAATTCCTGCACAATTTTCTTAGCTGTAAACATGGCAGTATTTGTAGCTGCTGGAAATGCTTCGACCCAATTCGAGAAAACATCTATACAGACAAGTACATATTTCAAATTTCGACATGGGGGTAATTGAATGAAGTCAATTTGTATTACCTGGAAAGGGCCGCCGGCAGGTGGGATATGGGATGGTTCTGTAGGTATTGCTTTTCCAATATTCTTTCTCAGACAGGTAAGGCATGACATTGCTCTTTTACTCGCATGAGAGGAGAATCCTGGGGCGCACCAGTATGCTCTTACCAATTTGCACATCCCCTCCTTGCCTAGATGAGTCAGCCCGTGAGCTGCTTCAGCCAGACATGGAAGGTATGCCCTGGGGGCCACCGGTTTACCATGTCCATCCGTCCAGAGCCCTGAGGACTCCTGGCCATATCCCTTTGCCTTCCAGACTGCTCTTTCCTGTGTGGAACACAAATTCTGCATCTCACACAACTTCTGTGTGTTGATGGTATTAAATACCATCAGTTGTGTGGTGTCTGTCCGTATGGGGGTAGCAGCTGCAAGCTTTGCGGCCTCGTCTGCTCGGCTGTTACCAAGGGATACTGGGTCTTGGCTATATGTATGTGCTTTACATTTGATAACAGCCACTCTGTCGGGTTCCTGTATCGCTGTTAGAAGCCTTTTTATATGAGCTGCATGCGCTATCGGTGTACCAGCCGCCGTCATGAAATTTCTGAGCCGCCATAGCGCTCCGAAATCATGTACTACCCCGAAGGCGTATCTAGAATCGGTGTAGATATTGGCTGACTTACCCTTAGCCAATTCACATGCTCTGGTTAGGGCGACCAGTTCAGCAACCTGGGCTGAGTGAGGTGGGCCTAGCGGTTCCGCTTCTATGGTGTCTTGGTCATCTACGACTGCGTATCCAGTACACAAGTCTCCCGAGTCTGACTGTCTGTGACAACTACCGTCCGTGTAGAACGTGAGTTCTGCATCTTCCAGTGGATTGTCACTGATGTCAGGCCTTGCGGTAAAATTTTGGGTCAAATATTCCATACAATCATGTGTATCTTCCTTTGCATTAAATCCTCCTTCCCCATCACTCTCACCTTCCACCCTTTGTGTCTGACCAGGCACACCTGGGAGAAATGTTGCAGGGTTTAATGCACTGCATCTCCTTATGGTGATGTTTACTGGGGCCATTAATGCCAATTCCCATCTTGTAAACCTTGCTGATGAGACGTGTCTGGTTTGGGCAGAATTCAATAAGGCAGATACCGCATGCGGTGTATGGATTGTGAGGTTGTGGCCTAGCACGACATCTTCGCTTTTCGTCACTAGCAATGCTATCGCCGCAACGCTACGCAAGCATGTGGGGAGGGATCGCGCTACCGTGTCTAGCTGGGCGCTGTAGTATGCAATTGGCCTGCTGGCGTCACCGTGTTTTTGTGTTAGTACACCTGCTGCGCACCCAGCACTTTCTGTTCCGTATAGTTCAAAGGGTTTCCCATAGTCTGGCATACCTAGTGCTGGTGCCTGCGTTAGACACTGTTTGAGTCTCTCAAATGCTGTTTCGGATTCGTCTGTATGCGAAATCCGATCAGGTTTGTTTGAGGAGACCATTTCCTGCAAAGGTAGCGCCAATATGGAAAACCCTGGGATCCAATTACGGCAATACCCACACATTCCTAGAAACGTCCTGATCTGTTGTTGGGTTTGTGGCAGTGTCATGTCTCTAATGGCTTGGATTCTATCAGCGGTCAGGTGTCTCAGTCCTTGTGTTAGACAGTGTCCCAAATATTTTACCTTAGTTTGGCATAATTGCAACTTGTCTTTGGAAACCTTGTGACCTGTGTCTGAAAGATGAAACAGGAGCTGTTTCGTATCCTTCAGGGAAGCTTCCAATGAATCAGAACACAGTAGTAGATCATCCACGTACTGTATCAACACTGATCCACTCTCCGGTTGGAAAGACTGTAAACAATCATGCAAAGCCTGAGAAAATATACTTGGACTATCTATGAAACCTTGGGGTAACCGAGTCCACGTGTATTGGACTCCTCTGTATGTGAATGCAAACAAATATTGGCTGTCAGGGTGCAGAGGTACCGAAAAGAATGCGGAGCAGAGGTCAATAACAGTGAAAAATTTGGCAGTGGGAGGAATTTGCATTAGGATGACAGCTGGATTAGGCACTACGGGGAACTGACTCTCAACTATTTTGTTAATCCCCCTTAGATCCTGCACTAGCCTGCAACCCCTCCCCCCACTCTTTTTAACAGGGAAGATGGGACTATTTGCTGTGCTGGACGTTCTTACTAGAATGCCCTGTTGTAGCAAGCGCTCTATTACTGGGAAAACTCCTAACTCCACCTCTGGCTTCAGAGGATACTGTGGGATTTTTGGAGCTATCCTACCATCTTTTACTTGTACAACTACTGGAGCTACGTTTGCCATTAATCCAGTGTCCTGTCCATCTTTTGTCCAAAGTGACTCTGGTATCTGAGATGTCATCTCTTCTACTTGGGATGGATTCCTATTTGTCATAATGGAATGTGACATTAATTTTGATGGGGAGTCTAACATGTCTCGTACTTCCTGAGCGTGATTCTCAGGGATGTCCAAGAATACACCTTCAGGAGTACAATAAATGACGCAACCCATTTTACATAGTAAGTCTCTTCCCAGGAGATTAGTTGGTGCCGATGCAGCCAGCAAAAAGGAATGCTTGGTATGCAAAGGCCCTATTGTAATCTCGGCTGGTTTGCTAACAGGGTAGTGCTGGACTACTCCTGTTACTCCCATGGCTGGAATTGTCCTACCAGTGGTTCTCATGCCCACTGTCGAATTTATCACTGACTTGGCCGCCCCTGTGTCTACAAGAAAGTTTAAAGTTTTAACAGCTACATTGATTGCAATTTCTGGTTCGCTTCCAAGACTAGCAATCAACTTAACTGGGTGCAGATTACAGGTATGGCCACACCCCTATTGGGTATGCTGACCTCCCTGAATCCCGCTGGCAGCGACTACTTGTGCGGGGGTTAGCTGGGAACTACCAGAGGCATGCCAATCTCTGGTCGGGGGATATCTTTTTGTTTCCCCTGTATGTGGCTCAAAACTCCGCCTCTGTGGACCCTGCTCCCAATGTCGTGTGTCGTGTCGTTGTCTAGGGGGTTGAAAAGATCTTTGTACATTCTTTGTTCTACATTCTCGTGCAAAGTGTCCCGGTCTGTTACAAGAAAAACATGTTATTACACTTGCCTTACCCACAGGATTCGGTGGTACATACGCAGGCTGCCTTGTGGTCAGCGCCTGTATACTTACGGACATCAACTTATCACTTTGCGATTCCCTGTGCCTAGTGATGTTTCTGTCGTGATCAATAGCAGCCTCTCTCAATGTGGACACTGACAGACCTCGCCAACATGGCTGCGTGGTCTGTACCCTAGCTTTTAATGTTTCTTTCAAACCATCCATCAGTACAGATACTGCTACTTCTCGATGGTTTGGGTTGGTCTTAATGTCTTCTATACCAGTGTACTTTGCCATTTCTAATAGTGCCCGGTGAAAATATTCTGTTGCCGTTTCGGACTCCTTTTGCTTAATGGAAAATATTTTATTCCATTTAACAACGGCTGGGAAATACTCCTTTAGCTGTAAATTTATCCTTTTTACATTATCCTTGTTGTACACGTCTGTAAGCGGTACATCTTTATCCAATGCACAGTCAGCTAAAAATTGAGTTGCGTCAACATTGGAAGGTAAACAAGCTCTTAGCAGTATCTGCCAATCCTTGTTGTTGGGTTCTACAGTGTTACCTAGATCCCTGATGTATTTTTGGCTAGCAACTAAGTCCTTTCTGGGGTCAGGAAATTCGGACACTATTGTTCTTAATTCCATTCTGGAAAATGGAGTGTACATGGCAATGTTCCTTATGGGAGTGGCTCCAGACACATCTGTTTTTCCATTGGGAACTGCTATTACCCTTACAGGAGCAATTCTAACAGCCTCTTCCTGTGTAGATTCTACTGCTTGTTGTGGTACAATTGTTTCAGTGTAGTGCATGGTGCCGTACTTACCCGTTGACACGACCTCACCTATCCCTCCGCTAGGGGCTTTCACTAATCTCGTGGGTGTCGCTGTGCCTACTGTGGTCTCTGCTATGGTGGCTGCAAGAGAGAGAGCTGAAATTGTTGCTGAATCGTCTTCTTGATCACACTCCTGAGGAAGGTTCAAAACAGGGTACATCTTGCACGGGTTAATACTTGCATGAGTTATTTGGTTAACATCATTAACATTTACAGGGTTACTAAGAGTTTGTGTTTTACAACCCAGTGCGTTTCTCTCCGCAATCAACTTCTCTCCTGCAATGTATGGTGGAGGAGGAGCTGTGGCTATCAGCTTCCTGACTGCCCCAGATCCTGCCGCCAGAGCCAAACCTCTCTGTATCTCACCTTCCTGGTGCCATAACTGTAAATAATCATGATGTTGAATTCGTCTCTTTGCTGATTTTACGAGACATATCCTCCTCCTTAAATTTTGTAACACTTCTGGACTAAAGCTACCTATTCTTGGGAATTTGTCCCTGTCTTGTACAGTCATTCTTTCCCATTCATCACATAAAGATTCGGTGTGACTTCCATATTTTTCACACATTACATATCGTGCCGACCCAACTGGTCGGTTCACAGAATCAACCTGAACCAAGGTTGATCGCCCCCTACCTGAGCAACTGGCCCCCATAGTCTGCAGGTGTTGCTTAGTCCTCCTTGGATCTCTGTATCAAGGTTTTCAGCAAGCCTTTACAGACAACCAAATTACTCCACAGTAGGCCGGCGGTGGCGGTTTACCGAGTACCCCACTCACTCGCCCACCTCGACCAATACGACCTGATCACACCGACGTGGTGCTGGCGTACTCGATACAGGGCCCCTATGGAACCTTCAGTTTACTGGAACATATGAGGGTTACCCGCAGGACACTTACTCTTTCCAGTAAAGGTGGGGTTGTTAGATAGTTCCTGAGTGACCAGCGAACTTCCCTTTAAAAATAAAAAATTACACAAATCACGTCAGAATGTACAAATAGCGTTTGTGACCACTTTACTCTAATGGTATTAGGTCAGATTACTAACTACTGCACACAATTACGTGCGGTCCAATCGTTCAGTACACAAGCACTACTTGTTATGTACTGAAAGATCAATGGAATCGATGTTTCCGGCCGCGATTCCTTCAGCAAGAGCTTATGGCCTATATGGGTTCTGCACCAACACCCCAGGCGTTGTGCCACTGGACTTTTATAGCGGACCTTTTACCTTACGACCTCCTGGTCTTGTTACCTTATGACCTCCTGGTCTTGTTACCTTATGGTCCGCTATACTCTAATGCTCAAATATTATTTAACCAGGGATGCCTCCCTAGCCACCGTATATGTCACTTACACGTATGTCCCTTGACGAGTACCCGGCTTTCCTTTTGGTTCCACCTTAAAGTTGTATAAACTTATGTATAAAAAAAAAAACACACTCACTCAACACATGTACACTTTTGTTTCTATATCTATTTCTGCGCAGAAATTGTCTTCAGTCCAACAGTGTTACCAATTAGGAGCAGGATCTGTTAAACTAAATTTCAGATTTTTTTTTTTTTTCCAAAAATAGATTTGCGTTATTTACCGCTTCGCGTTATCTACCGCTGTGCGTTACTTATCGCCTTTGCGCTAATTCTCGCTTTGCGCTAATTCACCTTTTTCGTGACTTGAGCTACGTGAGCGTAACCGGACGCTACGTTGCGTAATGTACGCTGCGTGCGTCTGCCTTTTGGATTGCGTACGCTAGTCTTTGTTAGCGACACGTGTACGCAATGCAAAGATCCACCGTAACACAATATATACTTTTATCAATGTAAATGATCCCTGATCATCTACCGCAATCCACACTGACTGCCTTGTCTCCTAGACAAATCGTGTGTTGTTCTATACTTTAACTATTACCTTTACTATGAAATAACAGCAAATCTCTTTTTTAGCACTTTCTATCAACTATAAAAATTGGCAAACAGGAATAGTGATATACGAAATTGAAAAAGAAATGCAGATAAATGTATGCGTGCGTGTATACGCAAGACAGAAGAGAAATAAAACAGTTGTTTTTTTTAAAGACACAAGCGTTTTGTTCTTACTTCCGGTTCCCGGATTCCTTCAGCACTCTTTATCTAAGCGAAGCAGACGCTTATCCCGTCAGCACTGGGAGACAACCTCCCACCCTTTGCTGGGGGATAATGTCTGCTGATCTACCTAGTGCAGATATGAGAAGGATAGGACGAGTCCCCAATTGACAATACTAAATTCCTTTGTCGTATAAACAACCCTTTATGAAGTCTAAGAACACTGTACGCTGTTTGCTTAAGAAGTACCGTAATGGTACGCTAGTTGCGTAACGATCGCTCAGCCGTAGGCGAGACGCTCAAGCGTCACGTTCGCTCACGGCCCAGTGATCACAGGACACGTTATTGGCTATGACTAGAGTAATGATTCGCTATGGCGTAGCTTACGCTCGAGACCACGAGGAGGTCACCAGCGGCGCAGACGCTCACAATGCTATACCTTTATGTCTAGACCTTATACTAATGAAATACACAGAATACCTTAATGTGAATACAGGGTGTAAGTGCAACCTTGTGTAACCTGACTAACTACAAAGCTGCTTGAGCGTCACCGACGCTCAAGTGAACACTTAACACTATAGAAAATACACAGATACTGGTTTAGGGTCCGAAGCCTATTAACTGTATTATATCTAATATACTTGTAAAAAGGGGATAACAGTACAAATGATACACTACAATATAACAAAGACTTCCTAACCACAAAACTAAACAATAAATACAATAAGTCAATACTACACTGACCTAAATGCAATACAATACAATGCTATAATACTATGAGAGATATAAGAGAAAAGAGGAGAGAGAGAGAGAGACGGAGAGAGATGAGAGAAATTGGCTCACAGTAAGACAATGATTACGGAGAGAAACTTACGCACAAAGGGTATGATCGCCTGCGCCTCGATATCCAGCTCCCGGCTATCAGCAGATAACCGTTGATGAGAGAGTGAGAGCTGGATGTGGTCGGCCTGCCTATTTATGCCCTACACACAATGCAATCTCATGGTCCTACAATCCCATTGTCCATTGGCCGAAGGAATTCGGCCCTGCATCATAACAAAAGGTCATAGGGTGATTCATACAGGTGGGCTGTGACGATTTCCAACAGCTCAGGTGGGTGGGAAACTGGGTTTCCCGCCGCATACCTGAGTATGTGTAAATAATAGAAATGGACATAAACTTCTTATGTCCATAACTATTCGCACGAGCGATTAATACGCTCCAAACCAACACCGGAATATTACTAATTAAATACTCTTCCGATGGGTACCAAACACTGCTGTATGATTCCTGTTAGACCCTTCGTACGATGCAAAGAGGGATTCCTTTAAACAGGGACCTTCTATTTTAACCAAACTTTCAGAATCTATCAAGGGGACCATGATCTACAAACTACATTAATTGTGAACATTTGTAACGAATGAGTCGCACGCTACGACTACATAAACTCTACCGTAAATACGCATACCGCGCCTGCGAGTGCACATTATCGCGGGTATGCGCCTTCACGGGAGAGCGTACGCATGCGCAGCGCGGACCAGTGTGCGGTGCAAATATGGCAACGTGCATAGAGACATTTTTCTGACTTTGACAGTCCACCCTTTGGCAGTCAATAATAACTGCCACCTTCTAAAATATTTAAGGAGAAAAATGTAAGTCAGGGGTTAATTGATTTCCATGGTTGGGTAGGGGAGAAGAGTGGAGTAGGTGTGAAGAGGGTATGACCTAGTGAGAAAGTAGAAGCATGTGTGTATGAGTCCATGTTTGGAGGGTCATGTATCATCGTGCCGTACGTGTGGTAAATCTAGCTTCGAGGTATTGCGAAGTATACATTTGAATTCCTTCTTATCCTGTGGTACAGGTCTGTGGATGGGCTGTCAAACTCTACCGAGCTCATTTCGGCTGTGGTTGTAACAAAATGGGGATGCACATTTTAGTTGATGATACATGAATGGGGGAGGTATGTGGTTGCTGCTATCTGTGCCTGTATTCCCTATCGTCTATGTGTGTCGTTACCTGGGGGTTGTAGAGATGAAGATAAAGAACACTTACGAAAAATGCAATGATATTCTATGTCAGGGAAATGTACATCTGTTGTTGAAGTTGTGTTCGGTATCTGTTGAGAGTCGTCTTCTTTGCGCTGTATTGCTCCTTGGGCATGAGCAAATAGCTTTGTCTGAGCCATCAGATTTACAAAAATGTTGGGCTAGCGTGAGTTTAAAAATACTAGGGAAACTGGGGATCCATGGCAAAGTTCATCAAGTGTCCATATTTAAAGTTGTCAAATCTTCTTCTTTGGTGCTTGTCTGTTGTCTGTATAGCGTCTCGTCAACTTCCTCGTCCAAGGGGGTCTTTGTATCTTGGAGAAAAGCAGAAAAACAGGTGAAAGAAACGGACCGTATAATCGCATTTTCATCACATTCTGGTTTCTATCATTGGGTCATAAATCAAATCCAGGTTAATTACGGTTTCCTCACTCCTCAAGCTCATCACTTTTGTACTTTGTTTGCACCTCATTAAAGCCTGCCCGCATCTAAATATCAATCCAATCGATATAATGACACCCAAGATACATAGTAGAAACTTTCCAACATCCATTATGACTCCTTGAGCCCAGTCTCCTAAACCGGAGAACCAATTTCGCGGGTTCAACCATGACACCCAACCAGTCAGCTCATTACCTACAGCAGCAAGGGTGAGATTGTGTTTTCGACGAAATTCCCACTTTAATTGCAGAATATCGTCCATCTTTTGGTCTATGACCTCTACCGGATCCTCGGTGCTATTTGTGATATACGTGCAACACTTTATGCCGTACTGTGTTGCCAATGTAACACAATATCCGCCTGTTACTGCTGTAAGATAATTAAGAACCATCCTATGCTGAACTAGTTCTGTTTTGTAAGCTTGAAGTTCTCTTCCAGTGTATCTAAACGTGTCATCATACATTTCAGTGATATTATCTAACAAATTGGCGAGTGCGGAAATGTATCTATAATTCATCACACCTCGAGCGGTGCGAGTGAAATCTAACGCTACCAGAACCTGAATCCCGGTGGATTCATGGATAAGATCAGAGGCCGGATGCTCTAACCTTTCTGACAGTTGTCTTTTAACTCGGTGCTCGTAATGAGTGTGAGTATAAGGAGCTTGGGCACCACGGTGTATGTCCTTCATTTTGTCATGTGTAACAGTCATCACTTCAGGCAATACTTTTCCAATATAACACAATCCTTCAGAGTTTGGGGCAAGCCACTTGTACGCCTTTCTCCCGCATATGAAATATGCATCATCGGGGAGAACATAAGGGACGGAGAAGGACATGACCATGTTACAAACCTTCCAGGTGAAATCTCCTGACCCTAATTCTTCCAACTGCTTAATGCACGTATCAGTTTGTACGATATGTGCACAGTATCCTGGTGACACCTCTCCAACTCTAGTAATCCTATTTCCTAAGGTATATCGATACCGGAAAGATTTTCCTCTACTGGCTATGTGGCGTACGAGCTCTGTATCTGTAGGCATTCTATCTGCTCTGTGTGAAAAGGTCATGGTAAGGTTGCTCCACGACACTTCCCAATTTCCCGGTTTTCTGGGATTGGAGATGTTGAAACATAAGAGGGACCTATCCACATGGTATTGGTGGAGCTTCAAACTAGGAGGGCTGGAGATGTTAAACCTCCGATCCACCGGTCTCCCACCACTTAGCTCAAGTACCTCCCCTAACGTTAAAGGAAATGGTACTAGCCCTGATTTGCTGTGACCCTGAGGTACTTGAGAGCATACCCAACAATCTGTTTGGTTTAACACGTTACCCACTAAGGAGTGATAGTCACTCAATGGATGCCGGTCCATATGGATATTAAAACTGGATTGGCATTTCTTTATGCACCCATCTTCAACCAGATTATCACAGAGCCTACAGATACAATTTTCTTCAGCTAACAATCCATCACAATTTCTTCTATCGGATCGTTTTCTGATACTCGCCTTTGCTTGTTGGTTTGGTTGATCTTGGAAAACTGCGCCTCCATCATCATAATCGGAACCCATTCCAGAACCTCTTTCGACCTCTATGGTACTCTCGCCGGAACAGACTGCTCTGGTCAACATCATGGTTAACATCAAAATCCGGATCACAGTCTCTTGGGGCAAGTCCATCTTTGAGGAGGAAATAGAGAAGAATGAGAAGGGGGAAAAAGAAATTTTAAGGGAGAGGGGCTGGGAAGTGGAGAAAAACAATAAAAGGGAGAAGGGAGTCGACAACTGCTTTCGGTCTTCAAGGCTCAGGTGCCGCCTCAGTCCTCCTGGAACAGACACTCTAGTGATACAACCTCTACCGTCTGTTCCTTATCACGGGACTTCTCTGGATCAGCAACCTTTTTGCAGTGGGATGAATGGACCCAAGTCTCTCTCTCAGCAACCTTCAATGCTGTGGTGCTAGTCAATAAGACCTGGTATGGTCCTTCCCATCTATCAATAAGACAACCTGAGCGTAGAAAATTTCGTATCATTACATAATTCCCAGGTTCAATGTCATGACAATTACTATCTGGTAAATCAGGAATCACCAACTTCAGATTATCATTTTGATTCCTCAACTGTTTACTCATGTTAATTAAGTATTTTACAGTTACTTCATTGTTACATTTCAAATCATCCTGAGGGTTAATCATGACATGCGGTTGTCGACCAAACAAGATTTCAAAAGGAGACAGATTAAGAGGGGACCTGGGAGTGGTTCTGATGCTATACAAAACAATGGGTAAAGCTTCTGGCCACGTCAATCCTGTCTCTGTCATTACTTTACTCAATTTATTTTTAATAGTGCTGTTCACTCTTTCGACCTTCGCGCTCGCCTGTGGACGGTACGGAGTGTGCAGCTTGCTATCAATTCCCATCAACTTACACATTCCTTGAAAGACATCACCTGTAAAATGGGTACCCCTATCACTTTCAATGATTCTAGGGATACCATATCTACATACAAATTCCTGCACAATTTTCTTAGCTGTAAACATGGCAGTATTTGTAGCTGCTGGAAATGCTTCGACCCAATTCGAGAAAACATCTATACAGACAAGTACATATTTCAAATTTCGACATGGGGGTAATTGAATGAAGTCAATTTGTATTACCTGGAAAGGGCCGCCGGCAGGTGGGATATGGGATGGTTCTGTAGGTATTGCTTTTCCAATATTCTTTCTCAGACAGGTAAGGCATGACATTGCTCTTTTACTCGCATGAGAGGAGAATCCTGGGGCGCACCAGTATGCTCTTACCAATTTGCACATCCCCTCCTTGCCTAGATGAGTCAGCCCGTGAGCTGCTTCAGCCAGACATGGAAGGTATGCCCTGGGGGCCACCGGTTTACCATGTCCATCCGTCCAGAGCCCTGAGGACTCCTGGCCATATCCCTTTGCCTTCCAGACTGCTCTTTCCTGTGTGGAACACAAATTCTGCATCTCACACAACTTCTGTGTGTTGATGGTATTAAATACCATCAGTTGTGTGGTGTCTGTCCGTATGGGGGTAGCAGCTGCAAGCTTTGCGGCCTCGTCTGCTCGGCTGTTACCAAGGGATACTGGGTCTTGGCTATATGTATGTGCTTTACATTTGATAACAGCCACTCTGTCGGGTTCCTGTATCGCTGTTAGAAGCCTTTTTATATGAGCTGCATGCGCTATCGGTGTACCAGCCGCCGTCATGAAATTTCTGAGCCGCCATAGCGCTCCGAAATCATGTACTACCCCGAAGGCGTATCTAGAATCGGTGTAGATATTGGCTGACTTACCCTTAGCCAATTCACATGCTCTGGTTAGGGCGACCAGTTCAGCAACCTGGGCTGAGTGAGGTGGGCCTAGCGGTTCCGCTTCTATGGTGTCTTGGTCATCTACGACTGCGTATCCAGTACACAAGTCTCCCGAGTCTGACTGTCTGTGACAACTACCGTCCGTGTAGAACGTGAGTTCTGCATCTTCCAGTGGATTGTCACTGATGTCAGGCCTTGCGGTAAAATTTTGGGTCAAATATTCCATACAATCATGTGTATCTTCCTTTGCATTAAATCCTCCTTCCCCATCACTCTCACCTTCCACCCTTTGTGTCTGACCAGGCACACCTGGGAGAAATGTTGCAGGGTTTAATGCACTGCATCTCCTTATGGTGATGTTTACTGGGGCCATTAATGCCAATTCCCATCTTGTAAACCTTGCTGATGAGACGTGTCTGGTTTGGGCAGAATTCAATAAGGCAGATACCGCATGCGGTGTATGGATTGTGAGGTTGTGGCCTAGCACGACATCTTCGCTTTTCGTCACTAGCAATGCTATCGCCGCAACGCTACGCAAGCATGTGGGGAGGGATCGCGCTACCGTGTCTAGCTGGGCGCTGTAGTATGCAATTGGCCTGCTGGCGTCACCGTGTTTTTGTGTTAGTACACCTGCTGCGCACCCAGCACTTTCTGTTCCGTATAGTTCAAAGGGTTTCCCATAGTCTGGCATACCTAGTGCTGGTGCCTGCGTTAGACACTGTTTGAGTCTCTCAAATGCTGTTTCGGATTCGTCTGTATGCGAAATCCGATCAGGTTTGTTTGAGGAGACCATTTCCTGCAAAGGTAGCGCCAATATGGAAAACCCTGGGATCCAATTACGGCAATACCCACACATTCCTAGAAACGTCCTGATCTGTTGTTGGGTTTGTGGCAGTGTCATGTCTCTAATGGCTTGGATTCTATCAGCGGTCAGGTGTCTCAGTCCTTGTGTTAGACAGTGTCCCAAATATTTTACCTTAGTTTGGCATAATTGCAACTTGTCTTTGGAAACCTTGTGACCTGTGTCTGAAAGATGAAACAGGAGCTGTTTCGTATCCTTCAGGGAAGCTTCCAATGAATCAGAACACAGTAGTAGATCATCCACGTACTGTATCAACACTGATCCACTCTCCGGTTGGAAAGACTGTAAACAATCATGCAAAGCCTGAGAAAATATACTTGGACTATCTATGAAACCTTGGGGTAACCGAGTCCACGTGTATTGGACTCCTCTGTATGTGAATGCAAACAAATATTGGCTGTCAGGGTGCAGAGGTACCGAAAAGAATGCGGAGCAGAGGTCAATAACAGTGAAAAATTTGGCAGTGGGAGGAATTTGCATTAGGATGACAGCTGGATTAGGCACTACGGGGAACTGACTCTCAACTATTTTGTTAATCCCCCTTAGATCCTGCACTAGCCTGCAACCCCTCCCCCCACTCTTTTTAACAGGGAAGATGGGACTATTTGCTGTGCTGGACGTTCTTACTAGAATGCCCTGTTGTAGCAAGCGCTCTATTACTGGGAAAACTCCTAACTCCACCTCTGGCTTCAGAGGATACTGTGGGATTTTTGGAGCTATCCTACCATCTTTTACTTGTACAACTACTGGAGCTACGTTTGCCATTAATCCAGTGTCCTGTCCATCTTTTGTCCAAAGTGACTCTGGTATCTGAGATGTCATCTCTTCTACTTGGGATGGATTCCTATTTGTCATAATGGAATGTGACATTAATTTTGATGGGGAGTCTAACATGTCTCGTACTTCCTGAGCGTGATTCTCAGGGATGTCCAAGAATACACCTTCAGGAGTACAATAAATGACGCAACCCATTTTACATAGTAAGTCTCTTCCCAGGAGATTAGTTGGTGCCGATGCAGCCAGCAAAAAGGAATGCTTGGTATGCAAAGGCCCTATTGTAATCTCGGCTGGTTTGCTAACAGGGTAGTGCTGGACTACTCCTGTTACTCCCATGGCTGGAATTGTCCTACCAGTGGTTCTCATGCCCACTGTCGAATTTATCACTGACTTGGCCGCCCCTGTGTCTACAAGAAAGTTTAAAGTTTTACCAGCTACATTGATTGCAATTTCTGGTTCGCTTCCAAGACTAGCAATCAACTTAACTGGGTGCAGATTACAGGTATGGCCACACCCCTATTGGGTATGCTGACCTCCCTGAATCCCGCTGGCAGCGACTACTTGTGCGGGGGTTAGCTGGGAACTACCAGAGGCATGCCAATCTCTGGTCGGGGGATATCTTTTTGTTTCCCCTGTATGTGGCTCAAAACTCCGCCTCTGTGGACCCTGCTCCCAATGTCGTGTGTCGTGTCGTTGTCTAGGGGGTTGAAAAGATCTTTGTACATTCTTTGTTCTACATTCTCGTGCAAAGTGTCCCGGTCTGTTACAAGAAAAACATGTTATTACACTTGCCTTACCCACAGGATTCGGTGGTACATACGCAGGCTGCCTTGTGGTCAGCGCCTGTATACTTACGGACATCAACTTATCACTTTGCGATTCCCTGTGCCTAGTGATGTTTCTGTCGTGATCAATAGCAGCCTCTCTCAATGTGGACACTGACAGACCTCGCCAACATGGCTGCGTGGTCTGTACCCTAGCTTTTAATGTTTCTTTCAAACCATCCATCAGTACAGATACTGCTACTTCTCGATGGTTTGGGTTGGTCTTAATGTCTTCTATACCAGTGTACTTTGCCATTTCTAATAGTGCCCGGTGAAAATATTCTGTTGCCGTTTCGGACTCCTTTTGCTTAATGGAAAATATTTTATTCCATTTAACAACGGCTGGGAAATACTCCTTTAGCTGTAAATTTATCCTTTTTACATTATCCTTGTTGTACACGTCTGTAAGCGGTACATCTTTATCCAATGCACAGTCAGCTAAAAATTGAGTTGCGTCAACATTGGAAGGTAAACAAGCTCTTAGCAGTATCTGCCAATCCTTGTTGTTGGGTTCTACAGTGTTACCTAGATCCCTGATGTATTTTTGGCTAGCAACTAAGTCCTTTCTGGGGTCAGGAAATTCGGACACTATTGTTCTTAATTCCATTCTGGAAAATGGAGTGTACATGGCAATGTTCCTTATGGGAGTGGCTCCAGACACATCTGTTTTTCCATTGGGAACTGCTATTACCCTTACAGGAGCAATTCTAACAGCCTCTTCCTGTGTAGATTCTACTGCTTGTTGTGGTACAATTGTTTCAGTGTAGTGCATGGTGCCGTACTTACCCGTTGACACGACCTCACCTATCCCTCCGCTAGGGGCTTTCACTAATCTCGTGGGTGTCGCTGTGCCTACTGTGGTCTCTGCTATGGTGGCTGCAAGAGAGAGAGCTGAAATTGTTGCTGAATCGTCTTCTTGATCACACTCCTGAGGAAGGTTCAAAACAGGGTACATCTTGCACGGGTTAATACTTGCATGAGTTATTTGGTTAACATCATTAACATTTACAGGGTTACTAAGAGTTTGTGTTTTACAACCCAGTGCGTTTCTCTCCGCAATCAACTTCTCTCCTGCAATGTATGGTGGAGGAGGAGCTGTGGCTATCAGCTTCCTGACTGCCCCAGATCCTGCCGCCAGAGCCAAACCTCTCTGTATCTCACCTTCCTGGTGCCATAACTGTAAATAATCATGATGTTGAATTCGTCTCTTTGCTGATTTTACGAGACATATCCTCCTCCTTAAATTTTGTAACACTTCTGGACTAAAGCTACCTATTCTTGGGAATTTGTCCCTGTCTTGTACAGTCATTCTTTCCCATTCATCACATAAAGATTCGGTGTGACTTCCATATTTTTCACACATTACATATCGTGCCGACCCAACTGGTCGGTTCACAGAATCAACCTGAACCAAGGTTGATCGCCCCCTACCTGAGCAACTGGCCCCCATAGTCTGCAGGTGTTGCTTAGTCCTCCTTGGATCTCTGTATCAAGGTTTTCAGCAAGCCTTTACAGACAACCAAATTACTCCACAGTAGGCCGGCGGTGGCGGTTTACCGAGTACCCCACTCACTCGCCCACCTCGACCAATACGACCTGATCACACCGACGTGGTGCTGGCGTACTCGATACAGGGCCCCTATGGAACCTTCAGTTTACTGGAACATATGAGGGTTACCCGCAGGACACTTACTCTTTCCAGTAAAGGTGGGGTTGTTAGATAGTTCCTGAGTGACCAGCGAACTTCCCTTTAAAAATAAAAAATTACACAAATCACGTCAGAATGTACAAATAGCGTTTGTGACCACTTTACTCTAATGGTATTAGGTCAGATTACTAACTACTGCACACAATTACGTGCGGTCCAATCGTTCAGTACACAAGCACTACTTGTTATGTACTGAAAGATCAATGGAATCGATGTTTCCGGCCGCGATTCCTTCAGCAAGAGCTTATGGCCTATATGGGTTCTGCACCAACACCCCAGGCGTTGTGCCACTGGACTTTTATAGCGGACCTTTTACCTTACGACCTCCTGGTCTTGTTACCTTATGACCTCCTGGTCTTGTTACCTTATGGTCCGCTATACTCTAATGCTCAAATATTATTTAACCAGGGATGCCTCCCTAGCCACCGTATATGTCACTTACACGTATGTCCCTTGACGAGTACCCGGCTTTCCTTTTGGTTCCACCTTAAAGTTGTATAAACTTATGTATAAAAAAAAAAACACACTCACTCAACACATGTACACTTTTGTTTCTATATCTATTTCTGCGCAGAAATTGTCTTCAGTCCAACAGTGTTACCAATTAGGAGCAGGATCTGTTAAACTAAATTTCAGATTTTTTTTTTTTTTCCAAAAATAGATTTGCGTTATTTACCGCTTCGCGTTATCTACCGCTGTGCGTTACTTATCGCCTTTGCGCTAATTCTCGCTTTGCGCTAATTCACCTTTTTCGTGACTTGAGCTACGTGAGCGTAACCGGACGCTACGTTGCGTAATGTACGCTGCGTGCGTCTGCCTTTTGGATTGCGTACGCTAGTCTTTGTTAGCGACACGTGTACGCAATGCAAAGATCCACCGTAACACAATATATACTTTTATCAATGTAAATGATCCCTGATCATCTACCGCAATCCACACTGACTGCCTTGTCTCCTAGACAAATCGTGTGTTGTTCTATACTTTAACTATTACCTTTACTATGAAATAACAGCAAATCTCTTTTTTAGCACTTTCTATCAACTATAAAAATTGGCAAACAGGAATAGTGATATACGAAATTGAAAAAGAAATGCAGATAAATGTATGCGTGCGTGTATACGCAAGACAGAAGAGAAATAAAACAGTTGTTTTTTTTAAAGACACAAGCGTTTTGTTCTTACTTCCGGTTCCCGGATTCCTTCAGCACTCTTTATCTAAGCGAAGCAGACGCTTATCCCGTCAGCACTGGGAGACAACCTCCCACCCTTTGCTGGGGGATAATGTCTGCTGATCTACCTAGTGCAGATATGAGAAGGATAGGACGAGTCCCCAATTGACAATACTAAATTCCTTTGTCGTATAAACAACCCTTTATGAAGTCTAAGAACACTGTACGCTGTTTGCTTAAGAAGTACCGTAATGGTACGCTAGTTGCGTAACGATCGCTCAGCCGTAGGCGAGACGCTCAAGCGTCACGTTCGCTCACGGCCCAGTGATCACAGGACACGTTATTGGCTATGACTAGAGTAATGATTCGCTATGGCGTAGCTTACGCTCGAGACCACGAGGAGGTCACCAGCGGCGCAGACGCTCACAATGCTATACCTTTATGTCTAGACCTTATACTAATGAAATACACAGAATACCTTAATGTGAATACAGGGTGTAAGTGCAACCTTGTGTAACCTGACTAACTACAAAGCTGCTTGAGCGTCACCGACGCTCAAGTGAACACTTAACACTATAGAAAATACACAGATACTGGTTTAGGGTCCGAAGCCTATTAACTGTATTATATCTAATATACTTGTAAAAAGGGGATAACAGTACAAATGATACACTACAATATAACAAAGACTTCCTAACCACAAAACTAAACAATAAATACAATAAGTCAATACTACACTGACCTAAATGCAATACAATACAATGCTATAATACTATGAGAGATATAAGAGAAAAGAGGAGAGAGAGAGAGAGACGGAGAGAGATGAGAGAAATTGGCTCACAGTAAGACAATGATTACGGAGAGAAACTTACGCACAAAGGGTATGATCGCCTGCGCCTCGATATCCAGCTCCCGGCTATCAGCAGATAACCGTTGATGAGAGAGTGAGAGCTGGATGTGGTCGGCCTGCCTATTTATGCCCTACACACAATGCAATCTCATGGTCCTACAATCCCATTGTCCATTGGCCGAAGGAATTCGGCCCTGCATCATAACAAAAGGTCATAGGGTGATTCATACAGGTGGGCTGTGACGATTTCCAACAGCTCAGGTGGGTGGGAAACTGGGTTTCCCGCCGCATACCTGAGTATGTGTAAATAATAGAAATGGACATAAACTTCTTATGTCCATAACTATTCGCACGAGCGATTAATACGCTCCAAACCAACACCGGAATATTACTAATTAAATACTCTTCCGATGGGTACCAAACACTGCTGTATGATTCCTGTTAGACCCTTCGTACGATGCAAAGAGGGATTCCTTTAAACAGGGACCTTCTATTTTAACCAAACTTTCAGAATCTATCAAGGGGACCATGATCTACAAACTACATTAATTGTGAACATTTGTAACGAATGAGTCGCACGCTACGACTACATAAACTCTACCGTAAATACGCATACCGCGCCTGCGAGTGCACGTTATCGCGGGTATGCGCCTTCACGGGAGAGCGTACGCATGCGCAGCGCGGACCAGTGTGCGGTGCAAATATGGCAACGTGCATAGAGACATTTTTCTGACTTTGACAATATAGGCAAAGGAGGGGGAATGCACCTGACTCAAGCGCAGTGGAGAATGATTTCAACGTTGTGCAAGGTTCTGCAACCCTTTGAACTTGCCACACGTGAAGTCAGTTCAGACACTGCCAGCCTGAGTCAGATCATTCCCCTCATCAGGCTTTTGCAGAAGAAGCTGGAGACATTGAAGGAGGAGCTAAAACAGAGCGATTCCGCTAGGCATGTGGGACTTGTGGATGGAGCCCTTAATTCGCTTAACCAGGATTCACGGGTGGTCAGTCTGTTGAAATCAGAGCACTACATTTTGGCCACCGTGCTCGATCCTAGATTTAAAACCTACGTTGTATCTCTCTTTCCGGCAGACACAAGTCTGCAGAGGTTCAAAGACCTGCTGGTGAGAAAATTGTCAAGTCAAGCGGAACGTGACCCGTCAACAGCTCCTCCTTCACATTCTCCCGCAACTGGGGGTGCGAGGAAAAGGCTAAGAATTCCGAGCCCACTCGGCGGTGATGCAGGGCAGTCTGGAGCGAGTGCTGACATCTGGTCCGGACTGAAGGACCTGCCAACGATTACTGACATGTCGTCTACTGTCACTGCATATGATTCTCTCACCATTGAAAGAATGGTGGAGGATTATATGAGTGACCGCATCCAAGTTGGCACGTCAGACAGTCCGTACGTATACTGGCAGGAAAAAGAGGCAATTTGGAGGCCCTTGCAGAAACTGGCTTTATTTTACCTAAGTTGTCCACCCTCCAGTATGTACTCCGAAAGAGTGTTTAGTGCAGCCGCTCACCTTGTCAGCAATCGACATACAAGGTTACTTCCAGAAAATGTGGAGAAGATGATGTTCATCAAAATGAATTATAATCAATTCCTCCGTGGAGACATTCACCAGCAATTGCCTCCAGAAAGTACACAGGGACCTGAGATGGTGGATTCCAGTGGGGACAAATTAATAATATGTGAGGAGGGGGATGTACACAGTGAAAGGGGTGAGGAATCGGAGGATGATGATGAGGTGGACATCTTGCCTCTGTAGAGCCAGTTTGTGCAAGGAGAGATTGATTGCTTCTTTTTTGGTGGGGGCCCAAACCAACCAGTCATTTCAGTCACAGTCGTGTGGCAGACCCTGTCGCTGAAATGATGGGTTCGTTAAAGTGTGCATGTCCTGTTTATATAACATAAGGGTGGGTGGGAGGGCCCAAGGACAATTCCATCTTGCACCTCTTTTTTCTTTCATTTTTCTTTGCATCATGTGCTGTTTGGGGACAATTTTTTTGAAGTGCCATCCTGCCTGACACTGCAGTGCCACTCCTAGATGGGTCGGTCAGGTGTTTGTGTCGGCCACTTGTGTCGCTTAGCTTAGTCACACAGCGACCTTGGTGCGCCTCTTTTTTTCTTTGCATCATGTGCTGTTTGGGGACAATTTTTTTGAAGTGCCATCCTGCCTGACACTGCAGTGCCACTCCTAGATGGGCCAGGTGTTTGTGTCGGCCACTTGTGTCGCTTAGCTTAGTCACACAGCGACCTTGGTGCGCCTCTTTTTTTATTTGCATCATGTGCTGTTTGGGGACTATTTTTTTGAAGTGCCATCCTGCCTGACACTGCAGTGCCACTCCTAGATGGGCCAGGTGTTTGTGTCGGCCACTTGTGTCGCTTAGCTTAGCCATCCAGCGACCTTGGTGCACCTCTTTTTTTCTTTGCATCATGTGCTGTTTGGGGACTATTTTTTTTAAGTGCCATCCTGTCTGACACTGCAGTGCCACTCCTAGATGGGCCAGGTGTTTGTGTCGGCTACTTGGGTCGCTTAGCTTAGCCATCCAGCGACCTTGGTGCACCTCTTTTTTTCTTTGCATCATGTGCTGTTTGGGGACTATTTTTTTGAAGTGCCATCCTGTCTGACACTGCAGTGCCACTCCTAGATGGGCCATGTGTTTGTGTCGGCCACTTGGGTCGCTTAGCTTAGCCATCCAGCGACCTCGGTGCAAATTTTAGGACTAAAAATAATATTGTGAGGTGTTCAGAATAGACTGAAAATGAGTGGAAATTATGGTTATTGAAGTTAATAATACTATGGGATCAAAATGACCCCCAAATTCTATGATTTAAGCTGTTTTTGAGGGTTTTTTGTAAAAAAAACACCCGAATCCAAAACACACCCGAATCCGACAAAAAATTTTCAGGGAGGTTTTGCCAAAACGCGTCCGAATCCAAAACACGGCCGCGGACCCGAATCCAAAACCAAAACACAAAACCCGAAAAATTTACAGTGCACATCACTAGTAAAAAGGGGGACGCTGTTTGCCGTAATGTGTAAAAAGGGGGACGCTGTCTGCCGTAATGTGTAAAAAGGGGACGCTGTCTGCCGTAATGTGTAAAAAGAGGAATCTGTCCGCTGTAAGGTGTAAAAGGGTCTCTACCTGGTGTAGTGGTGCTACTGTGCGGCGTAATTTGAAGAATGGAGACTACTGTGCACCGGTTTATTAATTGGTATTATTTTGTGGCCACACCCCTTCCCCACGAAGCCATGCCACTATGTATTTTTGCCCCTGTTTTGCATGCAGGGGTGCGGCTCCGATGCCGTTTCTTGCACACTGTGCTAAAATGTCTAGTTACGGCACTGTTGCTAGGTATCCATTTCTCTGGCCCTGAGCAGGTCCCCCTCACCAGATCCTCTCCAGGGGTGAGGGGGTGGACTTGGATGAGATGTGGGGGGGGGGGGGGGGGCTCAAAGCATTTTTATCGCACCTGGGCCCACCGCTCGCTAGTTCCGCCACTGGCATCCGCTATTTTATTTTGAGACCCAGGACGCTAGGTAAGCTTAAAATTAAATCGGGTGAAGAAGAGAGCCCAACGAGCTTGTCATGGATTCAAACACTGAGCAGACTGCAGATAAGGAAGATTCTTATGATCAGTATATAGTGTGATAGGATGTTGTGCTCTGTCTAGAAGGTATCTCCACTCCTCGAACACTAATTTGATAGCAAGTAATTCCTGCTCCCCAATAGCATAATTACGTTCAGCCGGTAGAAACTTACGGGATAAATATCCGCATGGATGGACTTTTTTATCTTCAAAGACTTGCGACAATACAACTCCCACTGCTTCCGTAGATGCATCTACCTCCACTAGAAAGGGACGGTTCAAATCTGGCTGTCGAAGAATGGGAGCTAACACAAAAGCTTGCTTCAAATTGGAGAAGGCTTTGGTTGTGGCAAATGACCAGTTTGTAGGATTTGCTCCTTTGCGTGTCAGGGCTGTGATGGGAGCGACAAACATAGAGTAATTTTTACTGAATTTCCTATAGAAATTGGCAAAGCCAAGGAATCGCTGAATCCCCTTGAGAGTCGTAGGAGTAGACCATGTCTTGGATAGCTTGTACCTTAACAGGATCCATACGTAGCTCTGATCCGGAAATTATATAACCAAGGAACGGTATAGAAGATACTTCAAAAGTACACTTCTCCAACTTACAATACATTCGATTTTTCCTCAGACGGGTCAGTACCTCTTTAACTTGGAGACGGTGAGACTTCAGATCCTTGGAGAATATTAAGATATGATCCAAGTACACTACTAAACACTTGTAAAGAAGATCTCAAAAAAGTTAGTTTACATAGCTTTGTAAAACTGCAGGAACATTACAAAGACCAAAAGGCATTACAAGGTATTCGTAATGCCCATCCCGGGTGTTAAAGGCTGTCTTCCATTCGTCCCCTGCACAGATACGAGTTAAATTGTAAGCTCCACGAAGATCTAATTTCGTAAAAATGGTAGCTCCCTTTACCCGGTCAAATAATTCTGGAATTAACGGCAGTGAGTACTTGTTCTTCACAGTTATCTCATTAAGCCCGCGATAATTATGCATGGTCGCAAGCCACCATCTTTCTTCCTAACTAAATAGAATCCGGCTCCTGCAGGTGAAGAAGATGGTCTAATAAACCCTTTGGATAAATTCTCTTGTATATAATCAGGCATAGCTTGAGTCTCCGGAAAGGACAGCGGCTAAATTCGACCTCTAGGAGGTGTTTTGCCCATACCAAATCGTTTGGGCAGTCCCATTCGCGATGAGTGGGCAAGGAGTCAGCCGCTTGTTTACTGAAGACATCCACAAAAGATAGGTAGACTGAAGGTAACTCGGGAAGACTGACTGACCGGAGGGGTTTAACTGAAGCTAAACAATCCTTGGTACATGATTGACCCCACAAAAGAATTTCCATGATTCGCCAGCTGAACTGTGGATTATGTTTCTGCAGCCAAGCTAATCCAAGTATCACATCATGAGAGGCTTTGAGAATCACGAGGAAGGAAATATAGAATGGAGCACACCAATTTACATCTTGAGACATATGGTTCGATGAGTAATTATGCCTTCTGGAATTCGACTTCCATCCATTGCTGTAACAGAAACTACTACTTCTAGGGGCACGGTTTGAACTTTAGATCGTATGACAAAGGATGAAGTGATGAAGTTCTCGGCTGCACCGAATCTAGGAGAGCTGAAACTTTAACTGTAGAACCCGGAACTTCCAAACAAATAGGCAAAGTTGGCTCCTTCCCGGAACGTGATTCCAAGGTAACTCCTAGCTTAACCTCTCTTGTATAAGCTAGGAGCGAGAGTTTTCTGGACGAAGTTTGCAGAACTTAACGAAATGTTCAGAGGACCCGCAGTACATGCAGAGGTTACCCTGTCGATGACAAATTCGTTCCTCTTCAGTAAGACGAGAGCGACCGGTCTGCATAGGCTCTTCTGTCGTCACAGGAAACTGAGGCAAAGAAGGATCTTGATGAGGTCTAGGTCGAGAACGCGCGTTGAATTGCTCAACCTTGGATTTCTCTAAGCAATGCTCTGTAACGTAGATCAAGTTTATTGCAGATTGAAATTAATTCATCCAGCTTAGTTGGCACATCACGAATAGTTAAATCATCCTTGATTCTATCTGAAAGTCCATTCCAGAAAGCTGCGACCAGGGCCTCTTCGTTCCAGTTTAATTCTGAAGACAAGGTGTGAAATTGAATAATATATTGACTAACGGGGCATGAGCCTTGACGTACACGGAGACGCTGAGGTGGTTCTTCCCGGTTCATTGAAGATTTCCGAAAGGAAGATACAAATTCATTATAATTAGAAAGAATAGGGTCTCCCCTCTCCCACAGCGGCGACGCCCACTCCAAGGCCTGACCGAACAGGAGGGCAATGATATATGTGATCTTAGAACGGGCTGATGGAAAACTGGCAGACAACAGTTCGAACTGAATCTCACATTGATTCAGAAATCCTCTGCAAAGCTTCGGGGTACCGTCAAAGTTGCCTGACGAAAGCAACTGCAGACGAAACATAGGCACCATCACCGGAGGAATCACTGTGAAAGCAGAGACCACTGGAGCTGGAACATGAACTTGTGGTGTCATTATAGCTGTATGAAGAGCATCCAAGCGATCTACCATAGTTTGCATAAACTGAACTATTTGCATCTGTATGGACTCCTGATTATCCAGACGGGAAAGAATATTTTCCGTAGCACCACCTCCTGCGGTTTGGTCACCCGACCGGAGGTAGAAGGCTGAATTAAACCTTTCTTTAAGTTCTCTTGCACATAATTGTCAGGACTGACTGATTTAGTGAATCCGTTAACCTTGTACCAACCGAAGGTGTTGGTGCCGGAGTATGGTGTAAACAGGGAGGACGAAGGAAATTCTGTTTCATATATTTATTAGAAGGCTACAATTCCAGTAAGGAGTTAAATGACAATCATTAGACACCATATATAAACTGACGTAACGATAAGCAGGATCTGTATTAAAGATGCATTGAAGAAATGTTCATATGAATAAGATAAAACGTGCCTGAAGATTAGTGAAGAATTGTCCAATATTAAACAAAGATTGTAGTCAAACTGCAAATAAGTGTTAACTGGATATTGCAGACAAAGATGAATAACTGTGAAGACTTGTTACTGATGCTAAAAGGCTGAACTGGAGAACTGTGAAGAATTGTCTTTGAATGATGCAAAGACGTAGATACAATACTGAAAGAAGTACTTCCAGGTTGTGAAGATTATAGTTGAAACTCTGTGAAGAGCTGCAGCAGAAGACAACGGTGAGGAATGAGTTAACTGAGAGATGAGTAAACGAGGACCAGGATTAAGTAGAAACTTCCACAGGCTGTGTGATTATAGCAGGCAGTCACTGAACGAACAGGGTATCCTCTCACGGGACTCCGGGAATCCACTGGTTGCCACTTGGAGAGCGATTGTCTGACAGCACAGCAGGGAGCTGGTGGATCACTTGCGGTGAATGCTGCAGGCAAACCTCTGGGAGCGGAGGGCGATATCAGGGCCACTGGAATCACACAGAAATTCACAGGGAGAGCACAGAGCTAGGGTACAGAGTAGCTAAAACAAAGCACTGGCCAAGAGTGAAATAATCCCTGCCTACTTATAGGCAGCACAGGCACGGGATTGGCTAACACAGGTGCTGCATTTGGTCTCCAACATGGCCACCTCCTTTAATGCAGACACACAGAGGCACCTCCGGCCATTAGGTCCCCGCACTCCCGACTCCAAGAACCTGCATCACCTCACCTCTGCCACCGACCCCACCGCATCCCCACACGGCTGCACAGCACTGCAAACAACCGCGCCGGCACCGGATGGAGCCCAGAACCCGCAGCGGTGAGTGGACGGTTCGTGACAATAATCTGACATGGCTTGAGTCTCAGGAATGAACAGGGGGTAAGTTCGACCCTGGTAGGTGTTTTTCCAGGGATCATGTCAATCGGACAATCACAAGGGTAATTTATCTGCAGCTTGTTCAGAGAAGACGTCTAAAAAATCTTACAGGTAGAGTAGGAGAAGAAAATAAGTTTCATGACACATACATTCTGGTAAGACACAGGTTTACTTACAGGAAGGACCCTGAGCTACGATTTCAGAGGTGCACCAATCAATGTGCAGGTTGTAAAGACGAAGCCATGGTGAACCCAAAACAATGTGATGTTTCTCATAGGGCAAGACAAAAAAGAATAATTGTTCATGATGAGAAGTACCTATAGAAAGAGGCGTAGGCTCGGTAATATGAGTAATAGTCCCTTTAGGAATCCAAGTTCTGTTGACTGCTGTGAGAACAACTGGTTGCTGAAAACTCTTGAGAGGTAACTCCAAAAATGTAACCAAAGATGAAGAAATGAAGTTCCCAGTGGCTCCTGAGTCAGTGAGAGCAAGAATTTGCTAAGATTGTTTTGAACCCTTGAGGGTCAAAGTAATAAACAGTCTGTTCTAGGAGGTTGACTATCGAGTGCTCCCAACCTGACTCCTCCTCTACAGGTCAGGAGGTCTAGTTTCCCGGACGGTTAGTACAATTCTTTAAGAAGTGACCAGCTGAGCCACAATACAAACAGAGCTTCTCCTGTCATCTGCGCTGACGTTTCTCAGGATTAAGTCGAGATCGGCCTAACTATCAGTTCCTCCATGGGAGGGGACTTGGGATGGAAGGTTGGAGCCAATCGAATTCTGGGATGGTACCCCCGACTATGTTCTAGCCCACGCTCACGAAGACGTAGGTCAATCTTGATGTATAAAAAGATCAGGGCTTCCAGAGTGTCTGGGAAATCCTTAGTCACCAGCTTATCCTTTAAACGCCCAGATAAGCCATTGAGAAAAGCGGCTTTCAATGCATCACTATTCCAATGTAGTTAAGAGACAATGATTTGAAATTGAACTATATACTGTCCCACTGGTCGAGAGCCCTGCTTAATGCGGAGTAGGCTTACTGAATCTGCCACTGGTCTGCCTGGCTCATCAAAAATACGTTTGAAAAAAGAACTAAATGATGAATATTCCGAGATAATGAGATCAGGATGCTCCCATAGAGGAGACACCCACTCAAAAGCTGAATCTTCCAGGAGAGACATTATGGCCCTCATTCCGAGTTGATCGGTCGCAAGGCGAATTTAGCAGAGTTACACACGCTAAGCCGCCGCCTACTGGGAGTGTATCTTAGCTTCTTAAAATTGCGACCGATGTATTCGCAATATTGCGATCACAAACTACTTAGCAGTTTTAGAGTAGCTCCAGACTTACTCTGCCTGTGCGATCAGTTCAGTGCTTGTCGTTCCTGGTTTGACGTCACAAACACACCCAGCGTTCGCCCAACCACTCCCCCGTTTCTCCAGCCACTCCTGCGTTTTTTCCAGAAACGGTAGCGTTTTCAGCCACACGCCCATAAAACGCCGTGTTTCCGCCCAGTAACACCCATTTCCTGTCAATCACATTACGATCGCCGGAGCGAGGAAAAAGCCGTGAGTAAAAATACTATCTTCATAGCAAAGATACTTGGCGCAGTCGCAGTGCGAATATTGCGCATGCGCACTATGCGGAATTTCACTGCGATGCGATGAAAAATACCGAGCGAACGACTCGGAATGAGGGCCTATATACGCAACCTTGGACCTCTGTGTAGGAAAGTTCTGTGGAAGTAACTCGAAGTGCACTTCTCACTGGTTGATAAAACCATGACAATTTTTTAGGTTGCATTATAATGGCTTGGAGTAGGTAACTGTAACAGAGACTAAATGCCCGTGGCAGACGTGGAGACAGGTGATGAGGAATGTGAGGAGGATACAGGAGTGGTAACTGGTGTCGTTAATCAGTCGGCAACTGATAGTTCTTGTAAATACTGAGTAACTTGGTGACGAGCAGGCTCCTGTGCATCTGCCCGAGTTGCTAAGCTCTGCAGGGCTGCTATTTCTGGTCTTAGGGCTGGATTGGGATCCATAATGGGGCCTGTGCAAACTGTCACGTTTTTATGCACAGTGTTACCTGCTTCAGGTGATGACAGGAATCCAGCGGCTGCGAGTCTTGGATGAAATTGAGAAGGCTGAATGTAACTTTCTCTAACGTCCTAGTGGATGCTGGGGACTCCGTAAGGACCATGGGGAATAGACGGGCTCCGCAGGAGACAGGGCACTTTAAGAAAGAATTAGGATACTGGTGTGCACTGGCTCCTCCCTCTATGTCCCTCCTCCAGATCTCAGTTTGAATCTGTGCCCGGACGAGCTGGGTGCACCTTAGTGAGCTCTCCTGAGCTTGCTAAAAAGAAAGTATTTTGTTAGGATTTTTTATTTTCAGAGAGATGTGCTGGCAACAGACTCTCTGCTACGTGGGACTGAGGGGCGAGAAGCAAACCTACTCACTAGAAGATAGGTCCTGCTTCTTAGGCTACTGGACACCATTAGCTCCAGAGGGATCGTACACAGGAACGCACCCTTGGTCGTCCGATCCCGGAGCCGCGCCGCCGTCCCCCTCGCAGAGCCAGAAGACAGAAGCCGGCGTGAGAAGCAAGAAGACTTCGAAATCGGCGGCAGAAGACTCCAGTCTTCATATGAGGTAGCGCACAGCACTGCAGCTGTGCGCCATTGCTCCCACACTAAACCCACACACTCCGGTCACTGTAGGGTGCAGGGCGCAGGGGGGGGGGGGGGGGGCGCCCTGGGCAGCAATTGGGAACCTCTTGGCAAAAAGCAGCATATATACATTTGGGCACTGTATATATGCATGAGCCCCCGCCATTATTTTACACACAAAACGCGGGACAGAAGCCCGCCACTGCGGGGGCGGGGCTTCTTCCTCAGCACTCACCAGCGCCATTTTCTCTCCACAGCTCCGGCATGAGCCCCCGCCATTATTTTACACACAAAACGCGGGACAGAAGCCCGCCACTGCGGGGGCGGGGCTTCTTCCTCAGCACTCACCAGCGCCATTTTCTCTCCACAGCTCCGCTGAGAGGAAGCTCCCCAGGCTCTCCCCTGCAGAATCACGGTAGAAAGAGGGTAAAAAGAGAGGGGGGGCACATAAATTTTGCGCAAAAACAGTATATACAGCAGCTACTGGGTTAACACTAAGTTACTGTGTGATTCCTGGGTCATATAGCGCTGGGGTGTGTGCTGGCATACTCTCTCTCTGTCTCTCCAAAGGGCCTTGTGGGGGAACTGTCTTCAAATAGAGCATCCCCTGTGTGTGTGGTGTGTCGGTACGCTTGTGTCGGCATGTTTGACGAGGAAGGCTATGTGGAAACAGAGCGGGTACAAATGAATGTGGGGTCGCCGCCGACGGCGCCTACACCCGATTGGATGGATATGTGGAAGGTTTTAAATGATAATGTTAATTCCTTGCATAAAAGGTTGGATAAAGCTGAAGCCTTGGGACAGTCAGGGTCTCAACCCATGCCTGATCCTACAGCGCAGAGGCCATCAGGGTCTCAGAAGCGCCCACTATCCCAAATTGTTGACACAGATATCGACACGGATTCTGACTCCAGTGTCGATGGCGATGATGCAAAGTTGCAGCCTAAAATGGCTAAAGCCACCCGCTACATGATTATAGCAATGAAAGATGTGTTACACATCACAGAGGAAACGCCAGTCCCTGACAAGAGGGTTTATATGTATGGGGAAAAAAGGCAAGAGGTGACCTTTCCCCCTTCACATGAGTTAAATGAGTTATGTGAAAAGGCTTGGGAATCTCCAGATAGAAAACTGCAGATTTCCAAACGGATGCTTATGGCGTATCCTTTCCCGCCAACGGACAGGTTACGCTGGGAAGCCTCCCCTAGGGTAGACAAAGCTTTAACACGCTTATCCAAGAGGGTAGCCCTGCCGTCACAGGATACGGCTACCCTAAAAGATGCTGCGGATAGAAAGCAGGAGGGTATCCTGAAGTCCATTTATACACATTCAGGTACCCTACTAAGGCCGGCAATTGCGTCGGCCTGGATGTGTAGTGCTGTAGCAGCATGGACAGATACCTTATCTGAGGAATTTGATACCTTGGACAAGGATACTATAGTACTGACCCTGGGGCATATAAAAGATGCTGTCCTATATATGAGAGATGCCCAAAGAGACATTAGCCTACTGGGCTCTAGAATAAATGCAATGTCGATTTCTGCCAGAAGGGTCCTGTGGACTCGGCAATGGACAGGCGATGCCGACTCAAAAAGGCACATGGAGGTTTTACCTTACAAGGGTGAGGAATTGTTTGGGGACGGTCTCTCGGACCTGGTCTCCACAGCTACGGCTGGAAAGTCAAATTTGTTGCCATATATTCCCTCACAACCTAAGAAAGCACCGTATTACCAAATGCAGTCCTTTCGATCACAAAAAGGCAAGACAGTCCGAGGTGCGTACTTTCTTGCCAGAGGCAGGGGTAGAGGAAAGAAGCTGCACAATACAGCTAGTTCCCAGGAACAGAAGTCTTCCCCGGCTTCCACTAAATCCACTGCATGACGCTGGGGCTCCACAGGCGGAGCCAGGCCCGGTGGGGGCGCGTCTCCGAAATTTCAGCCACAGGTGGGTTCACTCACAGGTGGATCCCTGGGCTATAGAGATTGTGTCTCAGGGATACAAGCTGGAATTCGAAGTGATGCCCCCTCACCGTTACCTCAAATCGGCTCTGCCAGCTTCCCCCATAGAGAGGGAAATAGTGTTAGCTGCAATTCACAAATTGTATCTCCAGCAGGTGGTGGTAAAGGTTCCCCTCTTTCAACAGGGAAGGGGTTACTATTCGACAATGTTTGTGGTACCGAAACCGGACGGTTCGGTCAGATCCATATTGAATTTAAAATCCCTGAACATATACCTGAAAAGGTTCAAGTTCAAGATGGAATCGCTCAGAGCGGTCATCGCAAGCCTGGAGGAGGGGGATTTTATGGTGTCTCTGGACATAAGGGATGCTTACCTTCATGTCCCCATTTATCCACCTCATCAGGAGTACCTCAGATTTGTGGTACAGGATTGTCATTACCAATTCCAGACGTTGCCGTTTGGTCTGTCCACGGCACCGAGAATATTTACCAAGGTAATGGCAGAAATGATGGTGCTCCTGCGAAAGCAAGGAGTCACAATTATCCCATACTTGGACGATCTCCTCATAAAGGCGAGGTCCAGAGAGCAGTTGCTGATCAGCGTAGCACGCTTTCGGGAAGTGTTACAACAGCACGGCTGGATTCTGAATATTCCAAAGTCGCAGCTTTTTCCTACGACGTGTCTGCCCTTCCTGGGCATGATTCTGGGCACAGACCAGAAGAAGGTTTTTCTCCCGACGGAGAAGGCTCAGGAACTCATGACACTGGTCAGAGACCTCTTAAAACAAAAACAGGTGTCGGTGCATCACTGCACGCGAGTCCTGGGAAAGATGGTGGCGTCATACGAGGCCATTCCCTTCGGCAGGTTCCATGCGAGGACCTTTCAATGGGATCTGTTGGACAAGTGGTCTGGATCGCATCTACAGATGCATCGGCTGATCACCCTATCCCCCAGGGCCAGGGTGTCTCTCCTGTGGTGGCTGCAGAGTGCTCACCTTCTCGAGGGCCGCAGATTCCTCATTCAGGACTGGGTCCTGGTGACCACGGATGCAAGCCTCCGAGGGTGGGGGGCAGTCACACAGGGAAGAAATTTCCAGGGTCTGTGGTCAAGTCAGGAGACTTGCCTTCACATCAATATCCTGGAACTAAGGGCCATATACAAGTCAAGCGGAGACCCTGCTTCGCAACCAATCGGTGCTGATTCAAGCAGACAACATCACCGCAGTGGCTCATGTAAACCGCCAAGGCGGCACAAGGAGCAGGGTGGCGATGGCGGAAGCCACCAGAATTCTTCGATGGGCGGAGAATCATGTACGAGCACTGTCCGCAGTGTTCATTCCGGGAGTGGGCAACTGGGAAGCAGACTTCCTCAGCAGGCACGACCTCCATCCCGGGAGAGTGGGGACTTCATCAGGAAGTCTTCACGCAGATTGCAAGGCGATGGGAACTGCCACAGGTGGACATGATGGCATCCCGCCTCAACAAAAAGCTACAGAGGTATTGCGCCAGGTCAAGAGACCCTCAGGCGATAGCTGTAGACGCACTAGTGACACCGTGGGTGTTCCAGTCGGTTTATGTGTTTCCTCCTCTTCCTCTCATACCCAAGGTGCTGAGAATCATAAGAAAAAGAGGAGTGAGAACAATACTGATTGTTCCGGATTGGCCAAGAAGGACTTGGTATCCAGAGCTGCAAGAAATGCTCACAGAGGACCCATGGCCTCTGCCTCTAAGACAGGATCTGTTGCAACAGGGGCCCTGTCTGTTCCAAGACTTACCGCGGCTGCGTTTGACTGCATGGCGGTTGAACGCCGGATCCTAGCAGAAAAAGGCATTCCGGATGAGGTTATTCCTACGCTGATAAAGGCTAGGAAGGACGTAACGGCTAAACATTATCACCGTATATGGAGAAAATATGTTGCTTGGTGTGAGGCTAGGAATGCCCCTACAGAGGAATTCCAGCTGGGTCGTTTCCTTCACTTCCTACAGTCGGGAGTGACTTTGGGCCTAAAATTGGGGTCCATTAAGGTCCAGATTTCGGCCCTATCCATTTTCTTTCAAAAAGAACTGGCTTCTCTTCCTGAAGTTCAGACGTTTGTAAAGGGAGTGCTGCATATTCAGCCCCCGTTTGTGCCTCCAGTGGCACCTTGGGATCTTAACGTGGTGTTGAGTTTCCTGAAATCACACTGGTTTGAGCCACTTAAAACCGTGGAGTTAAAATATCTCACGTGGAAGGTGGTCATGCTATTAGCCTTGGCTTCGGCTAGGCGTGTGTCAGAATTGGCGGCTTTGTCACATAAAAGCCCCTATCTGGTTTTCCATATGGACAGGGCAGAATTGCGGACTCGTCCGCAATTTCTGCCAAAAGTGGTGTCATCTTTTCATATGAACCAACCTATTGTGGTGCCTGTGGCTACTCGTGACTTGGAGGATTCCGAGTTACTAGATGTAGTCAGGGCTTTGAAGGTTTATGTAGCCAGAACGGCTAGAGTCAGGAAATCTGAGTCGCTGTTTATCCTGTATGCATCTAACAAGCTGGGTGCTCCTGCTTCAAAGCAAACTATTGCTCGCTGGATCTGTAACACGATTCAGCAGGCTCATTCTGCGGCTGGATTGCCGCTTCCAAAATCAGTAAAAGCCCTCTCCACAAGGAAGGTGGGCTCTTCTTGGGCGGCTGCCCGAGGGGTCTCGGCATTACAGCTTTGCCGAGCGGCTACTTGGTCAGGTTCAAACACTTTTGCAAAGTTCTACAAGTTTGATACCCTGGCTGAGGAGGACCTTGTGTTTGCTCATTCGGTGCTGCAGAGTCATCCGCACTCTCCCGCCCGTTTGGGAGCTTTGGTATAATCCCCATGGTCCTTACGGAGTCCCCAGCATCCACTAGGACGTTAGAGAAAATAAGATTTTACTTACCGGTAAATCTATTTCTCGTAGTCCGTAGTGGATGCTGGGCGCCCGTCCCAAGTGCGGACTTCTTCTGCAATACTTGTATATAGTTATTGCTTAAATAAGGGTTATGTTATGGTTGCATCAGGGTTATCTGATGCTCTGTTGTTGTTCATACTGTTAACTGGGTAAGTTTATCACGAGTTATACGGTGTGATTGGTGTGGCTGGTATGAGTCTTACCCTGGATTCCAAAATCCTTTCCTTGTACTGTCAGCTCTTCCGGGCACAGTTTCCTTAACTGAGGTCTGGAGGAGGGACATAGAGGGAGGAGCCAGTGCACACCAGTATCCTAATTCTTTCTTAAAGTGCCCTGTCTCTTGCGAAGCCCGTCTATTCCCCATGGTCCTTACGGAGTCCCCAGCATCCACTACGGACTACGAGAAATAGATTTACCGGTAAGTAAAATCTTATTTTTTAGCTTGAGATTTGGGTAGCAGTGAGAACTGCCTTTGGTATGGGCTTCTGGTAGTGGACGACTGAATGGTTCTGTACTGGACTGATTACGGGCTGAAGAATAGTTGGACCGGACTGGTTACCGGGTGAAGAATAAAGATGGACCGGACTGGTTACCGGCTGAAGAATAAAGATGGACCGGACTGGTTACTGGCTGAAGAATAAAGCTGGACCGAACTGATTACCGGCTGAAGAATAAAGCTGGACCGGACTGATTACCGGGTGAAGAATAAAGCTGGCCCTGACAGGTTACCAGCTGAAGAATAAAGCTGGACCGGACTGGTTACCGGCTGAAGAATAAAGCTGAACACAGACTGGTTACCGGCTGAAAATTATAACTGGACTGGCTGATTACCAGCTGAAGAATAAAGCTGGACCGGACTGGTTACCGGCTGAAGATTATAACTGGACCTGGTAGCGCTGCACAGGAGACGAAATGCAGGTTCACTTGTCACACTGACATTGTAACTAGATGCACAGGCCCCGGGTGCATGCAAAGTACCTCCCTTTATACCTGATCAGGAAACAACAGGGAGTGTCAGTGAAGATAGTTTCTCATTGGCCCCTGCCATCATGTGACTAGAGGAAAGATGGTGGCGCCCATGCAGAGGTCAACGCTGTCTGGAGTCCAGTGGTGTTGGGCGTGCCGGCCCAACACCACTGGACTCCAGACAGCGTTGACCATCCAGGGAGATCACTGCAGTCTGCCAGATGCTGAAGCCATGTTCTCACAGTACCCTACGGCCTCCCCCCCCCCCCCCCCCCTGCTGCACTCACAGTGTCAGTGGTAAGCGCTTAGAACACCGATGCTGACCGTGCATCCTGACACCTATATCGGTAGGAGCATTAGTACTGGGGGGCCTACTCAGGCCACGGGTCCTACTTATGTGGTATAAAACTGGGACTAGTGGGCCATGGTCTAATGTAGTCTGGGGGATGTGACCTAGCACCTGGAGCTTGTGGATACATAGTGCCTGTAGATGGTGAAGGCCTCATGCCTGGATCTGACTTAGGTATAGTGCATTGAGCTGGCTGGGGACTAGTGCCTAGGGCAAACTGAGGTATAGTGCCTCAGGTTACCAGAAGCCTAGTGCCATATTGAGTCCTAATGCCTGGGGTTGGCTGAGGCCTTGTGCTTGAGGCTGGCTGAGGAGGCCTGGTGCTTGGGGTTGGCTGAGGCCTAGTGCCTGGTTGAGACAGATGGATGGGAGGCTAGGGAAATGAGACTCACTGCCAGAGAGAGAGTTTAAAAACTATGGCCTGGACATGGTTGGCTAATACTGAGACCAAGGGCTTAAATGGTTCCTGGGGGCTATAGTTTCCTGCCCATAATTCCCCAATTAGCCTAAAAGGATGTTTGTATCATTATGTATATACTTTCCGACATTCATTTTGATGCAGCTTATGGGGGCGGGACCTGGGGGTGCTTGTCATGAGCCCCCCGCTCCTTTGTGTCATGATGCAAAGAATCATGTGTCTATCGAGCGGTGGCAGGTCCAAAACTACATAGTTCTCATAGAATCACGTCATATTAGCCCCACCCCCTCCGCATGGACTCATGACTTGCAGCATTATACTCATCATCCCATTTATAGCAATAGGAAGTGGGCGGGATGGTTGAGGGTCACCTACTGTTCCCAAGGTGTATCTTTTTTGCTTCCCATAGGGGTATATTTACTAAGCTCCCGATTTTGACCGTGATGGCGTTTTTTGTTCTAAGTGGCATCTCGGTCATTTACTAAACAGTAATCACGGCAGTGATGAGGCCATTCGTATTTTTTTTCTTGTCCAAGTGAAAAATTACGAATGAATACACCATCGGTCAAATTACGCCTGTTTAGATGTGAATCTCGGTCATTTACTAACCATTCGTAATTGTATTTGCTGCCGCGAAAATGGTTTCGCGGCCGCGAAAAATTACGAATCGCATTTTTTTCCTAAAAAAAAACGCGCCAGCCTTTGAAAACCGCGTTTACATGTGAACTGAATTATCCATTACTCACACCTGTTTTTTTGGCCCTATAAAAGTGTTTCAGGCACATTCTGAACTTCTCTCACTCTGAAATGGCGGCTGTGGTGTGTGGCAATGGATTTTTGTTGGCTGTGGGATACGTTAGACTGCTCCATGAGAATTCCAGGAATCAGGACCAGGTAAGTGAACATGGCCAACAGGTTGTCCAGGTACCGCGGAGGCTGCGCCAGCCTCGTTTTTTTAGAGGTCGTTTAAACCTAAATGCATTGTCCGATGATAGGGTCATACAGATGTTCCGCCTAAATAGAAACAACATTTTTCACCTGTATGACCTTGTCAAACTGGGCATAGACCCTGAGACAGCACGCTCTCGCTCTGTCTCAGGCCTACACAAACTCCTGGCTGTGTTACACTTTATGGCTACTGGGAGCTTCCAGGCTGTGGCAGGCGACGTCATTGGGATCTCACAGCCCACCTTTTCAAAATCTTTGATGCAGGTGAGTCTAAAAATACATATGCGGTTATGGCTAAGTGTTGCTTGTGTAAGTTGAAACACCACAGTATTGTAGAGAATACCTAACATGACACTCACCTTAGCTTATTTAATGTCCACTCAGGTTTTGGATGTGTTGGAGCCACACATTAAAGCCTCAATCTGCTTCCCTACTGAGGAGTCGGAGTGGAGTGCTGTCAGGGTAGCTTTCTATGAGCTTGCTGGCATGCCCAATGTGCTGGGGGCCATAGATTGCACACACGTTCAGCTGAGATCACCTAAGGGCCGCCAGTATATATATACTAATAGGCATATGGATCAATCAACTAATGTCCAGGTGGTCTGTGATGCAAACTTAAAAATTATGAGTGTTGTTGCAGGTTACCCTGGTGCCTGCCATGACTCCTTCATCCTCAGTCAGTCATCGCTCTTCGATAAATTTGAGGAGGGACAAATGCCTGATGGCTGGCTGTTGGGTATGTTGAAAATGTTATGTGTGTATGTCTTTTAACCACAGCCTAGATTTTGGAGGAGGTGAGAGAATAATCTAACATATGTCCTAATGTTGACTATATATGTTTTTCAGGTGATGGGGGTTACGGCTGCTACTCTTGGCTCCTTACTCCATTGTCCGTACCTGATTCTCCTGCTGAACACAGTTATAATCATGCACATAAGGCTACGCGGAATGTGATAGAAAGATGTTTTGGGGTGCTGAAGTCACGTTTTCGGTGTCTTGATAAATCTGGTGGCCTTTTGTTGTATAGTCCCTCAAAGGTGACTCGAATTGTGTTCTGCTGCTGTTTTCTCCATAATCTGTGTTTAAGGCAACATCTGGCACATGGTGAGGGAGAAAGCAGTCAGCAAGCAGAGGAGTTAGATACATCTGGTGACAGTGTGAGTACAATTGTAGGGAGGCAGGTACGTCAAGAAGTGATCCTGCGATATTTTACAGGTAAGTTTTATTATGCTGTAATTATCCTTCACTAAACACTTTGCTCTACTTTCTATTGTGTGTTCTGTTACTTACTGTTTGTTGCTTATAGTGGTGTGTCCATTGTGCTTAGTTGATGCTAACAAAACATTTACAGTCATTACCCTTGAAAAACATAACTACATACATACAGACCAGCTTCTTAAATTTTGGAGACGGACACAGGAATGTGTTTTTTTAACAAATTCTTTAATTTATTTGCACAAAAAGTTTTATGTTATTTTTTTCTTTTGTGTGTGCTGGGTGCTGGCTCACTGGCACGTGCTCTTGATGAACGCCGGACAGGGGAGGTTACTGGCGTTTGAACAGGGGTCGTGGTTCCCGAGCTGGAGGTAACTTGCTGAGCACCCATCATAGCAATATTGCTGCTCAGATTATTTAAACTGGCAATCAGCTGAGTGTTTGTAGCAGTGTGGCTGGCTACAATCCTGGATAAGGCCTCATTCACCACTTGATTGTGTTGAATTATCTGAACTAGTGCCTGCTGATGTCGCTGTTGTTCATCTATAATGCGGGATAAATTAGCATTCATTTGGCTGTTTTCTGCCCTAATTTGCTCCATAGAGGTAGCCATTCTCCCTACTTGTACTATTAGTCTGCCCGAGTTGCGACTAAGACGCGGTAGATGATGGGGCAGACTGGCAAGGTGTTGTGTATGTTGGGTCAGGGTGGCATTGCTTTGGGCCTGTTGGCTTGTCCAACTTGCCCAAAAATCGTCCGGAATTTGGCTTGGGGGCGGAGCTTGTGCCAGTTGTGGACTGCTGGATGGTTGGGGTATATCCTGCAACTGGATTGGCATGCTTGGATCCACAGCTGTTAATTGCAGTGTGAAGGATGGCTGTTGTTCTGGTCCCTGCTGGTCCTCGGCGGACATCAAGTTGTGCTCTGTATGGGGTAGGCAACATGCAATGTTGTAATTTTTAGAATTTGTCAAGGCTAATGCAACACATTATTACATTCCTAGAACGACATTTTTGCATTAGTAGCTCTTGTTTTTTGCAACTTAAAAAATTGATAACATTTTTTGGTAAAAAAAACAACACAGGCGCAAACATTGGCAAATTAGCATATTCCTCACCTAACTAACTTCCCTCCACAACATTACACTGTTAGATTCCCTCCCCTCACCACGATATAGACTACTTACCTGTATAGTCCAGAGGAGCTGAGCAAGTAAGCCATCTACATACTGGACAGGGGCGATGTGTGAACACTGTAATAGTTTTTTTTTTTTTGGCCAAAATTTATTTGTCTTCATATTTTTGAAAAATGTGAACGTGTGTGTGCTTAATGTATACTCAAATCTGTTCTTTTCATACAAATAGGTTGTCTAGACCATCCACTAAGACCTTATCTATTTTTAATAAAGCACCTTGAGCAATTGAAGACGTTACATCACATTGCTTGTTGAGGAAAACATGTAAACTCCAAACCAACTAACAACATCTTAAGTGTACTGTGTATATTATTGCTTATGTGTTTAATTTATGTTTTTACTCACCAGATAACTGAGGTGATCTGGGCTCATCACTCTGCGAACTCGCCAATAGTGCCAGTGGTGGCTGGGGTGACACTGCCGATAGTCTTCGCCTGGGTGGGGATGATGGAGGTGCAGAATCAGAGCCAAGACGCCGTGTCTTAGTTGGCCTCCTGGGTAAGTGGCCCAAGCCCTGTGATGGGCGCCTTACAGGAGGTCGGCTTCCAGAAGCAGAACCTAGGTGCAAAAATTAGCATTAATATTTTGTACTTCTATGTGTTTTCAGAATATGTGACTACAGTGAAGACTTACCTGCAATACCACCATCATCCTGACTGGTCTGAGGCCTGTCTGGGCGGCTGGTCTGTGTGACTGTGGAAAAAGTGACCCCAACATTATTACCATGTTTTTTGTCAAATGAACCAGTGAAAACCATTAATGTACTGTAAGCATCTATTTGGTTTGGTTTCCAAAAAAAAAATAAGCTTAAGAGCTTCTATATTCATGATTTTTAGTTGAATATCAAAATGTACTTGATGTGGCACACAATAAAGTTTATACCTAAAAGATTTTGGACTCAGATATTGCAGAGATTCAGTACTTGTCAATTTTAAAAAAATTTAATGTTTTAAAAATTGCCCCGCTTTTAAGTTTTTACTTAAAACAAATACATTTTGAGGATTTAAAACAAACACACATGTTCAAGCATTATCGCAAAAAATTGCACCAAAAAAAAAAAAAAAAAAAAAGGAGCAAAAAAACACATTCAAAAAACAAACACACCTTAAGGGAGCATAGGCATGCAATCTGTTTTTTGCCAAAAAAAACATCCTTAAAACTTTAAAAATTACATTAAAGAAATTGAACACACATTTTAAGAACAATAATACAAAACAAACTTACCATCCTGCGTGGGTCGGTCCGAATCCCGGACATGAGTAGCAGACACCACCTCGCCAGGAATCAATGCCCGCACAGGCTCCTCCCAGTCCCGATAGCTTACACGTAAAGGTGGCCCACCTCCGGTTCTACGTGCAGATTTGGACTCTTTGGCCATCTTGGCCTTGACACGCCGCTTAATATCGTAAAATCGCTTGCGGCACGTGTCCTCTGTCCGCCTCACCACACCCTCACTATTTACAGCAAGTATAACTTGCCCCCACAGGGCAGACTTCCTGCGGGAGGACACCCTGGCAGCATCCTGACCAAACAATTGGCGATGGTGCTTCATCAGCTCACGTACCAACGCCATGTTTTCAGCATAGCTGAACTTTATATTCCTGCCAGTCTTGGTAGTGGTGCGTGGCTGCGGAGCCACAACACCATCACTATCACTGGAAAATCCAGCAACAGGCACCCCCTCCTCCTCCTCCTCACTAACCTCCTCCCTCTCACTACCCCCCTCCACCTCACTACCAGCCTCCACCTCACTACCAGCCTCCACCTCACTACCAGCCTCCACCTCACTAACCTCCGCCACCACACTGACCTCTGAGTCGGACATGACAAACAACATAAAACACTGAAAAATGAAAACACAAAACACACTCCTCCACTACTCCTACTACACACCACACAGCCAACACACGCTCACTCACTCACTCACAAACAATGACAAAAGACTGAAATAATAAAACAAGGACAAAAAAGTTTACAAACTGGGAAAAAACAATACTACAAAGTTCACAAGACTCCTAACACACACAGTACAGCACTCAACAATCACCAAACTCCTCTCCAAATCCACCAAAAACTCCACCAAACTCACCAACTCCAAATACACCTTCCTCTCTCCTCTCCACTAGCTAAACCCACGAGGTGCGGAGTGTTTGGGGCGTTTTTATAGTAACATGCACAGACACTCCTCCTTTACGAATACAACCAATCACGGCCGCGTGACGTAAACGAAACTTAGAAGTCAAAACGCGGCAGCAAATTCCAAATCACTGCCGTAACAGACTTGTGACGCAGTCGTAAAAAAACACCCCCAACGCGGCCGCGAAATAGCAAACGCGGCCGCAATCAACAGCAGAAAAGCACGAATGACATCGACATCGGAAGATTGAAAAAATACGAATACGAACGCTTAGTAAATGAGTCGTAATCAATTCAAAAAGTTGCAAGTTTACACTGTCGATGTCAGTCGCGATTGAACTTGAACATGATTCTGAAATATACGAATCTTAGTAAATAAACCCCATAGTCTTTCTTGTGCTGGATATAGCTATATGGAAGTTATAAACTTTGGGTACATGAAATTCAAAATGCAGCCTCATTAATATGTTTGACAAGAAATCAGGACTTATGTCTGCACACAGTTATAACGAGCAGACCAACAGTTGTATTGTAAATGATGCAATGGTGACCTCTTGTGGGGGAAAGCTGCTATTGTCTTACTAGATAATCGGAAAATGAGAGAAGCGCAGAAGTGCTCATGACATAATGGAGGGAGTGTTGCCGCCCTACCTATGCAGGCAAAATAGACGGTGTTGCCCCCCCCCCCCCCCCTCCATTCCATGAAGGCACATAGGTGAACCCTGAGGTCATTGGTTCGATTCCCACCATGGCCCTAACTGTGTGGAGTTTGTATATTCTCCCCGTACTTGCGTGGGTTTCCTCCCACACTCCAAAAATACACTGGTAGGTTAACTGACTAACAACAAAAATTTAACCCTAGTGTGAATGTGTGTGTGTGTATATGTGATAGGGAATATAGATTGTAAGCTCCACTGGGGCAGGGACTGATGTGAATGGGCAAATTTTCTCTGTACAGCGCTGCGGAATATGTGTGCGCTATATAAATAACTGGTAGTAATAATAATAATAATAATAGGCTCAGATCAGTCTGTGTTAACTAGGCTTGTGCCCTGAAATAAGACAGGCAGTAGGCCCAGTAAATTGATTGGTGCCCCTTGTTGAAGTGGAAAACCTGTGGCCACTAATGTATCCAATAGGGAGGTGACATTGTCTATCTATCATCCGGATACAGGTAGAGCTGTGATAGCTCGGCGTAGGCAGAGATATAAAGGGACAGCTCAGTGTAGGCAGGTATTTAAAAGGACAGCTCAGCATTGGCAGAGATATAAAGGGACAGCTCAGTGTAGGCAGGAATATAAAGGGACAGCTCAGTGTAGGCAGAGATATAAAGGGACAGCTCAGTGTAGGCAGAGATATAAAGGGACAGCTTAGTGTAGGCAGGGCTATAAAGGGACAGCTCAGCGTAGGCAGAGATATAAAGGGACAGCTCAGCGTAGGCAGGGCTATAAAGGGACAGCTCAGCGTAGGCAGGGCTATAAAGGGACAGCTCAGTGTAGGCAGGGCTATAAAGGGACAGCTCAGTGTAGGCAGGGCTATAAAGGGACAGCTCAGCGTAGGCAGAGCTATAAAGGGACAGCTCAGCGTAGGCAAGGCTATAAAGGGACAGCTCAGCGTAGGCAGGGCTATAAAGGGACAGCTCAGTGTAGGCAGGGATATAAAGGGACAGCTCAGTGTAGGCAGGGCTATAAAGGGACAGCTCAGCGTAGGCAGAGAGATAAAGGGACAGCTCAGCGTAGGCAGGGATTTAAAGGGACAGCTCAGTGTAGATAGGCAGAAAGAG
The DNA here is from genome assembly GCF_028390025.1 of Pseudophryne corroboree. Lineage (NCBI taxonomy): Eukaryota > Metazoa > Chordata > Amphibia > Anura > Myobatrachidae > Pseudophryne > Pseudophryne corroboree. The sequence continues at coordinate 447,694,208 of NC_086450.1, read as the reverse complement.
TAAAAGGGACAGTAATATAACTGTGGCTTTTCTTGTATTTGTTGTAAATGATCTTGTTGAATCTGTGCAGGGCAGTGGTTCTCAAACTGTGTGCCGTAGCACCCTAGAGTATACTTGTGGTGCAGAGAGAGGTGCAGAGAAAGGGGGGGAGAGGGTACAAATTACCCGGGCCCAGGTCTGATGGAGGGGCCCAGTTAGGGTCCAGTAGGGGCCAGAACCCCTCCCCCTTACCTGGCAGTAGCAGCTGCAGCTCTTCTCCTAAGCCCAGCACACTCTGCTGTGTAATGGGCTGCAGTGTGGCCATGGAGGTGCTTAAAATTAGTGATGTGCACCGGACATTTTTCGGGTTTTGTGTTTTGGTTTTGGATTCGGTTCCGCGGCCGTGTTTTGGATTCGGACGCGTTTTGGCAAAACCTCACCGAAATTTTTTTGTCGGATTCGGGTGTTTTTTTTTCAAAAAACCCTAAAAAACAGCTTAAATCATAGAATTTGGGGGTCATTTTGATCCCATAGTATTATTAACCTCAATAACCATAATTTCCACTCATTTCCAGTCTATTCTGAACACCTCACAATATTATTTTTAGTCCTAAAATTTGCACCGAGGTCGCTGGATGGCTAAGCTAAGCGACACAAGTGGCCGACACAAACACCTGGCCCATCTAGGAGTGGCACTGCAGTGTCAGGCATGATGGCACTTAAAAAAAATAGTCCCCAAACAGCACATGATGCAAAGAAAAAAAGAGGCGCACCAAGGTCGCTGTGTGACTAAGCTAAGCGACACAAGTGGCCGACACAAACACCTGGCCCATCTAGGAGTGGCACTGCAGAGTCAATCAAGACAGGATGGCACTTCCAAAAAATTGTCCCCAAACAGCACATGATGCAAAGAGAAAAAGAGGCGCACCAAGGTGGCTGTGTGACTAAGCTAAGCGACACAAGTGGCCGACACAAACACCTGGCCCATCTAGGAGTGGCACTGCAGTGTCAGGCAGGATGGCACTTCCAAAAAATAGTCCCCAAACAGCACATGATGCAAAGAAAAAAAGAGGCGCACCAAGGTCGCTGTGTGACTAAGCTAAGCGACACAAGTGTCCGACACAAACACCTGGCCCATCTAGGAGTGGCACTGCAGTGTCAATCAAGACAGGATGGCACTTCCAAAAAATTGTCCCCAAACAGCACATGATGCAAAGAAAAAAGAGGCGCACCAAGGTCGCTGTGTGACTAAGCTAAGCGACACAAGTGGCCAACACAAACACCTGGCCCATCTAGGAGTGGCACTGCAGTGTCAGGCAGGATGGCACTTCCAAAAAATTGTCCCCAAACAGCACATGATGCAAAGAAAAAAAGAGGCGCACCAAGGTCGCTGTGTGACTAAGCTAAGCGACACAAGTGGCCGACACAAACACCTGGCCCATCTAGGAGTGGCACTGCAGTGTCAGGCAGGATGGCACTTCCAAAAAATTGTCCCCAAACAGCACATGATGCAAAGAAAAAAAGAGGCGCACCAAGGTCGCTGTGTGACTAAGCTAAGCAACACAAGTGGCCGACACAAACACCTGGCCCATCTAGGAGTGGCACTGCAGTGTCAATCAAGACAGGATGGCACTTCCAAAAAATTGTCCCCAAACAGCACATGATGCAAAGAAAAAAAGAGGCGCACCAAGGTCGCTATGTGACTAAGCTAAGCGACACAAGTGGCCAACACAAACACCTGGCCCATCTAGGAGTGGCACTGCATTGTCAGGCAGCATGGCACTTCCAAAAAATTGTCCCCAAACAGCACATGATGCAAAGAAAAAAAGAGGCGCACCAAGGTCGCTGTGTGACTAAGCTAAGCGACACAAGTGGCCGACACAAACACCTGGCCCATCTAGGAGTGGCACTGCAGTGTCAATCAAGACAGGATGGCACTTCCAAAAAATTGTCCCCAAACAGCACATGATGCAAAGAAAAATGAAAGAAAAAAGGGGTGCAAGATGGAATTGTCCTTGGGCCCTCCCACCCACCCTTATGTTGTATAAACAGGACATGCACACTTTAACGAACCCATCATTTCAGCGACAGGGTCTGCCACACGACTGTGACTGAAATGACTGGTTGGTTTGGGCCCCCACTAAAAAAGAAGCAATCAGTCTCTCCTTGCACAAACTGGCTCTACAGAGGCAAGATGTCCACCTCATCATCATCCTCCGATTCCTCACCCCTTTCACTGTGTACATCCCCCTCCTCACAGATTATTAATTCGTCCCCACTGGAATCCACCATCTCAGGTCCCCGTGTACTTTCTGGAGGCAATTGCTGCTGGTGAATGTCTCCACGGAGGAATTGATTATAATTAATTTTGATGAACATCATCTTCTCCACATTTTCTGGAAGTAACCTCGTACGCCGATTGCTGACAAGGTGAGCGGCTGCACTAAACACTCTTTCGGAGTACACACCGGAGGGAGGGCAACTTAGGTAGAATAAAGCCAGTTTGTGCAAGGGCCTCCAAATTGCCTCTTTTTCCTGCCAGTATATGTACGGACTGTCTGACGTGCCTACTTGGATGCGGTCACTCATATAATCCTCCACCATTCTTTCCATGGTGAGAGAATCATATGCAGTGACAGTAGACGACATGTCAGTAATCGTTGGCAGGTCCTTCAGTCCGGACCAGATGTCAGCACTCGCTCCAGACTGCCCTGCATCACCGCCAGCGGGTGGGCTCGGAATTCTTAGCCTTTTCCTCGCACCCCCAGTTGCGGGAGAATGTGAAGGAGGAGCTGTTGACGGGTCACGTTCCGCTTGACTTGACATTTTCTCACCAGCAGGTCTTTGAACCTCTGCAGACTTGTGTCTGCCGGAAAGAGAGATACAACGTAGGTTTTAAATCTAGGATCGAGCACGGTGGCCAAAATGTAGTGCTCTGATTTCAACAGATTGACCACCCGTGAATCCTGGTTAAGCGAATTAAGGGCTCCATCCACAAGTCCCACATGCCTAGCGGAATCGCTCTGTTTTAGCTCCTCCTTCAATGTCTCCAGCTTCTTCTGCAAAAGCCTGATGAGGGGTATGACCTGACTCAGGCTGGCAGTGTCTGAACTGACTTCACGTGTGGCAAGTTCAAAGGGTTGCAGAACCTTGCACAACGTTGAAATCATTCTCCACTGCGCTTGAGTCAGGTGCATTCCCCCTCCTTTGCCTATATCGTGGGCAGATGTATAGGCTTGAATGGCCTTTTGCTGCTCCTCCATCCTCTGAAGCATATAGAGGGTTGAATTCCACCTCGTTACCACCTCTTGCTTCAGATCATGGCAGGGCAGGTTCAGGAATGTTTGGTGGTGCTCCAGTCTTCTGTACGCGGTGCCTGAATGCCGAAAGTGGCCCGCAATTCTTCGGGCCACCGACAGCATCTCTTGCACGCCCCTGTCGTTTTTTAAATAATTCTGCACCACCAAATTCAATGTATGTGCAAAACATGGGACGTGCTGGAATTTGCCCAGATGTAATGCACGCACAATAATGCTGGCGTTGTCCGATGTCACAAATCTCCAGGAGAGTCCAATTGGGGTAAGCCATTCTGCGATGATCTTCCTCAGTTGCCGTAAGAGGTTGTCAGCTGTGTGCCTATTCTGGAAAGCGGTGATACAAAGCGTAGCCTGCCTAGGAACGAGTTGGCGTTTGTGAGATGCTGCTACTGGTGCCGCCGCTGCTGTTCTTGCTGCGGGAGGCAATACATCTACCCAGTGGGCTGTCACAGTCATATAGTCCTGAGTCTGCCCTGCTCCACTTGTCCACATGTCCGTGGTTAAGTGGACATTGGGTACAACTGCATTTTTTAGGACACTGGTGAGTCTTTTTCTGAGGTCTGTGTACATTTTTGGTATCGCCTGCCTAGAGAATTGGAACCTAGATGGTATTTGGTACCGGGGACACAGTACCTCAATCAAGTCTATAGTTGCCTCTGAATTAACGATGGATACCGGAACCACGTTTCTCACCACCCAGGCTGCCAAGGCCTGAGTTATCTGCTTTGCAGCAGGATGACTGCTGTGATATTTCATCTTCCTCGCAAAGGACTGTTGGACAGTCAATTGCTTACTGGAAGTAGTACAAGTGGTCTTCCGACTTCCCCTCTGGGATGACGATCGACTCCCAGCAGCAACAACAGCAGCGCCAGCAGCAGTAGGCGTTACACTCAAGGATGCATCGGAGGAATCCCAGGCAGGAGAGGACTTGTCAGACTTGACAGTGACATGGCCTGCAGGACTATTGGCTTTCCTGGGTAAGGAGGAAATTGACACTGAGGGAGTTGGTGGTGTGGTTTTCAGGAGCGTGGTTACAAGAGGAAGGGATTTAGTGGTCAGTGGACTGCTTCCGCTGTCACCCAAAGTTTTTGAACTTGTCACTGACTTATGATGAATGCGCTGCAGGTGACGTATAAGGGAGGATGTTCCGAGGTGGTTAACGTCCTTACCCCTACTTATTACAGCTTGACAAAGTCAACACACGGCTTGACACCTGTTGTCCGCATTTGTGCTGAAATAATTCCACACCGAAGAGCTGATTTTTTTTGTATTTTGACCAGGCATGTCAATGGCCATATTCCTCCCATGGACAACAGGTGTCTCCCCGGGTGCCTGACTTAAACAAACCACCTCACCATCAGAATCCTCCTTGTCAATTTCCTCCCCAGCGCCAGCAACACCCATATCCTCATCCTGGTGTACTTCAACAGTGACATCTTCAATTTGACTATCAGGAACTGGACTGCGGGTGCTCCTTCCAGCACTTGCAGGGGGCATGCAAATGGTGGAAGGCGCAAGCTCTTCCCGTCCAGTGTTGGGAAGGTCAGGCATCGCAACCGACACAATTGGACTCGCCTTGGGGATTTGTGATTTAGAAGAACGCACAGTTCTTTGCTGTGCTTTTGCCAGCTTAAGTCTTTTCTTTTTTCTAGCGAGAGGATGAGTGCTTCCATCCTCATGTGAAGCTGAACCACTAGCCATGAACATAGGCCAGGGCCTCAGCCGTTCCTTGCCACTCCGTGTCGTAAATGGCATATTGGCAAGTTTACGCTTCTCCTCAGACGCTTTTAATTTAGATTTTTGGGTCATTTTACTGAACTTTTGTGTTTTGGATTTTACATGCTCTCTACTATGACATTGGGCATCGGCCTTGGCAGACGACGTTGATGGCATTTCATCGTCTCGGCCATGACTAGTGGCAGCAGCTTCAGCACGAGGTGGAAGTGGATCTTGATCTTTCCCTATTTTAACCTCCACATTTTTGTTCTCCATTTTTTAATGTGTGGAATTATATGCCAGTATCAATAGCAATGGCCTACTACTATATTTACTGCGCACAACTGAAATGCACCACAGGTATAGAATGTAGATGGATAGTATACTTAATGGATGACGACACAGAGGTAGGTACAGCAGTGGCCTACCGTACTGCTATATATAGTATACTGGTGGACACTGTCAGCAAACTGCAAAACTAAAATGCACCACAGGTATAGAATGTAGATGGATAGTATACTTAATGGATGACGACACAGAGGTAGGTACAGCAGTGGCCTACCGTACTGCTATATATAGTATACTGGTGGACACTGTCAGCAAACTGCAAAACTAAAATGCACCACAGGTATAGAATGTAGATGGATAGTATACTTAATGGATGACGACACCGAGGTAGGTACAGCAGTGGCCTACCGTACTGCTATATATAGTATACTGGTGGACACTGTCAGCAAACTGTAAAACTAAAATGCACCACAGGTATAGAATGTAGATGGATAGTATACTTAATGGATGACGAGTGACAACACAGAGGTAGGTACAGCAGTGGCCTACCGTACTGCTATATATAGTATACTGGTGGACACTGTCAGCAAATTGCAAAACTAAAATGCACCACAGGTATAGAATGTAGATGGATAGTATACTTAATGGATGACGACACAGAGGTAGGTACAGCAGTGGCCTACCGTACTGCTATATATAGTATACTGGTGGACACTGTCAGCAAACTGCAAAACTAAAATGCACCACAGGTATAGAATGTAGATGGATAGTATACTTAATGGATGACGAGTGACTTAATGGATGACGAGTGACGACACAGAGGTAGGTACAGCAGTGGCCTACCGTACTGCTATATATAGTATACTGGTGGACACTGTCAGCAAACTGCAAAACTAAAATGCACCACAGGTATAGAATGTAGATGGATAGTATACTTAATGGATGACGAGTGACAACACAGAGGTAGGTACAGCAGTGGCCTACCGTACTGCTATATATAGTATACTGGTGGACACTGTCAGCAAACTGCAAAACTAAAATGCACCACAGGTATAGAATGTAGATGGATAGTATACTTAATGGATGACGACACAGAGGTAGGTACAGCAGTGGCCTACCGTACTGCTATATATATTATACTGGTGGACACTGTCAGCAAACTGCAAAACTAAAATGCACCACAGGTATAGAATGTAGATGGATAGTATACTTGATGGATGACGAGTGACGACACAGAGGTAGGTACAGCAGTGGCCTACTGTACTGCTATATATAGTATACTGGTGGACACTGTCAGCACACTGCAAAACTAAAATGCACCACAGGTATAGAATGTAGATGGATAGCATACTTAATGGATGACGACACAGAGGTAGGTACAGCAGTGGCCTACCGTACTGCTATATATAGTATACTGGTGGACACTGTCTTCAAACTGCAAAACTAAAATGCACCACAGGTATAGAATGTAGATGGATAGTATACTTAATGGATGACGAGTGACGACACAGAGGTAGGTACAGCAGTGGCCTACCGTATTGCTATATATAGTATACTGGTGGACACTGTCAGCAAACTGCAAAACTAAAATGCACCACAGGTATAGAATGTAGATGGATAGTATACTTAATGGATGACGAGTGATGACACAGTGGTAGGTACAGCAGTGGCCTACCGTACTGCTATATATAGTATACTGGTGGTCACTGTGTCAGCAAACTGCAAAACTAAAATGCACCACAGGTATAGAATGTAGATGGATAGTATACTTAATGGATGACGACACCGAGGTAGGTACAGCAGTGGCCTACCGTACTGCTATATATAGTATACTGGTGGACACTGTCAGCAAACTGTAAAACTAAAATGCACCACAGGTATAGAATGTAGATGGATAGTATACTTAATGGATGACGAGTGACGACACAGAGGTAGGTACAGCAGTGGCCTACCGTACTGCTATATATAGTATACTGGTGGACACTGTCAGCAAATTGCAAAACTAAAATGCACCACAGGTATAGAATGTAGATGGATAGTATACTTAATGGATGACGACACAGAGGTAGGTACAGCACTGGCCTACCGTACTGCTATATATAGTATACTGGTGGACACTGTCAGCAAACTGCAAAACTAAAATGCACCACAGGTATAGAATGTAGATGGATAGTATACTTAATGGATGACGAGTGACGACACAGAGGTAGGTACAGCAGTGGCCTACCGTACTGCTATATATAGTATACTGGTGGACACTGTCAGCAAACTGCAAAACTAAAATGCACCACAGGTATAGAATGTAGATGGATAGTATACTTAATGGATGACGACACAGAGGTAGGTACAGCAGTGGCCTACCGTACTGCTATATATAGTATACTGGTGGACACTGTCAGCAAACTGCAAAACTAAAATGCACCACAGGTATAGAATGTAGATGGATAGTATACTTAATGGATGACGACACAGAGGTAGGTACAGCAGTGGCCTACCATACTGCTATATATATTATACTGGTGGACACTGTCAGCAAACTGCAAAACTAAAATGCACCACAGGTATAGAATGTAGATGGATAGTATACTTGATGGATGACGAGTGACAACACAGAGGTAGGTACAGCAGTGGCCTACCGTACTGCTATATATAGTATACTGGTGGACACTGTCAGCACACTGCAAAACTAAAATGCACCACAGGTATAGAATGTAGATGGATAGCATACTTAATGGATGACGACACAGAGGTAGGTACAGCAGTGGCCTACCGTACTGCTATATATAGTATACTGGTGGACACTGTCAGCAAACTGCAAAACTAAAATGCACCACAGGTATAGAATGTAGATGGATAGTATACTTAATGGATGACGAGTGACGACACAGAGGTAGGTACAGCAGTGGCCTACCGTACTGCTATATATAGTATACTGGTGGACACTGTCAGCAAACTGCAAAACTAAAATGCACCACAGGTATAGAATGTAGATGGATAGTATACTTAATGGATGACGAGTGACAACACAGTGGTAGGTACAGCAGTGGCCTACCGTACTGCTATATATAGTATACTGGTGGTCACTGTGTCAGCAAACTGCAAAACTAAAATGCACCACAGGTATAGAATGTAGATGGAGAGTATACTTAATGACGACACAGAGGTAGGTACAGCAGTGGCCTACCGTACTGCTATATATAGTATACTGGTGGACACTGTGTCAGCAAACTGCAAAACTAAAATGCACCACAGGTATAGAATGTAGATGGATAGTATACTTAATGGATGACGACACGGAGGTAGGTACAGCAGTGCACTCTGCACTGTACTCCTCCTATATAATATTAATTATACTGGTGGTCCCCAGTCCCCACAATAAAGCAGCACACTGAGCACAGATATGGAGTGTTTTTCAGGCAGACAACGTATACTGGTGGTCACTGTCAGCAAAACTCTGCACTGTACTCCTGCTATAGCTGCTCCCCAGTCCCCACAATTAAGCAGTGTGAGCACTCAGCACAGATATATTATGCAGCACACTGAGCACAGATATGGTATGGAGCGTTTTTTTCAGGCAGAGAACGGATAAAAACTGGTGGTCACTTATCAGCAAAACTCTGCACTGTACTCCTCCTAACAGCTGCTCCCCAGTCCTCCCCACAATTAAGCAATAAGGCAATCAAGTTCAACAATAAACGGAGAGGACGCCAGCCACGTCCTCTTCCTATCATCTCCAATGCACGAGTGAAAATGGCGGCGACGCGCGGCTGCTTATATAGAATCCAAATCTCGCGAGAATCCGACAGCGGGATGATGACGTTCGGGCGCGCTCGGGTTAGCCGAGCAAGGCGGGAAGGTTCGAACCTGCCTCGGAGAATGGAGAAGTTCGGGGGGGTTCGGTTTCCGAGAAACCGAACCCGCTCATCACTACTTAAAATACAAAATTTTTCAGTATTTTTTTCTAATGATACATGACCACACCTCCTGTGATTCGGCCACGCCCCTTGAAAAGTACCTGGGCCCAGCCCGGCTCTTGACTGCCCTGCTTGCAGGGGTGCCCTGGGTTGGTGGTCCAGGACCAATTCAAATTACTTATGGTCAATGTAATAGGCAAAACCAGTGCTGTTGGCTGCTAATCATAACATATGTGGACAAACAGAAGCAAATCTTGTTTCCCACCACACAATAGAACCTAAGGATGACATATAAACACAATTTACAATTTTCAGAAAGAAATATTTGGCATAGGGGTGGCGTGAAAAAAATTCTGATACTCTAGGGCATCGTGATTAAAAAAAGTTTAAGAACCGCCAGTGGCAAACGCAGGATTTGCATGGGGGGGATTCCAGAACTGGGTGGAGCAAATCACGGGGGTGGGGACTGAGGTGACCCAGTATATGCTGAGTCCGTAAAACTAGTGTGTGTGTGTGTGTGTATATGTGTATATATATATATATATATATATATATATATATATACATATTGACACAGGTTGAGTATCCCTTATACAAAATTCAAAATCCCCAATTTTTGGGTCCCCTACTGAGAAAATAACATATATATTATATATTGTGTGTATATATTGATGTATTATATAGATATATAATATATATGTATATGTGTCATTTTCTCAGTAGGGAAACAAAAAATGTGGGATTTTGGATAAGGGATACTCCACCTGTATACCTATCCACACATATATATACCGCATATACACACAAATATATATATATATACATACATATACATAGCATATTAAACATGCATGCACACATATATATATGTATATATATATATACACATACAGTACACGTATATATACACGTATATATATTTATATATATTTATATCTCATATGTGTGCGTGTGTTTATATGTATGTATGTATGTATATACATGTGTATATATGTATGCACATGGACATATATGTACTATAATTAAAATAAAGTAAACTTTTATTAAGCACTTACAAGTGCCACCAGGAAGACAGCAGGCGGCAGAGGACGCTAGACAGCCATTAATAATACTCATGCAGCAAAAAAAAAAAAAAAAAAATTTTTTTTTTTTTTTTTTTAGTGGAGGGGGGTTTCTGGATACTCGGAAAACCCCCCTGGGTGCGCCACTGAACCGCTGGTGCAGGGTATATTTGTAACAGTGTAATATAGATCATAGAGTGTGTTACAGTACACACACAGTTATAGGTCCTCATTCAGATCTGATCGCAGCAGCAAATATGTTAGCTAATGGGCAAAACCATGTACACTGCAGGTGGGGCAGATGTAACATGTGCAGAGAGAGTTAGATTTGGGTGGGGTGTGTTCAAACTGAAATCTAAATTGCAGTGTAAAAATAAAGCAGCCAGTATTTACTCTGCACAGAAACAATATAACCCACCAAAATCTAACTCTCTCTGCAAATGCTATATCTGCCCCCACCCCCTGCACTGCACATCATGGTTTTGCCCATTAGCTAACAAATTTGCTGGTGCTATCAGGTCTGAATTAGGCCCATAGTTTGTTAGGCCAGTGAGTTGAGGACTGTTATTGTAGTGACTAGTAGTGTGTACTTTAGGATAAGGCCCTTAACGGTGGTATTTGTGTCTCTCTACAGGGATCAGTGAGAGAGGGAGAAAGCTGGACAAAGATCAAGAAAAGCTACGGTGAGACCCTTCTATGTTTCTGTTGTCCCTTTTGTCTTTCTTCTTTCTGGGCGGACCATGGACCTCACACTCTGGTCCAAGGTCGAGTTTTCATCTGGTGTGCAAGCAGCCATAGGTGGAACTCGGGAACTGATCCAAAAGTGCCGGGGATGATTTTCATATAGTCCTGAAATCGGATCGTTGGGGCGCGACGGTCGAGCATATGGCAGGGCGGTACATCTTTGTCCTAAACCATTTTGGAACGTGTCTGTGTCCATCCTGTGCACCAGGACCATCTGCTACGTGTATGCCAGGTAAGTCACAAGACTACACCTGTACGGCAACAAGTGACACCCCACAATGCACCTCTTACAGTGGCATGTTGGTGATCCTGTCAGCAAACTGCCTCTTACTCACAGGCGGGATCATAATCACCTCTGAGGATGGGCCCGGTATACTGCCCCCTGAAGGCGGCACTGTGCACTGCATTAGTATGCCCAATAAATAATGGATGTGCGCTATAGTGTAGCACTCAGGGTCGGACTGGCCCACCGGGGTACCAGGGAAACCACCGGTAGGCCCCACTGCCTGAGGGCCCACTCCTTCCTCTAGGGATCAGGTTCTAGACTGTGCACTTCTATTATACATGGTAGATATGTTGCATTACAATGCACTAAATTATTGTGTATTTCAAGACTCGGTGGAGGCTGGCCACACCCCCTTTGTAGGCTGGCCACACCCCTAAGTATGGGCCCCTATCACTGCATTCCCCCGGTGGGCCCTTCATGCCCCAGCCCGACACTGGCAGCACTACCCACTACTTTACCTTTGCAATATACTTATTCTCTTTCTTTTGCTTAAAGCAGAGCCCAGTGATACAACTTGGGCAACTGTTTCTGATTGGACAGAATTAGGGGCACTGTAGCTTGGCACACAAAGGAAAAAAGTGTAATAATTAGAGATGAGCGCCGGAAATTTTTCGGGTTTTGTGTTTTGGTTTTGGGTTCGGTTCCGTGGTCGTGTTTTGGGTTCGACCGCGTTTTGGCAAAACCTAACCGAATTTTTTTTGTCGGATTCGGGTGTGTTTTGGATTCGGGTGTTTTTTTCAAAAAAACCTAAAAAACAGCTTAAATCATAGAATTTGGGGGTCATTTTGATCCCAAAGTATTATTAACCTCAAAACCCATCATTTCCACTCATTTTCAGTCTATTCTGAATACCTCACACCTCACAATATTATTTTTAGTACTAAAATTTGCACCGAGGTCGCTGGATGACTAAGCTAAGCGACCCTAGTGGCCGACACAAACACCTGGCCCATCTAGGAGTGGCACTGCAGTGTCACGCAGGATGTCCCTTCCAAAAAACCCTCCCCAAACAGCACATGACGCAAAGAAAAAAAGAGGCGCAATGAGGTAGCTGTGTGAGTAAGATAAGCGACCCTAGTGGCCGACACAAACACCGGGCCCATCTAGGAGTGTCACTGCAGTGTCACGCAGGATGTCCCTTCCAAAAAACCCTCCCCAAACAGCACATGACGCAAAGAAAAAAAGAGGCGCAATGAGGTAGCTGTGTGAGTAAGATAAGCGACCCTAGTGGCCGACACAAACACCGGGCCCATCTAGGAGTGGCACTGCAGTGTCACGCAGGATGTCCCTTCCAAAAAACCCTCCCCAAACAGCACATGACGCAAAGAAAAAAAGAGGCGCAATGAGGTAGCTGTGTGAGTAAGATAAGCGACCCTTGTGGCCGACACAAACACCGGGCCCATCTAGGAGTGGCACTGCAGTGTCACGCAGGATGTCCCTTCAAAAAAACCCTCCCCAAACAGCACATGACGCAAAGAAAAAAAGAGGCGCAATGAGGTAGCTGTGTGAGTAAGATAAGCGACCCTAGTGGCCGACACAAACACCGGGCCCATCTAGGAGTGGCACTGCAGTGTCATGCAGGATGTCCCTTCCAAAAAACCCTCCCCAAACAGCACATGACGCAAAGAAAAAAAGAGGCGCAATGAGGTAGCTGTGTGAGTAAGATAAGCGACCCTAGTGGCCGACACAAACACCGGGCCCATCTAGGAGTGTCACTGCAGTGTCACGCAGGATGTCCCTTCCAAAAAACCCTCCCCAAACAGCACATGACGCAAAGAAAAAAAGAGGCGCAATGAGGTAGCTGTGTGAGTAAGATAAGCGACCCTAGTGGCCGACACAAACACCGGGCCCATCTAGGAGTGTCACTGCAGTGTCACGCAGGATGTCCCTTCCAAAAAACCCTCCCCAAACAGCACATGACGCAAAGAAAAAAAGAGGCGCAATGAGGTAGCTGTGTGAGTAAGATAAGCGACCCTAGTGGCCGACACAAACACCGGGCCCATCTAGGAGTGTCACTGCAGTGTCAAGCAGGATGTCCCTTCCAAAAAACCCTCCCCAAACAGCACATGACGCAAAGAAAAAAAGAGGCGCAATGAGGTAGCTGTGTGAGTAAGATAAGCGACCCTAGTGGCCGACACAAACACCGGGCCCATCTAGGAGTGTCACTGCAGTGTCACGCAGGATGTCCCTTCCAAAAAACCCTCCCCAAACAGCACATGACGCAAAGAAAAATTAAAGAAAAAAGAGGTGCAAGATGGAATTGTCCTTGGGCCCTCCCACCCACCCTTATGTTGTATAAACAGGACATGCACACTTTAACCAACCCATCATTTCAGTGACAGGGTCTGCCACACGACTGTGACTGATATGACGGGTTGGTTTGGACCCCCACCAAAAAAGAAGCAATTAATCTCTCCTTGCACAAACTGGCTCTACAGAGGCAAGATGTCCACCTCATCATCATCCTCCGATATATCACCGTGTACATCCCCCTCCTCACAGATTATCAATTCGTCCCCACTGGAATCCACCATCTCAGCTCCCTGTGTACTTTGTGGAGGCAATTGCTGCTGGTCAATGTCTCCGCGGAGGAATTGATTATAATTCATTTTAATGAACATCATCTTCTCCACATTTTCTGGATGTAACCTCGTACGCCGATTGCTGACAAGGTGAGCGGCGGCACTAAACACTCTTTCAGAGTACACACTTGTGGGAGGGCAACTTAGGTAGAATAAAGCCAGTTTGTGCAAGGGCCTCCAAATTGCCTCTTTTTCCTGCCAGTATAAGTACGGACTGTGTGACGTGCCTACTTGGATGCGGTCACTCATATAATCCTCCACCATTCTTTCAATGTTGAGAGAATCATATGCAGTGACAGTAGACGACATGTCCGTAATCGTTGTCAGGTCCTTCAGTCCGGACCAGATGTCAGCATCAGCAGTCGCTCCAGACTGCCCTGCATCACCGCCAGCGGGTGGGCTCGGAATTCTGAGCCTTTTCCTCGCACCCCCAGTTGCGGGAGAATGTGAAGGAGGAGATGTTGACAGGTCGCGTTCCGCTTGACTTGACAATTTTCTCACCAGCAGGTCTTTCAACCCCAGCAGACTTGTGTCTGCCGGAAAGAGAGATCCAAGGTAGGCTTTAAATCTAGGATCGAGCACGGTGGCCAAAATGTAGTGCTCTGATTTCAACAGATTGACCACCCGTGAATCCTTGTTAAGCGAATTAAGGGCTCCATCCACAAGTCCCACATGCCTAGCGGAATCGCTCCGTGTTAGCTCCTCCTTTAATGTCTCCAGCTTCTTCTGCAAAAGCCTGATGAGGGGAATGACCTGACTCAGGCTGGCAGTGTCTGAACTGACTTCACGTGTGGCAAGTTCAAAGGGCATCAGAACCTTGCACAACGTTGAAATCATTCTCCACTGCGCTTGAGACAGGTGCATTCCACCTCCTATATCGTGCTCAATTGTATAGGCTTGAATGGCCTTTTGCTGCTCCTCCAACCTCTGAAGCATATAGAGGGTTGAATTCCACCTCGTTACCACTTCTTGCTTCAGATGATGGCAGGGCAGGTTCAGTAGTTTTTGGTGGTGCTCCAGTCTTCTGTACGTGGTGCCTGTACGCCGAAAGTGTCCCGCAATTCTTCTGGCCACCGACAGCATCTCTTGCACGCCCCTGTCGTTTTTTTAAAAATTCTGCACCACCAAATTCAAGGTATGTGCAAAACATGGGACGTGCTGGAATTTGCCCATATTTAATGCACACACAATATTGCTGGCGTTGTCCGATGCCACAAATCCACAGGAGAGTCCAATTGGGGTAAGCCATTCCGCGATGATCTTCCTCAGTTGCCGTAAGAGGTTTTCAGCTGTGTGCGTATTCTGGAAACCGGTGATACAAAGCGTAGCCTGCCTAGGAAAGAGTTGGCGTTTGCGAGATGCTGCTACTGGTGCCGCCGCTGCTGTTCTTGCGGCGGGAGTCCATACATCTACCCAGTGGGCTGTCACAGTCATATAGTCCTGACCCTGCCCTGCTCCACTTGTCCACATGTCCGTGGTTAAGTGGACATTGGGTACAACTGCATTTTTTAGGACACTGGTGAGTCTTTTTCTGACGTCCGTGTACATTCTCGGTATCGCCTGCCTAGAGAAGTGGAACCTAGATGGTATTTGGTAACGGGGGCACACTGCCTCAATAAATTGTCTAGTTCCCTGTGAACTAACGGCGGATACCGGACGCACGTCTAACACCAACATAGTTGTCAAGGCCTCAGTTATCCGCTTTGCAGCAGGATGACTGCTGTGATATTTCATCTTCCTCGCAAAGGACTGTTGAACAGTCAATTGCTTACTGGAAGTAGTACAAGTGGGCTTACGACTTCCCCTCTGGGATGACCATCGACTCCCAGCAGCAACAACAGCAGCGCCAGCAGCAGTAGGCGTTACACGCAAGGATGCATCGGAGGAATCCCAGGCAGGAGAGGACTCGTCAGAATTGCCAGTGACATGGCCTGCAGGACTATTGGCATTCCTGGGGAAGGAGGAAATTGACACTGAGGGAGTTGGTGGGGTGGTTTGCGTGAGCTTGGTTACAAGAGGAAGGGATTTACTGGTCAGTGGACTGCTTCCGCTGTCGCCCAAAGTTTTTGAACTTGTCACTGACTTATTATGAATGCGCTGCAGGTGACGTATAAGGGAGGATGTTCCGAGGTGGTTAACGTCCTTACCCCTACTTATTACAGCTTGACAAAGGCAACACACGGCTTGACACCTGTTGTCTGCATTTCTGTTGAAATACTTCCACACCGAAGAGCTGATTTTTTTGGTACTGTATTTTCACCAGGCATGTCAGTGGCCATATTCCTCCCACGGACAACAGGTGTCTCCCCGGGTGCCTGACTTAAACAAACCACCTCACCATCAGAATCCTCCTGGTCAATTTCCTCCCCAGCGCCAGCAACACCCATATCCTCCTCATCCTGGTGTACTTCAACACTGACATCTTCAATCTGACTATCAGGAACTGGACTGCGGGTGCTCCTTCCAGCACTTGCAGGGGGCGTGCAAATGGTGGAAGGCGCATGCTCTTCACGTCCAGTGTTGGGAAGGTCAGGCATTGCAACCGACACAATTGGACTCTCCTTGTGGATTTGGGATTTCGAAGAACGCACAGTTCTTTGCGGTGCTTTTGCCAGCTTGAGTCTTTTCAGTTTTCTAGCGAGAGGCTGAGTGCTTCCATCCTCATGTGAAGCTGAACCACTAGCCATGAACATAGGCCAGGGCCTCAGCCGTTCCTTGCCACTCCGTGTGGTAAATGGCATATTGGCAAGTTTACGCTTCTCCTCCGACAATTTTATTTTAGGTTTTGGAGTCCTTTTTTTACTGATATTTGGTGTTTTGGATTTGACATGCTCTGTACTATGACATTGGGCATTGGCCTTGGCAGACGACGTTGCTGGCATTTCATCGTCTCGGCCATGACTAGTGGCAGCAGCTTCAGCACGAGGTGGAAGTGGATCTTGATCTTTCCCTAATTTTGGAACCTCAACATTTTTGTTCTCCATATAGGCACAACTAAAAGGCACCTCAGGTAAACAATGGAGATGGATGGATACTAGTATACAATTATGGATGGACTGCCGAGTGCCGACACAGAGGTAGCTACAGCCGTGGACTACCGTACTGTACTGTGTCTGCTGCTAATATAGACTGGTTGATAATGAGATGTAGTATGTATAAAGAAGAAAGAAAAAAAAAACCACGGGTAGGTGGTATACAATTATGGATGGACTGCCGAGTGCCGACACAGAGGTAGCTACAGCCGTGGACTACCGTACTGTACTGTGTCTGCTGCTAACATAGACTGGATGATAATGAGATGTAGTATGTATAAAGAAGAAAGAAAAAAAAAACCACGGGTAGGACTAGGTGGTATACAATTATGGATGGACTGCCGAGTGCCGACACAGAGGTAGCTACAGCCGTGGACTACCGTACTGTACTGTGTCTGCTGCTAATATAGACTGGTTGATAATGAGATGTAGTATGTATAAAGAAGAAAGAAAAAAAAAAACCACGGGTAGGTGGT
The DNA here is from genome assembly GCF_028390025.1 of Pseudophryne corroboree. Lineage (NCBI taxonomy): Eukaryota > Metazoa > Chordata > Amphibia > Anura > Myobatrachidae > Pseudophryne > Pseudophryne corroboree. The sequence goes on along the minus strand of NC_086450.1, from coordinate 447,676,813 downwards.
ATACAATTATGGATGGACTGCCGAGTGCCGACACAGAGGTAGCTACAGCCGTGGACTACCGTACTGTACTGTGTCTGCTGCTAATATAGACTGGTTGATAATGAGATGTAGTATGTATAAAGAAGAAAAAAAAAAACCACGGGTAGGTGGTATACAATTATGGATGGACTGCCGAGTGCCGACACAGAGGTAGCTACAGCCGTGGACTACCGTACTGTACTGTGTCTGCTGCTAATATAGACTGGTTGATAATGAGATGTAGTATGTATAAAGAAGAAAGAAAAAAAAAACCACGGGTAGGTGGTATACAATTATGGATGGACTGCCGAGTGCCGACACAGAGATAGCTACAGCCGTGGACTACCGTACTGTACTGTGTCTGCTGCTAATATAGACTGGATGATAATGAGATGTAGTATGTATAAAGAAGAAAGAAAAAAAAAACCACGGGTAGGTGGTATACAATTATGGATGGACTGCCGAGTGCCGAAACAGAGGTAGCTACAGCCGTGGACTACCGTACTGTACTGTGTCTGCTGCTAATATAGACTGGATGATAATGAGATGTAGTATGTATAAAGAAGAAAGAAAAAAAAAACCACGGGTAGGACTAGGTGGTATACAATTATGGATGGACTGCCGAGTGCCGACACAGAGGTAGCTACAGCCGTGGACTACCGTACTGTACTGTGTCTGCTGCTAATATAGACTGGATGATAATGAGATGTAGTATGTATAAAGAAGAAAGAAAAAAAAAACCACGGGTAGGTGGTATACAATTATGGATGGACTGCCGAGTGCCGACACAGAGGTAGCTACAGCCGTGAACTACCGTACTGTGTCTGCTGCTAGTATAGACTGGATGATAAATAATGATATAAAAAATATATATATATCACTACTGCAGCCGGACAGGTATATATTATATAATGACGGACCTGCTGGACACTGTCTGTCAGCAGAATGAGTTTTTTAATTTTTATAGAATAAAAAAACACCACACAAGTCACACGACGAGTGTACTTTTTCAGGCAAACATTCAATCACAATATACTATACTGGTGGTCAGGTCACTGGTCACAGTGGTCAGTGGTCAGTCACACTGGCAGTGGCACTCTGGCAGCAAAAGTGTGCACTGTTTAATATGTACTCCTGGCTCCTGCTATAACCTATAACTGCTCCCCAGTCTCCCCCACAATTAAGCTGTGTGAGCACAGTCAGATATTATACATAGATGATGCAGCACACTGGGCTGAGCACAGATATGGTATGTGAGTGTGACTGAGTCACTGTGTATCGTTTTTTTCAGGCAGAGAACAAGAACAGAACGGATTATTAAATAATAATAAATTATAAAACTGCACTGGTGGTCAGGTCACTGGTCATCAGTCACTAGTATAACTCCTCCTAAGCTCCAGTAAGTAAATGAAGTGTCTCACTCTCACTCTCCTATCTATTTTAATTTCTAAACGGAGAGGACGCCAGCCACGTCCTCTCCCTATCAATCTCAATGCACGTGTGAAAATGGCCGCGACGCGCGGCTCCTTATATAGAATCCGAGTCTCGCGATAGAATCCGAGCCCCGCGAGAATCCGACAGCGTGATGATGACGTTCGGGCGCGCTCGGGTTAACCGAGCAAGGCGGGAAGATCCGAGTCGCTCGGACCCGTGTAAAAAAACATGAAGTTCGGGCGGGTTCGGATTCAGAGAAACCGAACCCGCTCATCTCTAGTAATAATCCTAACTGATGCTATAAATACATGATGAAAGGCACAGAAAGAAACTACAGAGAATAAAGTGAGATATGTCATCGCTATGTGGAGGTTGGATTGTCGGCTGCATGTCATGGAATGTAGTTGACGCTTGCGTCTTAGGCTGCAGTATATGGTTTAAGACGATCCGCCTTATTATCATGTAATGATATCTAGAAATAAGTCACAGGGAGGGAGGAAGATCACGGAGCACGTACCAAGAAAGTTCAATGTTCCAGGTTAATCTACAATCTAAGAAATGTTCCTTCACAAATACTGATATAAATAGAGCAGTAAAATGTAACGAAACAAGTGAGAACAGAAAAACGGATTACAAGCATCAGCCATCTGTCTCGCTGGCCCGTTCCGTTCACTGAGGACGGACCAATTCCTGTGCTCTTAATCCTACCAAACAGTTTTGTTGCTTCTCGTCTCACTATCTATGTAATGTTTCAAAACAGAATGTGGGGGAGATGTATCAAACTTTGGGGCATATTCATCATCCTTTAAATGTCTCTCCCCAGGGGATGTAGAAATTGTGACATTCATCAAACGCCGAAAAAGCATTTTTTTCTGGCTTTTAAAGGGCAACAGCTTCCCGAATGGGTTCACAAGCTGCTGGCAGCTTGTGTAACTGCATTGTGCAGTGGCGAGATCTATTCAGATCCCTCCCACTGTCAGTAAGGTGCCGGCGGGGAGGGGGGAAGCAGCAGTGGCGTCAGCGGGGAAGGGGGGAGCGGCCAGTAAACACAAGTGGGGAAGGGGAGTGCGGGGTCGCCGCAGCTACATTGACATACCTGCGGGGGTAAAGGGGGTTGCAGCTGCAGAGCAGTGGGGTATGGGGCCCTCTACAGCCGGAGACCAGCAACAATGCCCGGTGGGGGGGTGTGGAGGACTCTGCAGCCGGAGACCTACAATGATGTCCGGGGCGGGGAATCAACCAGCTCCTAACTGCCATTTTTCAAACACAGCCTGGTAGCATGTCAGCTAGAAGCTGATTGGCTGGTACTTTATCACTCTCCACTTTATCTCCCTTCAAGGCTTGATACATATGCCCCAATTTTATGTCTCCAAGTTCTCTAATAAAGCTAGGATTGTGAACTTTATTAGTGCACAGCACGGTTGGTGAAGAAGTTAGCATTACTACCTCACAGCACTGAAGGTCTTGGGCTCTGTCCCCCCCAAGACACTATATGTGTGCAGTTTGTATGCTCTCCTTCTGTTTGCGTGGGATTCCTCTGGGTACTCATGTTTCCTATGAAGCGATGCGGAACATAGTAGATAACTGAAAATAGGTTAATACATGGGGGGTGATTCCGAGTTGTTCGCTTGGTAAAAATCTTCGCATCGCAGCGATTTTCCGCTTAATGCGCATGCGCAATGTCCGCACTGCGACTGCGCCAAGTAAATTTGCTATGTACTTAGGAATTTTACTCACGGCATTTTCATCGTTCTGGCGATCGTAATGTGATTGACAGGAAATGGGTGTTACTGGGCGGAAACAGGCCGTTTTATGGGCGTGTGGGGAAAAACGCTACCGTTTCCGGAAAAAACGCAGGAGTGGCTGGAGAAACGGGGGAGTGTCTGGGCGAACGCTGGGTGTGTTTGTGACGTCAAACCAGGAACGACAAGCAGTGAAATGATCGCAGATGCCAAGTAAGTCTGAAGCTACTCAGAAACTGCTACGAGGTGTGTAATCGCAATATTGCGAATACATCGTTCGCAATTTTAAGATGCTAAGATTCACTCCCAGTAGGCGGCGGCTTAGCATGAGCAAATCTGCTAAAATTAATTTGCGAGCGAACAACTCGGAATGACCCCCATAGTTCCCTGAGCCATTTAACCCCCAGTATTAGCAGTGAAACTACCATAGGTGCAGGGAATGTAACTTTACTCTATTTCTAAGCTCCTCCCCAACCAAGGCAACCCCAGTAACCTACCTTCCCCCCCTTCCTGCACCAAAGAGGCTACAGCAACATTGATAGGCTCCCAACCCCAGTCTTGCTATGGGGCCCAGCAATGCACTCTTCCGACCCTACTCTCTATGATGCATGTGTGACGTCTAATCCTGAGGTTTAATATAATGTGGCCCTACTGTATATTGTAAGGATATTATAAGTCACTCAGAAGCTATGTGGCTGTATAAAGGCCACAGCTACAGGACAAGAGCTTTTATTTGGGTAATGGAATTCTGTGGGGGGTGTAGTATGAGTGGCCGGCGCTGGCATATCGACAGCTGGGCGAGTGCTAATGAGTCCCTTGCGGGCTCACTGCGCTTGCCATGCTGCAGACACGATGGCGCGCTACGCGCACCACGCGCGCCATGCTATTTATTCTCCCTCCAGGGGGTCGTGGACCCCCAAGAGGGAGAATACGTGTCGGCATGTCGGCGGTTGGGATCCCGGCGTCGGTATGCTGGTTGCCGGGATCCCAGCCGGCGGCATACTGAAGACCACCCCGGTGGGGACATGTAATATGTGATGCTTTACAGCAGAGGGTGCACAATGGACCCTCTGCTCTAAAGCATCACATAAGAGACAATCTCTTATAATGCACAAGTTTTCCTATTAAACACTAAGTTATGACATCAGGACTCGCTCTTTATGCAGATGTAATTTATAGTATACGGTATTAGCATCACCTCTGTATTATACTGAAATAAGCAATTGGGGTCCATCGTTGAAGTCTTGTGAGAAAAGGGAATATTTATCATGTTCTGTAAGGAGAAATGGATCTTGTTCTGATAAAGTAATCTGTTCTCAGCCGCACCTGTCTGACGCTAACCCTTTTTGCACACCTATTGCCATATCTGCCATCATTATATCCACTTGGTGTCTTCCTGAGACCCGTTTCCCGACTCCTGCTCCGAGACTCTACAGACCAGCCAACCTAAGGGCAGTAGTAAGGGCATTTTCCAGCTGATATTACTCAATTCATCAGTGTTGTGGTCATAGCCTGGCTGTCAAATTGCACCCATTTCTTCATATTACTCTATTAGTGGTCTATTCATGAAGCAGTGAAAAGTGTGGAGTAGTGAGCCAATGGAGAAGTTCCCCTTGTCAACCAATCAGCTTTTAAGTAACATTTGTCTACTGCATTCTATAAAAGTAGACGTAGCAGATGATTGGCTGCCATGGGCAACTTCTCCACGGGCTCACTTCTCCACTCTTTTCACTGTTTCATGAATAGACCCCTTAAGATACGTACACACTGTTCTATTGAACGGCCGATATATCGTGGGCCTGTCGGCCAGTGTCTGCGAGCGATATGTCTGCGAACGCCGTTGTTTACAGACATATCGCGTCAGTCCTGCAGCACAGTCGACAGCCAATATATATAACCATAGTTTGGCGCATCATGCTGTGTGTATGGGCGGTCAGGCGACCGCCCATACACTTGCTGCAGATGCCGGCAGTGACTGACAGCTAAACTGGGCAGGCGCATGTAAATGCCTGCCCAGTTTGTGACGTCAGTCCCGATGGATCGGGCAGTGTGTTGCAGATCTATCTACCAGTGTGTACCCAGCATTAGTCATACGGCCTAATTCAGACCTGATCGCTCGCTAGGGGTTTTTTGCACTGCTGCGAGCAGATAGTCGCCGCCCATAGGGGAGTGTATGTTTGCTTTGCAAGTGTGCGATCGCATGTGCAGCCGAGCGGTACAAAAAAGTTTTGCGTAGTTTCTGAGTTGCCCAGAACTTACTCAGCCGCTGTGATCACATCAGCCTGTCCGCGCCCGGAATTGACGTCAGACACCCGCCCTGCAATCGCTTGGACACGCCTGCGTTTTTCCAAACACTCCCAGAAAATGGTCAGTTGACACCCACAAACTCTTTCTTCCTGTCAGTCTCCTTGCGATCGGCTATGCGAATGGTTTCTTCATAAAACCCATCACACAGCATCGATCCGCTTTGTACCCGTGCGACGTGCGTGCGTTTTGCGGTGCATATGCATGCGCAGTTCAGACCTGATTGCAGCGCAGCGAAAAAACCTAGCGTGCGATCAGGTCGGAATGACCCCCAAAGTCTGTTAGTACAGAATCTTCCATATGCAAACTGAACTTACCCGGGACATTACCCAGTTCTGGCCATTACCTGTGTGCATTATTCATTTCTTTAAAAAATTAATTAATAGCTGGAGTTTGGTGTTCACCTTGATTAGTTAAGTCACGGGATTGTCGATATCTTATAATTTGTGGCTGTCCCTGTTTTACTATCTTCCTGGAGCTTGTCTAGTTTTTGGGGTAAAATTCAGAAGTATTATGAATTCTAGACAGCGGACTGTAGGTACTGTACTGTGCTTCAGCCTCCTCCCCTCTGATAAAATGGTTTGGATGGAGTGAATACCAGGAGGAATAGGGAGGTAATTCCAACCAAGCCCAGTTGATTGACTTGGGTCTTTTAGATTTCCCTCACCCTAGTCTCTGTGAAGAGGATAATGATCAGGGACAAAACTAGCAGCGGTGTAGTGAGTGCATTGCACCAGGGCCTGACGCTATTAAGGGGCTCTTTGCCTCCTGAGTGTCTGGGGCTGGCTGAGTGCTGAGGAGGAGGAGGTGCAGCCAATCTCCGCAGGGCAGATAGGAGAAGCCCCCTGCCTGCAGCCCCTGTGCCCTTCTCCCAGACTGAGCAAGCCAAGCCAGCCTCACTGTTCTGCTGTGGGGCTCAGACCACCAGATCCAACAGTAAGTAAACTTATGTTTCTGCCTGCAGCCACCTCACAGCTGTTGACTGCCTCCCCAGTCACCCACTATTCCCCTGCCACCAACTGCCTCTCCTTGTCATCCTCTGCCTTTCTGTCACCTACTGCCTTCCTGTCATCCACTGCCTCCCCAGTGACCCTCTGCCTCTCCCCGTCACCCTCTACCTCTCCCAGTCACCGTCTGCCTTTCCTTGTCACCCACTGCCTGTCACCCTCTGCCTCTACCTATCACCCTCTGCCTCTACCTGTCATCCACTGCCTCTCTTTGACGTTCACTGCCTCTGTCTCTCTGTCACCCTCTGCCTCTCCATGTCACCCACTTCCCCTACCTGTCAACCTCTGCCTGTCCCTGTCAGCCTCTGCCTCCCCATCACTCTCTGCCTCTCCCAGTTGGATGGAGAAGGTGGACCCAAAGCATTATTTTGCACCTGGGCCCATCACTCATAAGTTCTGCAACACGGAGGAGATGTGTGCTGAGCGATCTAGCACAGACTGCTCAGCACACATCTCTCCCACCGCTCAGCACTCAGCGCGATGTGTGCTGAGGGGGCACTCATTTCACCCAGCGGTGAAATGAGCGCTCTAACTAGATTTGGCATGCATGTGGGGCCACACATTGCTATTGCTATGGGCATACACACGGAGAGATCTGTGCTTAATTTCTAAGCAATCTAGTCAGATTGTGTACCTGCGGTCGCCACGGGTTCTATTCCCACTCTATGGGTGTCGTGGACACCCACGAGTGGAAATAGTCCCTGTTGGTCGGCATGCCGACCGTCGGGATAGTGACCCGACGGGCTGGTGGAGGAGGTCATGTGACTGTCGGTCAGCTGACCGGCTGTCACATGAATACCACCCGTCATATACTAATGTCTAATGTTGCTTCTCTTGTTTGGCTCTTGTCTGATGCTCTGCATCCCAATACCCGTAGCCTTGTCCTTTCTCTCTTAATTTTCTTTTCGCCATGTTTCCCTCTATCTTCTGTACCCTGTTTTCACTGTGTGCAAAATGTTAATGAAAACTAATGTTTAAAAGGAAAAAGGAAAGAAAACTGACCCTGGATGGAATCTGATTGCGTGTATTGTTAAGGAGACCGTGCCCAGTCTTATTCTTGGCTTGGCTTTGTCTGTTTGCCTCTTAATTAGGGAAAATTGTTAGTGTACTGTAGATTTTCCAGCTGGAGGTTAATTAAAATGCAAAACTTAAGAATAGCCTCAGCAGCAACTACAGTATGGAGCTGGCACACACGGGGTACTATACCCCGAAATCTAACATTGGAAAGTATTTCTCACAACTTTATTTTGCATCAGTGCAGAGCCAAGTATTTTTAAGTCTGTGCAATGGGGCAGATGTATTAACCTGGAGAAGGCATAAGGAAGTGATAAACCAGTGATAAGTGCAAGGTGATAACGCACCAGCCAATCAGCTCCTAACTGTCAATTTGCATATTGGAGCTGATTGGCTGGTGCATTTATCACTAGTTTATCACTTCCTTATGCCTTCTCCAGGTTAATACATATGCCCCAATGTTTGCGACCAGCTGATGCAGGCCTTCGACCTTCCTGACTGCATTCTGATGCCATTTTCTGGGTATAGCTAAAAGCGAATTTGTAGATCCTGCACAAGATGGTGTCAATCTCAGGCAAATAGTAACACAGTATATGCCAACATTTCTTATGCATATGGGAATAATTCTCACCATGTATTATTGTGTTGGTGGTGCTCCCCAGGGTTCAAAAATTGACTGAGTAAACGGAAAAGGACCTCCCTTTGCCAGAGAGAGCAAGTAGGGAGAGCGGAATTTACCTTTGCCGCCTGCATACTTACCATAGGATCACAGGTATTCCTTATCTCTTTCCACGTTCTCTGATCGGCATTGTGCAGTACCGCGACCCTGCAATGTCTAATGATAACAGGGTGCAGATACTGTATTAATTGCTGACAACAGAAACGGATCTATCCTCTTTTCTTCTGTGCTTACCTATTGACTCTCTCATCTTCCATTCACTGCTGAATACTGCACATGGAAGACAGTAGAAGTAAATTGGATGAATAGGCACAGTCCATTTATTTTTCATCTTGTTCTGTGCACCAGTATCTGATGTTTATCTGATATACATAAGCAAAATAACGAGGTGTGACTACAGTGACAGGGTGATTGGATATCACAGAGCATATATACGCTAACAATTTGTTATGATAAAGTGGTGATACAGAGATGGATCAAACTGCACTTTGAGGGTCACCTCTCTGATATATAGAGTGAAAGTGCCGTACTGCCATTCCCATACTGTATATACCAGAAGGTTGGTTTGATCTCGTACGCAACCTATGCGACATATAAAGGCAGGAGACTAAGTGCTACTTGTCTTGATTCCCCCCTGAGATTTATACAGGAGAAATTGTGGTGTTTTGGAACCCTAGGACATTAATGTTCTGTACTTATTTTATTCTGTAAATAATAAAAGTTATGTTTTAATTTAAACAATTTAACAAAGAGTGCCCCCCAAAAACAGGTTTACTTCTTCGCTCTCCCTTCTAGCTCTCTCTGGCAAAGGGAGGTCCTTTTCTGTGTACATTTTCCGGGTATAGGGGGTCAATCCGAGTTGTTCGCTCGCTAGCAGATTTTAGCAGCATTGCACACGCTAGGCCGCCGCCCTCTGGGAGTGTATCTTAGTTTAGCAGAATTGCGAACGAAAGATTAGCAGATTTGCGAATAGAAATTTCTTAGCAGTTTCAGAGTAGCTCCAGACCTACTCACAGATTGCGATCAGCTCAGGCCGTTTCGTTCCTGGTTTGACGTCACAAACACGCCCTGCGTTCGGCCAGCCACTCCCCCGTTTCTCCAGACACTCCCGCGTTTTCCCTGTCACGCCTGCGTTTTTCTGCACACTCCCAGAAAACGGCCAGTTTCCGCCCAGAAACACCCACATCCTGTCAATCACACTCCGTGCTAAAATACTAACCGCATGCGCACTGCGTACCATGCGCATTTTTACCTTAATCGCTCCGTTGCGAAAATCGGCAACGAGCGAACAACTCGGAATGACCCCCATAGTCAATTATGGATTTTCCTCTATTGTGTCTGACTTTCAAATGACTCCAATGATGACTATTTCATAAACAAGGTATTACATGAATTAGCATTATGCAGTTTGTTTAAATATAAATCCCATGAAGTTGAAGGTCGTAGTAATTCCTGCTGGAAAAACAAAACAACTCTCTCTCCCCTGGAAACATTTGGTTTCGGCTTGTTCCAAGTAGAATGTGACTTGATCTTTTGGTGTGAGCCAGTCAGTCCAGTGGCGTGCGGTGAGGTCAGAGGCTGGTGAGGCACTACAGCCATAATGTCCGCCGAATCCTGCCGATGACCCCTACCGCCGCCGAGCCAATGCCCGCTACTGCCACTGAGCCGATGCCTGCTGCCACCGCCAATGGCTTACAAACTAGCCCACCATCAACTGACCCAGCCCTCCGCCACTAATTTGCACCTCAGTCCGATGCCGCCAATGCCCGCTGCCTGCCTGCTCATCATACTAGTGATATATTGTACCTTTTTATAGAAAAAAATAAAAATTAGTGTTTGGGAAGGGAGTGGGAGGAGGACATGAATGCAATTTTGTTGTCCAGGGCTTCCATTAACTTAATGGAGAAGGATCTGAATGGGTTAAAAAATGTAAAAAAAAAAATGCGTGAGGTCCCCCTTACTAAGTATAATCAGCCTCGGGCTCTTTGAGCTGGTCCTGGTTGTTTAAATACTGGGAAAAAATTGGACAGGGGTTCCCGTATTTAGACAACCAGCACCGGGCTCTTAGACCGGTCCTGGTTCCAAAAATACGGGGGACAAAAGATATAGGGGTCTCCCGTATTTTTAAAACCAGCACCGGACTCCACTAGCCAGGGACATAATGCCACAGCCGGGGGACACATTTATGTAGGTCCCTGCGGCCGTGGCATTACCCCCCCAACTAGTCACCCCTGGCCGGGGTTACCTGGAGGAGTGGGGACCCCTTAAATCAAGAGGTCCCCCCCCCTCCAGGCACCCAAGGGCCAGGGGTGAAGCCCGAGGCTGTCCCCAGCACCCCTGGGCGGTGGGTGCCGGGCTGATAGCCATAAGTGTGTATAATAAAGAATATTGTTTCTCTGACGTCCTAGTGGATGCTGGGTATTCCGTAAGGACCATGGGATATAGACGGGCTCCGCAGGAGACTGGGCACTCTTAAAGATTAGGTACTATATCTGGTGTGCACTGGCTCCTCCCTCTATGCCCCTCCTCCAGACCTCAGTTAGTATCTGTGCCCGGCCAGAGCTGGATGCACCCTAGGGGCTCTCCTGAGCTTCCTAGAAAAGAAAGTATTTGTTAGGTTTTTTATTTTCAGTGAGATCTGCTGGCAACAGACTCACTGCTACGTGGGACTGAGGGGAGAGAAGCGAACCTACCTGCTTGCAGCTAGCTTGGGCTTCTAAGGCTACTGGACACCATTAGCTCCAGAGGGATCGAACACAGGCCCAGTCCTCGGTCGTCCGGTCCCGGAGCCGCGCCGCCGTCCCCCTTGCAGAGCCAGAAGAACGAAGAGAAAGTTGAAAATCGGCGGCTGAAGACTCCGGTCTTCATTAAGGTAGCGCACAGCACTGCAGCTGTGCGCCATTGCTCCCTTAGCACACCACACACTCCGGTCACTGATGGGTGCAGGGCGCTGGGGGGGGCGCCCTGGGCAGCAATTAGATTACCTTACTTGGCGAAAAGCACATAATACAGTCTGATAAACTGTATATGTGCATTAACCCCCGCCATTAAAGTACATAAAAGGACAGAAGCCCGCCGCTGAGGGGGCCGGGCCTTCTTCCTCAGCACACCGGCGCCATTTTCTCTTCACAGCTCAGCTGGAAGGAAGCTCCCCAGGCTCTCCCCTGCAGTATCCTGGTACACAAAGGGTAAAAAAGAGAGGGGGGGCACATAAATTTAGGCGCAAAACTGTGTATATAAGCTGCTATAGGGGAAAAATCACTCAGTATAGTGTACATCCCTGTATTATATAGCACTGTGGTGTGTGCTGGCATACTCTCTCTCTGTCTCTCTAAAGGGCCTGGTGGGGGAACTGTCTTCAAATAGAGCATCCCCTGTGTGTGTGGTGTGTCGGTACGTGTGTGTCGACATGTCTGAGGTAAAAGGCTCCTCTAAGGAGGTGATAGAGCGGATATGTGTGTGGGAGGGTGTCTCTGTCGACAACGCCGACACCTGTTTGGATATGTGTAAGTGCTGAGGTAATATTATTGCACAAAAGGTTAGGGAACAGAAAGGAAATCTACCCTGGTCTGTCCCTATGTCACAGAGTCCTTCAGAGTCTCTCTATGTTCACTATCCAAAATAACAAAGTATCGACACGGAGTTTAACTCCACTGTCGACTACGATAATGCAAAGTTACAGCCAAGAGGGCTAAAAGATATTCAATATATGATTACTGGAATAAAAGATGATTTGTATATCACTGATGACTCATCTGTCCCTGACACGAGAGTACACATGTTAAGGGGAAGAATGCTGAGGTAAATTTCCCTCCTCTCATGAGGAAAAAGAGCGGGAATCTCCAGACAAGAGACGGCAGCTTCCCACAAGAGAATTCTCAGGCTGTATCCTTTCCCCACTAGGGCCAGGATGTGTTGAGAATCTTCCCCTTGGGTGTCCTGTTTGCACTAGCTATTTTCAGGGATCCTGCAGATAGTGTGCACATTCTAGTATACTACCCAGACCGGCGATTGTGTCGGCATGGGTTTATAGCGCTGTGGCAGCGTGGACAGGTACCTTATCAGCAGAGATTGAGACCCTAGTATGCATATAAATATTTTAAGATGCTGTCTTAAGTGATAGATATATAATTATAAAGCATGCCCAAAGGGACATGAGTATACTGGGTCCTAGAGACAAAAGCTATGTCGATTTCTGCTTGACGTGTCCTGTAGAATATACATTGGACAGATGATGCCGACTTAAGAGGCATATGGAAGGCTGAGGATTGTGTGGAGAAAGGTTCTCGGGCCTGGTCTCCACAGCTATAGCTGGTAATTCTGATATTTTGCCTTATATTCCTGCACAGCCTAGGAAAGCACGACATTATTAAATGCAGCTTTTCGAATAAAGAAACAAGAAAGTCTGAGGTGCGTCCTTTCTTGTCAGAGCCGGGGGCAGAGGAAAGAAGCTGTACAACACAGCTAGTCCCCAGGAACAGAAGTCCTCCCCGGCCTCTACAAAAGTCCACCGCATGTCGCTGGGGCTCCACAGGCGGAGCTAGGCCCGGTGGGGACACGCCTTCGTAAGTTCAGCCACAAGTAGGTTCACTCCCTGTTAGATCCCTGGGCAATAGAAATTGTATCGCAGGGATACAGGCTGGACTGTGAGAAGATGCCCCCTCACCGAGGACCCGGCGGGCTTCCCCCCAAGAGAGGGAGCCAGTGTTAACTGCAATTCGTAAATTGTATCTTCAACAGGTGGTGGTCAAGGGTCCCCTCCTTCAACAAGAGGGTGTTATTATTCGACCATGTTATAATCCCGAAACCAGACGGTTCGGTTAGACCCATATTGTATTAAAATCCCTGAACATATACCTGAAAAGGTTCAGGTTCAAGATGGAATCGCTAAGAGCGGTCATTGCAAGCCTGAAATGAATCTGGACATAATGGATGCATACCTTCGTGTCCCCATTTATCCACCTCATCAGGCATACCTCAGAATTGCGGTACGGGATTGTCATTACCAATTTCACAAAGGTAATGGCGGATATGATGGTGCTCCTGCGGAAGCAAGGTGTCACTATTATCACATACTTGGATGATCTCCTCATAAAAGCGAGATCAAGAGAGCACTTGCTGGACAGCGTATCACCTTCTCTGGAAGTGAAACGGCAACACGACTGGATTCTATATATTCCGAAGTCGCAGTTGGTTCCTACAGCTCATCTGCCTCGCCTAGGCATGATCCTAGACACAGACCAGAAGAGGGTTTATCTCCCGATAGAGAGAGCTCAGGAGCTCATGACACTGGTCAGGAATCCATTGAAAACCAAAACAGGTGTCAGTGCATCACTGCACTCGAGTCCTGGGAAGGATGATGGCATCATACGAGGCCATCCCCTTTGGCTGGTTCCATGCAAGGACAATGGAACTTACTGGACAAGTGGTCCGGATCACATCTTCAGATGCATCGGTTAATCACCCTATCCCTCAGGGCCAGGGTGTCTCTCCTGTGGTGGCTGCGGAGTGCTCACCTTCTCGAGGGCCGCAGATTCGGCATTCAGGACTGGGTCCTGGTGACCACGGATGCAAGCCTCCGAGGGTGGGGGGCAGTTACACAGGGAAGAAAATTCCAAGGTTTGTGGTCAAGCCAACAGACTTGCCTTCACATCAATATCCTGGAACTAAGGGCCATATACAACGCCCTAAGTCAAGCGGAGTTCCTGCTTCGCGACCAACCGGTTCTGATCCAGTCAGACCGCAGGGGCTCATGTAAACCGCCAGGGCGGCACAAGGAGCAGGGTGGCGAGGGTAGAAGCCACCAGAATTCTTCGCTGGGTGGAGAATCAAGTAAACGCACTGTCAGCAGTGTTCATTCCGGGAGTGGACACGACCTCCACCCGGGAAAGTGGTGACTTCATCAGGAAGTCTTCACGCAGTTTTGCAAATTGATGGAAACTGCCTCAGGTGGACTACATGGCGTCCCACATCAATAAAAAGATAAAAAAGGTTTTACGCTGGGTCAAGGGACTCTCATGCGATAGCTGTGGTCGCACTAGTAACACCGTGGGTGTTCCAGTCGGTCTATATATTCCCTCCTCTTCCTCTCAGACCCAAGGGCTGAGAATTGTAATAAACGGAGGAGTGTGAACAATATTCTTTGCTCCGGATTGGCCAAGAAGGACTCGGTACCCGGAACTGCAAGAAATGCTCTCAGAGGACCCATGGCCTCTGCCTCTCAGTCAGGACATGTTGCAACAGGGACCCTGTCTGATCCAAGACTTACCGTGGCTGCGTTGGACGGCATGGTGGTTGAACGCCGGATCCTAGCGGAAAAGGGCATTCCGGATGCAGTTATTCCCACGCTGATAAAGGCTAGGAAAGACGTGACAGCAAGACTTTTTCACTGTATATGGCGAAAATAGGTTGCTTGGTGTGTGGCCGGGAAGGCCCTACAGAGGAATTCCAGGGGGGTCGATTCTTGCACTTCCTACAGTCAGGAGTGACTATGGGCCTAAAATTAGGATCCATAAAGGCCAAGATTTCGGCCCTATCCCGTTTTCTCTCAAAAAGAACTGGCTTCACTGCCTGAAGTTCGGACGTTGTTACAGGGGTACTGCATATTCAGCCCCTTTTGTGCCTCCAGTGGCACCTTGGGATCTTAACGTGTGTTGGATTCCTAAAATCCCACTGGTTTGAGCCACTTAAGACCGTGGAGCTAAAATATCTCACGTGGAAAGTGGTCATGCTTTTGGCCTTAGCTTGGACTAGGCGTGTGTCAGAATTGGCGGCTTTGTCATGTAAAAGCCCATATCTGATCTTCCATATGGAAAGGGCAGAATGGATGACTCGTCCCCAATTTCTCCCTAAGGTGGTATCATCGGTTCATTTGAACCAACCTATTGTGGTGCCTGCGGCTACTAGGGACTTGGAGGATTCCAAGTTGCTGGACGTAGTCCGGGCCCTAAAACTTTATGTTTCCAGGACGGCTAGAGTCAGAAAAACTGACTCGCTATTTATCCTGCATGCACCCAACAAGCTGGGTGCTCCTGCTTCAAAGCAGACTATTGCTCGCTGGATCTGTAGCACGATTCAGCTTGCACATTATGCGGCTGGACTGCCGCATCCTAAATTAGTAAAAGCCCATTCCACGAGGAAGGTGGGCTCTTCTTGGGCGGCTGCCCGAGGGGTCTCGGCTTTACAACTTTGCCGAGCTGCTACTTGGTCGGGTTCAAACACTTTTGCAAAATTCTACAAGTTTGATACCCTGGCTGAGGAGGACCTTGAGTTTGCTCATTCGGTGCTGCAGAGTCATCCGCACTCTCCCG
Organism: Pseudophryne corroboree; assembly: GCF_028390025.1. Taxonomy (NCBI): domain Eukaryota; kingdom Metazoa; phylum Chordata; class Amphibia; order Anura; family Myobatrachidae; genus Pseudophryne; species Pseudophryne corroboree. Next base: position 447,661,305 of record NC_086450.1, on the reverse strand, counting down.
CCCGTTTGGGAGCTTTGGTATAATCCCCATGGTCCTTACGGAGTACCCAGCATCCACTAGGACGTCAGAGAAAATAAGAATTTACTCACCGGTAATTCTATTTCTCGTAGTCCGTAGTGGATGCTGGGAGCCCGTCCCAAGTGCGGACTCTCTGCAATACATGTATATAGTTATTGCTTAACTAAAGGGTTATTGTATGAGCCATCTGTTGAGAGAGGCTCAGTTATTGTTCATACTGTTAACTGGGTATAGTTATCACGAGTTGTACAGTGTGATTGGTGTGGCTGGTATGAGTCTTACCCTGGATTCCAAATCCTTTCCTAGTAATGTCAGCTCTTCCGGGCACAGTTTCCCTAACTGAGGTCTGGAGGAGGGGCATAGAGGGAGGAGCCAGTGCACACCAGATATAGTACCTAATCTTTCTTTTAAGAGTGCCCAGTCTCCTGCGGAGCCCGTCTATACCCCATGGTCCTTACGGAGTACCCAGCATCCACTACAGACTACGAGAAATAGAATTACCGGTGAGTAAATTCTTATTTTTTTGTTGTGGAACTACAAGGCCCAGCAAGCCTCTCCCGCTTGCTGGTACTTGGAGAACCTCAAGTGCCAGCATGCGGAGAAATAACGGACCCGCTGGTACCTGTAGTTCTACAACAACAAAAATACCCAAATAAAAACACAACACACACACCGTGAAAGTAAAAATTTATTAAAACACACTTACACACTCACACATACTTACCTACATCCCACGCCGGTCACGTCCACTTGTCCATGTAGAATCCAATAGGTGGTTCCTGTAAAAATGAGAGAGAGATTACTTACCTACATCCCACGCCGGTCACGTCCACTTGTCCAGTAGAATCCAATAGGGACGGTACCTGTAAAAATTAAAATTATACTTACAAACAAAGTAATCCACAGGAGGAGAGAGAGAAATTAATGAATATTATACACTCGCTGACGCGGGAGGACGTTAGCACAGACAGGGGAGAGTGCTGCTGCTAGCTGGGATGATGGAGCAGGCTCCCCCAATAGTTGTGAGCCTAGTAGCTGTACCCCTAGTAGCTTTGCCCCCTGTAGCAGTGCCCCCAGTAGCAGTGCCCCGAGTAGTTGTAACCCCTGTAGTTGTGCCCCCAGTCGCTGTGGCCCCTGTAGCTTTGCCCCCAGTCGCTGTGCCCCCAGTAGTTGTGACCCCAGTCGCTGTGCCCCTTGTAGCTTTGCCCCCAATAGCTGTGCCCCCTAGCTGTGCCCGAAGTAGTTGTGCCCCCTGTCGCTGTGCCCCCAGTCGCTGTGCCCCCAGTCGCTTTGCCCCCAGTAGCTGTGACCCCTGTAATTGTGCCCCCAGTTGCTGTGCCCCTTGTAGTTGAGCCCCCCAATTGCTGTGCCCCTTGTAGTTGTGCCCTCCAGTTGCTGTGCCCCCAGTTGCTGTGCCCCTTGTAGTTGTGCCCCCCAGTTGCTGTGCCCCTTGTACTTGTGCCCCTTATAGCTGTGCCCCTTGTTGTTGTGCCCCCCAGTTGCTGTGCCCCTGTTGCTGTGCCCCTTGTTGTTGTGCCCCCCAGTTGCTGTGCCCCTGTTGCTGTGCCCCTTGTTGTTGTGCCCCCCAGTTGCTGTGCCCCTCTTGCTGTGCCCCTTGTTGTTGTGCCACCCAGTTGCTGTGCCCGTTGCTGTGCCCCTTGTTGTTGCGCCCCCCAGTTGCTGTGCCCCTTGTTGTTGCGCCCCGCAGTTGCTGTGCCCCAGTTGCTGTGCCCCTTGTTGTTGTGCCCCCCTATTGCTGTGCCCGTTGCTGTGCCCCTTGTTGTTGCGCCCCCCAGTTGCTGTGCCCCTTGTTGTTGCGCCCCCCAGTTGCTGTGCCCCTTGTTGTTGTGCCCCCCAGTTGCTGTGCCCCAGTTGCTGTGCCCCTTGTTGTTGCGCCCCCCAGTTGCTGTGCCCCTGTTGCTGTGCCCCTTGTTGTTGTGCCCCCCAGTTGCTGTGCCCCTCTTGCTGTGCCCCTTGTTGTTGTGCCCCCCAGTTGCTATGCCCGTTGCTGTGCCCCTTGTTGTTGCGCCCCCCAGTTGCTGTGCCCCTTGTTGTTGCGCCCCCCAGTTGCTGTGCTCCAGTTGCTGTGCCCCTTGTTGTGCCCCCCTGTTGCTGTGCCCCTTGTTGTTGCGCCCCCCAGTTGCTGTGCCCCTTGTTGTTGCGCCCCCCAGTTGCTGTGCCCCTTGTTGTTGTGCCCCCCCCAGTTGCTGTGCCCCTTGTTGTTGCGCCCCCCAGTTGCTGTGCCCCTCTTGCTGTCCCCCTTGTTGTTGTGCCCCTCTTGCTGTGCCCCTTGTTGTTGTGCCCCCCAGTTGCTGTGCCCCTCTTGATGCCCCCAACACAAACACATAAAAAAAAACACACACACATACTTACCGCTCCTGCAGCGCTGTCCTCCGTTCGTCCGCCGGCTCGTCTCTGCTGTACTATGGGAGAGACGTCATGACTCATGACGTCTCTCCCATAGTAGCGCCGCTGGCTGCAGCGGGCGCCCACACAGCCCACGGCGCCTGCTGCAGCCGGGAAGGGGGTGATTGGACAGCGGATCCAGCACTGGATCCGCTGGGCCAATCACATCTGGGGCACTGACAGGGGCGTGCATTCATCGGGGATGAATGCACGCCCCTGTCATTGCGGCACCAGTATAGGTGCCGCTTGTCCATTCATTTTCAATGGGCTTTCACAGCCCATTGTTGCGCCCCGCCCCTGCCCGCCCCCGCTGCCCGGAGTTTTAGTGTTAGCAGCGGGAGGCACCTTTCCCACTGCCTCCCACCCTCACAAGCAGCCACAGGGGGGGAATTATTAAAATAATGAAAAAAGATATTGATAACAGACTCTGTTATAAATATCTTCTTTTTATTATTTTAATCATTATGACAGGGGAGGCACTGCCTCCCCTGCCTCCCCTGACTGCACGTCCCTGAGTCAGTCGCCAAGCTCTTCGGTGGTCACATGATGGCAGAAGAAGGTAAGGCAGAACTTTATGCTATTACTGTTCCAAACTCTCTCTCACATGTGACTGTAGGAGATGAGGTCAAGATCCTGATACCAGAATCCAGATGAGCATAATCCTGCCAGTAAGTACTGGGGTTAAGGTTGAGCACTAGGGGGAGGGTTACGGTCAGACCGCTGCAACATTTTGAAGGGCTACTGCAGCCGACACGGGACTTTGGAGAGGTAAGTAATAAAGAACATTGTGGCAGAGTGTGCGGTGTGGGCCTGTGGGCACCGCACACCTTGCACCTATATAGAATGATACGCCACTGGGTTAGGGTTAAAATGCTTGCTGGGATCCAACGGGATTCTTTCGGCAGCACAGCTTTGTACGTGTATGAACCCCTGCAAACCCCGTACGGATTCTCACATTAGAACACAGTGTTAAATCTGGCTTCCGTGGCTACCTGCAGCTACAGCCACTTTGTGTGCGACTGAGAACCAGTCACAATGTATGAAAATGTGCCTATGAGAATGTTGCATAATGTATTTCCCTTAGATAACTGGGTACTTCAGCTGCACTTTCTGCTGGAGAGATTTTCCTTATCTCTGACATTCCACAATTTGCCTAAACAATGAAGAGAAATAAAAGCAGGGCTGCAGTGACAAATGCTGGCAGATCAGAGACGGCTAGACCAGCCCACCTCCCACTGCCACAGGCTCAGTGTCTCTCATCAGCCCTCTCCCTGCTACCTGTGACACTGCAGTGATGCCGGGGTTGTAGTGGCTGCTGTATTGTAGCACTTCAGAGAATGTATTCATGTTTCCGTATTATGAGCATATTTTCATGTCATAGCCTTGCAATACCAGGAATGACCACAAGATGTCCTTGTATTACAAGCAGATTTCGAATTATCCTACTATTTTAAACAAAGAGTGGTATCTTCCATCTGCACAGCTAGGGGTATATTTACTAAGATTCGTATTTTCCCGTTTGAGGTCAAAGTTCAATCACGAATGACATCGAAAGTGTAAATATGCAACTTTTTGAATTGATTACGACTAATTTACTAAGCTGCCGTATTCTGCATTTTCGGGTTTTCCGATGTCGATGTCATTCGGTTTTTTTGGCAGTGTTTTACATGAGTGACTTGTAAAACACTGCCGACTTTAATACAATGAATCTCGGCCGGATCTGAGAGATCCGTGCTGGGCTTCATTGTGCACCTTGTTAAAAAAAAAAATATATGTTTAAATGTAAAAAAAAATTTGCGTGGGGTCCCCCCTCCTAAGGCAAACCAGCCTCGGGCTCTTTGAGCCGATCCTGGTTGCAGAAATATGGGGAAAAAATGGACAGGGGTTCCCCCATATTTAAACAACCAGCATCGGGCTCTGCGCCTGGTCCTGGTTCCAAAAATACGGGGGACAAAAAGCGTAGGGGTCCCCCGTATTTTTTAAACCAGCACCGGGCTCCACTAGCTGGACAGATAATGCCACAGCCGGGGGTCACTTTTATACAGTGCCTTGCGGCCGTGGCATCAAATATCCAACTAGTCACCCCTGGCCGGGGTACCCTGGGGGAGTGGGGACCCCTTCAATCAAGGGGTCCCCCCCCCAGCCACCCAAGGGCCAGGGGTGAAGCCCGAGGCTGTCCCCCCCATCCAATGGGCTGCGGATGGGGGGCTGATAGCCTTTGTTGAAAGTAATGAATATTGTTTTTAGTAGCAGTACTACAAGTCCCAGCAAGCCTCCCCCGCAAGCTGGTACTTGGAGAACCACAAGTACCAGCATGCGGCGGAAAACCGGGCCCGCTGGTACCTGTAGTACTGCTACTAAAAAAATACCCCAATAAAGACATTACACACACACCTTGAAAGTATAACTTTAATGCATACATACACACCACCATATACACATACTTACCTTATGTTCACACGAGGGTCGGTCCTCTTCTCCAGTAGAATCCATGGTGTACCTGTTGAAAAAATCCTACTCACCAAATCCAGTGTAGAGGGCTCCTCGGATAATCCATTTGTAATCCACGTACTTGTAAAAATAAAAAAACGGGACACCCGACCACGAACTGAAAGGGGCCCCATGTTTTCACATGGGACCCCTTTCCCCGAATGCCAGAAACCCCGTCTGACTGATGTCTAAGTGGGTTTCTTCAGCCAATCAGGGAGCGCCACGTTGTGGCACCCTCCTGATCGGCTGTGTGCTCCTGTACTGTCTGACAGGCGGCACACGGCAGTGTTACAATGTAGCGCCTATGCGCTCCATTGTAACCAATGATGGGAACTTTGTAGTCAGCGGTTGACCGAAAGTGACCTCACCGCTGACCACAAAGTTCCCACCATTGGTTACAATGGAGCGCATAGGCGCTACATTGTAACACTGCCGTGTGCCGCCTGTCAGACAGTACAGGAGCACACAGCCGATCAGGAGAGTGCCACAACGTGGCACTCCCTGATTGGCTGAAGAAACCCACTTAGACATCAGTCAGACGGGGTTTCTGGCATTCGGGGAAAGGGGTCCCATGTGAAAACATGGGGCCCCTTTCAGTTCGTGGTCGGGTGTCCCGTTTTTTTATTTTTACAAGTACGTGGATTACAAATGGATTATCCGAGGAGCCCTCTACACTGGATTTGGTGAGTAGGATTTTTTCAACAGGTACACCATGGATTCTACTGGAGAAGAGGACCGACCCTCGTGTGAACATAAGGTAAGTATGTGTATATGGTGGTGTGTATGTATGCATTAAAGTTATACTTTCAAGGTGTGTGTGTAATGTCTTTATTGGGGTATTTTTTTAGTAGTAGTACTACAGGTACCAGCGGGCCCGGTTTTCCGCCGCATGCTGGTACTTGTGGTTCTCCAAGTACCAGCTTGCGGGGGAGGCTTGCTGGGACTTGTAGTACTGCTACTAAAAACAATATTTATTACTTTCAACAAAGGCTATCAGCCCCCCATCCTCAGCCCATTGGATGGGGGGGAAAGCCTCGGGCTTCACCCCTGGCCCTTGGGTGGCTGGGGGGGGGACCCCTTGATTGAAGGGGTCCCCACTCCCCCAGGGTACCCCGGCCAGGGGTGACTAGTTGGATATTTGATGCCACGGCCGCAAGGCACTGTATAAAAGTGACCCCCGGCTGTGGCATTATCTGTCCAGCTAGTAGAGCCCGGTGCTGGTTTCAAAAATACGGGGGACCCCTACGCTTTTTGTCCCCCGTATTTTTGGAACCAGGACCAGGCGCAGAGCCCGGTGCTGGTTGCTTAAATATGGGGGAACCCCTGTCAATTTTTTTCCCATATTTTTGCAACCAGGGCCGGCTCAAAGAGCCCGAGGCTGGTTTGGTTTAGGAGGGGGGACCCCACGCATTTTTTTTGTGAAAAATTATAACATTTCCCACCCCTTCCCACTAGTGATGAGCGGATTCGGTTTTACTCGGTTTTACTCGGTTCTCAAAACCGAATCTTGTTGACTCACTGATGTCACGTGTTTTGGATAGCCAATAAGATTCGGTTTGGAGAACCGAGTAAAACCGAATCCGCTCATCACTACTTCCCACTGAAAAACATGCACGGATCTCATGGATCCCTGCATGCCTATACAAACACGGGATAAAAAAGCAGTTCTGTTTTTTTTTAGCACTTTTTCACGATTTGTATTTTAGCACGGCAGTGTTTTGCTATTGTCGGCAGTGTTTGTGTTTTGCACTTTTTAGTAAATGACCGATTTCTACCAAATTGCAGGCGTATTTGACCGATGGTGTATTGATTCGTGATTTTTTCCTAGGACTTCCAAAATATTACGAATGCCCTCATCACTGCCGTGATTTTTGCTTAGTAAATTACCGAGATGACACTTTGAAGAAGAAACGGCATCTCGGTCAAAATCCGGACCTTAGTAAATATACCCCCATATGTCTGTAGTATCTTCACTACCCATAGCTGTCCACGCACTGCATTCCAATACATCACTACCCATAGCCAGCCACTCACTACACTCCAATACATCACTACCCATAGCCAGCCACTCACTACACTCCAATACATTACTACCCATAGCTGTCCACACACTGCATTCCAATCAGGGCCGGACTGGGACCAAAAATAGGCCCTGGCATTTTTGAAGCACACAGGCCCACCTCGGTGTCAGCATCTGACTCCTCCCCTTACTATTCCCGACTCCTCCTACTTCTTAGTCTATGCTCTTACAAATATAATTAATATTATAACATACAAGTGTACATCATTCTGTATTAAAATACACACAACCATTGGTTGAAGTGGAAATGTTGAAGTGGGGGGTATGGAAAAATAAAGGTTGTAACTAAGCGCGCGCGCTCCAGAAAAGGGGCGTGGACACGCACGCGCCCCATTCACTAGAATGAGAGCGTCTGTGTGCACTCCCGGCGGGGCTAAGCGGTGACCAATCAGACAGAGAGTGCCCCATAGAGGTACTGTGTGCGCGCGTATGGGTGTGGCCAATTAAAATGGGACGTGATACACAGACATATGCCCCCAATAGTGCCAGATCCACAATTTCCCCCACAGTGCCAGGTATACAAATGCCCCCACAACGCCAGGTAAACAATTGCCCCCACAGTGCCAGGTATACAAATGCCCCCACAGTGCCAGCCAATTGCCCCCACAGTGCCAGGTATACAAATGCCCCCACAGTGCCAGGTAAACAATTGCCCCCACAGTGCCAGCCAATTGCCCCCACAGTGCCAGGTATACAAATGCCCCCACAGTGCCAGGTAAACAATTGCCCCCACAGTGCCAGCCAGTTGCCCCCACAGCAGTGCTGCAGCTGCTTACCGCTGCTGCTGCTCCTCCGCCTGGGATGTGACTGAGGCTGTCAAGAGCTGAGAGCGCGCCAGTGCGGCTATGTCTGGCGGCGTGTAGCGGACTTCAAACCAGCCGCCGGTTCGTGAGCCACTCAGAGCTCGCGGACCGGCAGCGGCGGCTCCTGATTGGCTGCCGATCCACGAGCTCTGATTGGCTCACGAACCGGCGGCTGGTTTGAAGTCCGCTATACGCCGCCAGACATAGCCGCGCTGGCACACTCTCCTCCCCTGACAGCTGAGACACGCTTCCGCCAGACTGAGCGGCAGCGTGTCTCAGTGAGCGCTGGACCGGCCCACATGGCCATCGGCTCTTCTGGCATTTGCCAGAAGTGCCAGATGGCTAGTCCGGCCCTGATTCCAATACATCACTACCCATAGCCAGCCACTCACTACACTCCAATGCCATACTACCCATAGCCAGCCACGCACTACACTCCAATGCCATACTACCCATAGCCAGCCACGCACTACACTCCAATACATCACTACCCATAGCCGGTCACACACTACACTCCAATACATCACTACCCATAGCAGGCCACTCACTACACTCCAATACATCACTACCCATAGCCGGTCACACACTACACTCCAATACATCACTACCCATAGCCGGTCACACACTACACTCCAATACATCACTACCCATAGCCAGACACACACTACACTCCAATACATCACTACCCATAGCCGGCCACACACTACACTCCAATACATCTCTACCCATAGCCGGTCACACACTACACTCCAATACATCACTACCCATAGCCAGACACACACTACACTCCAATACATCACTACCCATAGCTGTCCACACACTACACTCCAATACATCACTACCCATAGCCGGTCACACACTACACTCCAAAACATCATTACCCATAGCCAGCCACTCACTACACTCCAATACATCACTACCCATGGCCAGCCACTCACTACACTCCAATACATCACTACCCATAACTGGCCACACACTACACTCCAATACATCACTACCCATAGCTGTCCACACACTACACTCCAATACATCACTACCCATAGCTGTCCACACACTACACTCCAATACATCACTACCCATAGCTGTCCACACACTACACTCCAATACATCACTACCCATAGCTGTCCACGCACTGCATTCCAATACATCACTACCCATAGCTGGTCATACACTACACTCCAATACATCACTACCCATAGCTGTCCACACACTACACTCCAATACATCACTACCCATAGCCAGCCACTCACTACACTCCAATACATTACTACCCATATCTGTCCACACACTGCATTCCAATACATCACTACCCATAGCCAGCCACTCACTACACTCCAATACATCACTGCCCATAGCTGGTCACACACTACACCCCAATACATCACTACCCATAGCTGACCACACACTACACTCCAGTGCATTACTACCCATAGCCAGACACACACTACACTCCAATACATCACTACCCATAGCTGTCCACACACTACACTCCAATACATCACTACCCATAGCTGTCCACACACTACACTCCAATACATCACTACCCATAGCCAGACACACACTACACTCCAATACATCACTACCCTTAGCCAGACACACACTACATTCCAATACATCACTACCATAGCTGGTCACACACTACACTCCAATACATCACTACCCATAGCCGGTCACACACTACACTCCAATACATCACTACCCATAGCTGGTCACACACTACACTCCAATACATCACTACCCATAGCTGGTCACACACTACACCCCAATACATCACTACCCATAGCCAGACACACACTACACTCCAATACATCACTACCCATAGCTGGTCACACACTACACTCCAATACATCACTACCCATAGCTGGTCACACACTACACCCCAATACATCACTACCCATAGCCGGCCACACACTACACTCCAATACATCACTACCCATAGCTGGTCACACACTACACCCCAATACATCACTACCCATAGCCAGCCACACACTACACTCCAATACATCACTACCCATAGCCGGTCACACACTACACTCCAATACATCACTACCCATAGCCAGACACACACTACACTCCAATACATCACTACCCTTAGCCGGTCACACACTACACTCCAATACATCACTACCCATAGCCAGACACACACTACACTCCAATACATCACTACCCTTAGCCGGCCACACACTACACTCCAATACATCACTACCCATAGCTGGTCACACACTACACCCCAATACATCAATACCCATAGCCAGACACACACTACACTCCAATACATCACTACCCATAGCCAGACACACACTACATTCCAATACATCACTACCCTTAGCCAGACACACACTACACTCCAATACATCACTACCCTTAGCCAGACACATACTACATCCCAATACATCACTACCCTTAGCCGGCCACACACTACACTCCAATACATCACTACCCATAGCTGGTCACACACTACACCCCAATACATCAATACCCATAGCCAGACACACACTACACTCCAATACATCACTACCCATAGCCAGACACACACTACACTCCATATACATCACTACCCTTAGCCAGACACACACTACACTCCAATACATCACTACCCTTAGCCAGACACATACTACATCCCCATACATCACTACCCATAGCCGGCCACACACTACACTCCAATACATCACTACCCATAGCTGTCCAGACACTACACCCCAATACATCACTACCCATAGCCGGCCACACACTACACTCCAATACATCACTACCCATAGCTGGTCACACACTACACCCCAATACATCAATACCCATAGCCGGCCACACACTACACTCCAATACATTACTACCCATAGCCAGCCACGCACTACACTCCAATACATCACTACCCATAGCCAGCCACTCACTACACTCCAATACATTACTACCCATAGCCAGCCACTCACTACACTCCAATACATTACTACCCATAGCCAGCCACGCACTACACTCCAATACATCACTACCCATAACTGGCCACACACTACACTCCAATACATCACTACCCATAGCTGTCCACACACTACACTCCAATACATCACTACCCATAGCTGTCCACACACTACACTCCAATACATCACTACCCATAGCTATCCACGCACTGCATTCCAATACATCACTACCCATAGCTGGTCATACACTACACTCCAATACATCACTACCCATAGCTGTCCACACACTACACTCCAATACATCACTACCCATAGCCAGCCACTCACTACACTCCAACACATCACTACCCATATCTGTCCACACACTGCATTCCAATACATCACTACCCATAGCTGGCAACACACTACACTTCAATACATCACTACCCATAGCTGACCACACACTACACTCCAGTACATTACTACCCATAGCCAGCCACGCACTACACTCCAATACATCACTACCCATAGCTGTCCACACAATACACTCCAATACATCACTACCCATAGCTGTCCACACAATACACTCCAATACATCACTACCCATAGCTGTCCACACACTACACTCCAATACATCACTACCCATAGCCAGACACACACTACACTCCAATACATCACTACCCTTAGCCAGACACACACTACATTCCAATACATCACTACCATAGCTGGTCACACACTACACTCCAATACATCACTACCCATAGATGGTCACACACTACACCCCAATACATCACTACCCATAGCCAGACACACACTACACTCCAATACATCACTACCCATAGCTGGTCACACACTACACCCCAATACATCACTACCCATAGCCGGCCACACACTACACTCCAATACATCACTACCCATAGCTGGTCACACACTACACCCCAATACATCACTACCCATAGCCAGCCACACACTACACTCCAATACATCACTACCCATAGCCGGTCACACACTACACTCCAATACATCACTACCCATAGCCAGACACACACTAGACTCCAATACATCACTACCCTTAGCCGGCCATACACTACACTCCAATACATCACTACCCATAGCCAGACACACACTACATTCCAATACATCACTACCCATAGCCGATCACACACTACACTCCAGTACATCACTACCCATAGCCAGACACACACTACACTCCAATACATCACTACCCATAGCCAGACACACACTACACTCCATATACATCACTACCCTTAGCCAGACACACACTACACTCCAATACATCACTACCCTTAGCCAGACACATACTACATCCTAATACATCACTACCCATAGCCGGCCACACACTACACTCCAATACATCACTACCCATAGCTGTCCACACACTACACCCCAATACATCACTACCCATAGCCGGCCACACACTACACTCCAATACATCACTACCCATAGCTGGTCACACACTACACCCCAATACATCAATACCCATAGCCGGCCACACACTACACTCCAATACATCACTACCCATAGCCAGTCACACACTACACTCCAATACATCACTACCAATAGCCAGACACACCCTACATTCCAATACATCACTACCCATAGCCAGACACACACTACACTCCAATACATCACTGATCACTACCCATAGCTGGTCACACACTACACCCCAATACATCAATACCCATAGCCAGACACACACTACACTCCAATACATCACTACCCATAGCCAGACACACACTACATTCCAATACATCACTACCCATAGCCAGACACACACTACACTCCATATACATCACTACCCTTAGCCAGACACACACTACACCACAATACATCACTACCCATAGCCGGCCACACACTACACTCCAATACATCACTACCCATAGCTGGTCACACACTACACCCCAATACATCAATACCCATAGCCGGCCACACACTACACTCCAATACATCACTACCCATAGACGGTCACACACTACACTCCAATACATCACTACCAATAGCCAGACACACCCTACATTTGAATACATCACTACCCATAGCCAGCCACTCACTACACTCCAATACATTACTACCCATAGCCAGCCACACACTACACTCCAATACATCACTACCCATAGCTGGTCACACACTACACCCCAATACATCAATACCCATAGCTGGTCACACACTACACCCCAATACATCAATACCCATAGCCGGCCACACACTACACTCCAATACATCACTACCCATAGCCAGCCACACACTACACTCCAATACATCACTACCCATAGCTGGTCACACACTACACCCCAATACATCAATACCCATAGCCGGCCACACACTACACTCCAATACATCACTACCCATAGACGGTCACACACTACACTCCAATACATCACTACCAATAGCCAGACACACCCTACATTTGAATACATCACTACCCACAGCCGGTCACACACTACACTCCAGTACATCACTACCCATAGCCAGCCACACACTACACTCCAATACATCACTACCCATAGCCAGACACACACTACACTCCAATACATCACTACCCATAGCTGGTCACACACTACACTCCAATACATCACTACCCATAGCTGGTCACACACTACACTCCAATACATCACTACCCATAGCCAGACACACACTACACTCCAATACATCACTACCCATAGCTGGTCACACACTACACTCCAATACATCACTACCTATAGCTGGTCACACACTACACTCCAATACATCACTACCCATAGCTGGTCACACACTACACTCCAATACATCACTACCCATAGCTGGTCACACACTACACTCCAATACATCACTACCCATGGGGACACCCAGACAGTGGTGAGCACAACCTCTTTTTCTCAGAGTAAGTCGGCTTCACTGCCCAAAATTGCAGGACTCTTCATATAAAATATAACAATTGTCCATAAACCAATAAGTGGGACATCTTCCTAATATATTAACTTCCTAATCCGATTACCTAGTCTAGTGGGTCACCTCCTCATAGGGGATTTATGCAACTCAATATTTTAATTGCTATATATATGTATATTTTATATGTGGATTAAATACATTATTATTTACACAGTGTATTTGCACTCTCATTAATAATCTGTATAACATTACTACCCAGAGCTGGCCACACACTACACCCCAATACATCACTACCCATAGCTGGCCACACACTACACCCCAATACATCACTACCCATAGCTGGCCACACACTACACCCCAATACATCACTACCCATAGCTGGCCACACACTACACCCCAATACATCACTACCCATCTGGTTAAAAAAAGGGGGGGTGGCACTGCGCTAATGGAGAAGTTTAACGATCACTGTACCTAAAATGCTGCTATAGGTAATATATGGAACCACTACCTAATTCCACTCTATAGACTAGGATTAAAAATGGGTATCCCCAGCGCAAGCTAGGTCGAATAAATGATTAGTAACACTGTATGTATAATAAATGAATTATTTATTAAAAAGTATGTATATTGCAAAGTCTATATTTTCTAAAAAAATTATATATGTCTCTAAAACAATTCCTAAATACATTTTCAGAAAGTGGTGTGTAAAAATGATGTCTGGCCTATTACCGGTAAACAAACAGACAAACCAAATAAAACATAAATTATGTGCAAATTGATAATGTCCCAGACCAGTATTGAAGAAGGAATTGGTAGTCGGAAACGTTCCTGGTGCTGTCTGTTGGAATGAGAAACGTTGCACCTATGGGAGGTGATAAGGTGCTTATACAAACAGGGGGTGCGCAAATTTGCGACTTACTCCCTCTGTTTAAACGGTAATTGTAAATTTGTAAAATGTAGACAGACGGCTACACAGCTCACAATAAGAAAGAAAAGTCAGAAGATGCATTTTATCTGAGCCGGTCTATGCAGCAAAAGGTCTCCCAAAACAACGGTGTCTCGTGCTGATGTAAACACTGTAAATAGTTGATAGGCAAATACCTCAAAGTGATCCGTGCTTAGAGTCCTTATGCAAGGTCCAACAATGTCCTGTGTTCCCACAACGGGTGAGTCCGGAGTCCGCCGGCGGATAACCTGTCCACGCTCTCAGCGATGGACGGCAGTGTGCAGGATCGATTCAATCTGTGATCAGTTTCTCATTCCAATAGACAGCACCAGGAACGTTTCCGACTACCAATTCCTTCTTCAATACTGTCTGGGACATTATCAATTTGCACATAATTTATGTTTTATGTTTTATGTAGTTTGTCTGTTTGTTTACCGGTAATAGGCCAGACATAATTTTTACACACCACTTTCTGAAAATTTATTTAGGAATTGTTTTAGAGACATATATAATTTTTTTAGAAAATATAGACTTGGACTTCCGGTGGGCGGAGCACCATGGTGGCCGCATTTTAGCTCGGCTCCGTCTCCCCTCAGCTAAATCCGTCTCAATCTCTGCACAAACCCCTCACAAAGTCGGATTTTTCATTATCCCTGCACTGAGGAAATAGTATTGTCCCCGACAAGCTGAGTATCGGGTGGATTGGGGCCATACGACCGCCGGAGTCTAGCCTGCAGTGTGTCAGGCCTTCCTAAGACGCCATTGCTCAGCGGGCTTGCTGCTGTTCACCGAGCCGACCCAGAACGTCAGTCCGCTGGCCTTAATGGCTTTATATCCTGCTGTCCCCCCTCGGTACCCGGAGTGCTGTTGTGTCAGGATCGGGGTGGAGAGTGCCGGCACGCTTTGGGTTGGAGGCGCCTTATCGCGTGGACACGTTGCCGGTGTGGAGCGGGCTAACAGACACGCATCTTCCCTAGCGCTACCCCTGGGGAGCCTGACCACCGGTGCTCTGCATCTGCCTGACGGTGGGGAGTGAGGCGCCGGGCTCCGTGCCGGGAGTGGTGGAGTGGCGGAGGTGCGGAGATCGTGGCCCCGACTGGACGACTTTGGTGAGCGCTTCTACCTGACGCTCCAGGAGTACAAGAGTGGTGACCCGTTGAATGCTTCGTGCCTGGATTGCGTAGACGTCTGCAGGGGTCCATGTCCTGAAGGATTCTACAGCTTGGTCTCATACTTACCCGGTATTTGTTATTACCCTTACTAATTCCCCTTTCCTCCCCACCTCGTGTGTTGCCCTGTCCTTCCCTCCGACCCTTCCTTCCCATCCTTTTTTCTTCCTTCTTCCATCCCTGCCTTTTCTCCCACACAACATAGGTGAAGCCTGGTACTAACTATAGTGCAAAGTCAGACGAACATTTGCAGACGATTTTATCTAGTTACCTGTCTCTGCATTTTGTTCTGACTCAGCTGTCTGGCAGCGTGGCTAACGAACATCAGAGAGAGACATACTTAAGGAGGGGAGGGGGAGAGCTGTGGATTGGACGGCTCTATATTGCTGACTGTACCCCTCTTCACCACAAATACAACTGTGGATCCGGACCCCTACATTTTGGCGCTGATCTGGTTTCCGCGGTCCCCTTACAATCACTGCCAGTTGCATTGTTGTACTTTTATTTTCCAAAGTGTCTATTGTTGGTATCATTTTCTACATACCTGATAATTCTGCTTAACTGCCATTGCTTACTATCATAGTTAATACGACAGTGCCATCTAGTGTCCTTGGCTGTTATCCGCAGAGGAAAAACATCTCTTTATAATAGTTTGTTTATGAGTCCCCATTGTTTGTTCCTTTAACATTTACATGACCTACTCATAATAGAGCTTAACCTAGAGGTCTGGTAACTGGTTATCAAGACACTGATTGCTGTATTGGTGCCTCTTAGTAGTCATTTTTACTATTGTGGTGGGAGCTCAGAGGATTTAGGGCCTAACTTGTAGGGCATAATTTACATATGTAATCACAACACAATTTCACGTCTGAAATGTTGGTATTCTTCATTGCGTAACCCAGACGACTTCACAAAAAAAACCATTTTCGAGGACCTTGGTGTTACCTGCAAGTCATATATCCCCCCCCCCTTTTTTTTTTCCTGCGAATGATCAGCTATAGACCTAATTCGTGGTGGTGTCTACAGTGCTACATGTCAATACTTCACGGCACATTGCCTACTAGCCGCAGCTTTACTCTGACCTTTACTGGTGCCTTGTAATTGGGTACACGACACACCATTACTTATTTAGGATCACGCTGGCTACCCGGTACCTTTACTTGGAAGTGAGGATTCTACTCTCAACTATTCATCTGGCGGCAATCATTTTGGGTATTTTTATTGTCGTGAATTATTGGTGTACCATTTGCTGGTTAGCTTTACAACCTGCGTATGATTTAAACAAAGCCTAGGTATCTGCATACTTGCCTTTGTATCACTTATATGCCCTGATTTTTCAGTGTATAACGTGTATTCTCAATTCCTGTACCTATTGCCTTGCCCATTTCCTTGCATCATATTTGTATGTTTTAGTTTACTTTTATGTGACCTTGATTGTTAAATTGGGACACCATTAGTTGTAATATTTGGCCTAGCCTATTGTACTGTATGTGACCCCCACCTATTTAAAAAAAAATTTGAGTAGCCTTTCCAATTCTGCAGACCTCTTCTGCAATAAAATCAGCAGCTGTTTGGGATAGTCCACTGTGGCACAGAGGGTCTCCGTTTATAATATCCTTCTCTCGCGGTGATCAGTCATATATTATGGATAAATATTACCACAGAACAAGTACTAATAAGTCTCAGACATCTTCTAATACTACTACGAGAATGGGGAAAAACAAAAATAACCAGGGGCGCTCCACTGCCCCTTCTTCTCCAATTCATCATTCAGAGGATGAGTGCTCGCTGAGTGCACCCTCTTCTCCTGTTAACATCCCAAAAATTCCCTCGGCTGCCGAAACGGCCCAGGAAATTTCCAAAATTCTTATGCCATTGATTGACAAAAAATTAGAAACCCTGCAAACTGCTTTTGACGCAGCTTTAACTAAAATTGACACTAATACTACCCGAATCGCCTCTTTGGAACAGAGGACAAGTGACTCGGAAGATCGCACTAACTCCCTTCAACAATTAGTTGAGACTCAGGCCACCTCTCTTCAGACGCTACAGGATAAGATAGACGATCTGGAGAACCGTCACAGGCTTAACAACCTCCGTTTTATTGGCATCCCTGAAACAATTAAAGGTCCTAAACTTCTTGAATTCCTAACAAACACCCTTCCCAGAGAATTGAAAGTCTTAGACTCCCCGCCCTTGCCGCATATTGAGCGAGCCCATCGGCTTGGTCCAGATAGGCACGATTCAGTCACAAGACCGAGACCGGTTATTGCAAAATTTCTAGATTACCGTATGAAAGAAACGGTCCTGGGGGCCTACCGTAAGATCCCCCGACTAGAAGTGGAGGGCTCGAAAATTCTAATCTTCCAGGATTTTTCAGCCTCAGTCTCCCAAAAAAGACGAGAATTTGCAGAAGTGTGTAAACTACTTCATGACAACAATAAACGCTTCCAACTGATGTACCCTGCTAAATTACAGGTCCAGGAGGATGCTCGAGACTCCTTCTTCTCTGACCCGATACTGGCAAAACCCCATTTTACTAGAGTACTTAATACTGCGGGACCCTCTAATCATTGACCTTCGCTTAGCACACTAAATTGTGCACAATATGCTGTTGCACTGGTGATCATTATTAGGCTACTCACATTGTATGTCTCTTTATTGTTTTTCTTTTTCTTGATGTTACTCTGTTATTGGTTCTTGGGTGTCAATGTAACAAGTACATTGACCACTCTCATGTTGATAAGTTTTGGGAAAATTAGAAATGGTGTTTTGAAGCGTCGTGTGTTTACAGTGTCGGTGCTGCTGGTGTCGGCGCTCTCTCCCCGTACCCCTAGGCATATGAACCTTCCTGGTGGCTGGGACAGGGGTGTTCCTCATATATGCAAACATCATTTATCAAATCAGTTTCCTAAATTGGGTGTTGGGTAATGCATTCTAACTCTCAATCTACCTCCACCTCAGTTCCCTCTGCTCCTCTTAAACTTGTGTCCTGTAACGTGGGAGGCCTTAACTCCCCCATTAAGAGAAAGAGAGTGGTGGCTCATCTCCGTAGGTTCCGCCCAGATATAATATTTTTACAGGAGACGCATTGGGAGGCGGGAGGGGATTCGACCCTACGGGCTCCGTGGTTGGGCGAATGCATTTCTTCAAAATTTCGCAGGAAAACTAGAGGGGTTTCAATCTTATTCCAAAAATATGTCCAATACTCTGTCACTGCCTCCATACCAGACCATGAGGGACATTTCTTAATTTTAGATGCAACCATTTGGGGCAAAAACTATACCTTAGTTAATATCTATGCTCCCAATGTGTCCCCTTCAAAGTTTCTACACACCTTAACACAAACCCTGGCACAACGTCAAAATGTTTTTTTAATTATAGGGGGCGATTTCAATTCAGTTGATGATCCAGCACTGGATAGACAACATACCCCACAAAACTCTTCATTGTCCTCATGCAGGCAGATACAATTTCTTAAGACAACATTACAGCTCAGTGACATTTGGAGACTTTTCAATCTGAAGGACAATTCCTTCGCTTATCACTCCGCAGTACATGGCTCCTGGTCTAGAATTGACTCCTTTCTTGTAGAGGATCTTTTGGTCCCACAGGTGCTTAAAACGGACATACATAATATCTTGGTTTTCGGACCATGCCCCAATTTCGCCTAGTCTCACTAGGTCCAATCTTACTGGGAATTTCAGGCCGTGGAGATTTCCAACTCATTTATACAATTCAGAAGACTTCCGTCTTTTCCTTACTAATAGTTGGTTGACTTACATAGACGACAACATTGACTATTGGGAACAACCAACTATTTTTTGGGGGGCATCCAAGGCCACCATGAGAGGCCGGATAATGGAGTATGTCTACCAACAAAAAAAGAAGGCTTCTGCACAATATCAATCCCTTCATACCTCCTTGACGACAGCATTACGAGCTTATATAGATTCTCCTTCCTCAGACACTCAATTAACGTACACCCAAGCACGACATTTGCTAGATGATTTTTTATTATCGCAGGCGCAAAGTGACTTGACATTCTCAAAATTTAAATACTTTAGATGGGGAAATAAAACTGGGCGCCTGTTAGCTACCATGTCCAAATCAAACACCTCTAGGAAACTGATCACGGCAATTAAAGATCCACACTCATCAGCGATAGACACAACGACTCCCCGTATTCTTCAACACTTCGAAAACTATTTTTCTAGTCTATACGGACCACGCCCATTTGATCAGGACATGCATGCCCATTTGATGTCGGAGGCGAACCTTCCCCCTATATCCAATTCTCTAAATGAAATACTTCCACAAGAAATTACCCTACATGAATTGACGCATACAATATCCAATTTGAAGTTACACAAATCGCCGGGCTCGGATGGGTTATCCAATGAATATTGCAAAATATTACAGGGACATATAGCTCCTACTTTAGTTGACTTATTCAATTAGATACTCAGAAACAGTACTGCCTTCCCCCATTTTAATAACGCTTACACTGTTCTGATTCCCAAGCCGCAACGGGACTCCCAACAAATAGATTCTTACAGGCCGATTACGCTACTTAATACAGATATAAAAATCCTTGCAAAAATTATGGCGGATAGGCTTCAATTATTGTTACCACAACTTCTCACAGACCACCAATTGGGATTCGTTCGTCAGAAACACCTAGTTAAAGGAATCAGAACGGCGATAGCAGCGGTAATGACATCCCATGGAGAAACTCATACACAGAATACTCTCCTCAATTTAGACACAACAAAAGCATTTGATACAGTTTTGTGGCCACATTTATTTGCTGTACTGCAAATGCGTCACTTTGCGTCATAAATTACTTGTATACTAACCCATCCACTTCCCTATTAATAAATGGGTATCAAAGCGGTCCCGTCGCCATGCACAGGGGAACACGACAGGGTTGTCCCATTTTGCCAATTTTGTTCAACTTAGCTATTGACCCGCTGCTCCGCCTCTTACAAAACGGCAATTGTTACAGAGGCATAACAATTGGCAGTAAGGAAATTAAATTGACTGCCTTCGCGGATGACGTTTTATTATATGTAGCGGATCCCTCCAACTCTCTTGATAGAATATTTAACATTTTAGCTGATTTCGGGTCGGTATCTGGCTTTGAGGTTAACACATCAAAATCGGTAGCTCTCCGTTTAGGGAACCCCTCATCCCGTATCTCTTTTACAGCCAACATACCAATAACATGGGCTCGACAACACTTCACTTATTTAGGGGTGAAAATTTCACATAATCCATTTCTTCTTTATGATTTAAATTTTTCCTCCGTCATACATTCTATAACAGCAGAGCTTGACGGATGGAAAAATCTGTTATTATCTTATCTTGGTAGAGCTCATCTTGTCAAAATGATCTCATTTCCAAAACTTATGTTCCCCTATACAAGCTCTCCCTTTTTTAATTTCTAACAAAGACGCAAAGCTGATCAACTGCACATTTAGAAAATTTATTTGGAACGGTAAATATCCAAGAATTGGCTTGAACAAGTTACAGCAAACTAAAACTACTGGGGGAATCAATTTTCCTAATATTCAGCTCTACTCCTATGCGGCTCATGCAAGATACATCAAAGATTGGTTATGTGGCCACGATCTCTATGCTAACACTTCTCTAGAGAAGGAAGTTTTGGAAAACACTAATCTTATCAATTTTCTTCATATGCATGATCAGGAGATTTCACCTATACTAAGGGACAATCCATTACTCTGGCACACCAGGAAAACCTGGCATATCCTTAGACACAAGTTTGGATTGAACGCACACAAATCTCTATTTTTTACTTTTACAGACAACCCCTAATTTCAGAATGGGCAGGCCTCTTATCCCTTTAATATTTGGCAAACTTACGGAATAACTTCTGTGGGAGGCTTAGTTTGTAGACCAGCAAAAAGGCCTTCCACGTTCTTAGAGACCAGGGAGCGATACCCCCAATTAGCCACTCACCCTATTGCATTTTTGCAGGCCCAACATTATGTCAGTGCGGTTTTACCTTTCTTTCAGATTTAGACTGGACGAATCCACTAGATACCCTATTACAAAATCATTGTTTGACGAACAAAGCCATTTCAACAGTATATTCTTGTATACGTCAGGCATTTATGCCAGATAATTCCTCCAAAAATCTTACTACATGGTTATCCCACCTTCCCAATGTATCCCCAGCAGATTTACTCCGCTCCCATACTAAGGCATGTGTATTGTTGCCCTACTCTGCCTACACAACAATGTTTTTAAATATACTGCATAGAGCTTATTTATCTCCAAATAGAAGATTCCTGATTGGCGATTCACAGAACTCGAACTGTTATAAATGCGGCTCCCCTTCAGCAGATTTATTCCACTGTCTTTGGGAGTGCCCTAAAATACGGGGCTTTTGGCTACAGGTGAGGTCCTATTCTACAGCCAACTTAGTCAATTATATTCCTGTAACTCCCGAATGGGCCCTCTTTGGAATGCTTCCTCCCAACACTCGTATTACTCCAGGTGGGAGGCGCCTTTTGCTAGCTATCAGTGCGGCAGCCTGCAAGACTATCTTGCAAACTTGGCTTCACCCCTCTCCACCCTCACTTTCACTTTTTAAAGCTAAATTACATTATTTGTTTAGAATGCAGTGGATTGAAGTTATTTTGGAAGTCAAGATTGAGAAATTCTTTCTAATGTGGGAGTCATATATAGCCACTCTATCGATTTCACTTAGAACACAAATCCATAACAGTCTGAAAAACTCGCCCTGGTATATGCTACAATTGGCGGCTAACGGTCCTCCAATTCAATTGTAAGATTAAGGTTGAGCAAATGAAAGAAGTGGGTCGGTTTCTAAGTACATACCTCTTAGGATCTGGGGGGTGCGGGGGGGGGGGAGTGGTGGGACACTGGCGGCGCGGCACCTTTTTAGTTGTCATTTAATTGTAACTGTGAATGTTTGTATTTTACTCAGTACCTGTTGTATCAACGTGACATTATGCTACTCTGTTCTATACGTTTGGACAAAATCTGCTGTTGTCAAGCACGGCACAGTTTATTTCTTTCAACTGCATCACAACTTGTATTATTACTTGTGAGGTTATCACTCGATGCTTCAATAAAAATTGTTTAAAAAAAAAAGAAAATATAGACTTTGCAATATACATACTTTTTAATAAATAATTCATTTATTATACATACAGTGTTACCAATCATTTATTCGGCCTAGCTTGCGCTGGGGATACCCATTTTTAATCCACATCACTACCCATAGCTGGCCACACACTACACCCCAATACATCACTACCCATAGCTGGCCATACACTACACTCCAATACATCACTACCCATAGCTGGCCACACACCACACTCCAATACATCACTACCCATAGCTGTCCACACACTACACTCCAATACATCACTACCCATAGCTGGTCACACACTACACTCCAATACATCACTACCCATAGCTGTCCACACACTACACTCCAATACATCACTACCCATAACTGGCCACACACCACACTCCAATACATCACTACCCATAGCTGTCCACACACTACACTCCAATACATCACTACCCATAAGTGGTCACACACTACACTCCAATACATCACTACCCATAAGTGGTCACACACTACACTCCAATACATCACTACCCATAGCTGGTCAGACACTACACTCATAGGCGTGCGCACAGGCAGCCCCTAATGTCCGGCACCCCCCACATGCCACACCTGCTGCAGCAGCGCAGTGGTGACCGCCACGACCCGCCACCGAGCCCAGCTTGCTGTTCATTCCTGCTGTAACTGTGACTCACTCCCCTCCCCGCTACGGCCGCCGCCAGGTCAGGACAATATACAGTAAGAAGCTGATCCGCGCCCGGCGGCCACACAGGGAGGACTGACATCATGTAAAAACATCCTCCCGGCTCACACCACGCACCCACTGCAATCTCACTTCTGTCGGCCATGCTCTCCTCCCGCACTGCACTCTCAGGATTCGGCCGGAGGACACATTCAGCAGAGAATGTAACTGAGAAAGTAAGAGTGCTGCAGGGGAAAGAGAGGGGGCAAGGCCAGCCAGGGGTAAAAAAATTATGTACTGTATATACTTCCAGTACATCCATGAAGTGACATTAGTTACCCCCCCAAAAAATGAGATCTGTGGATGCACTCAAGAAAAGAAAAGAAGGGCTGTATATGTATATTTTATACCGTGTGGCGTAATGTAGACTTGGCTCATACTCAGTAGCGGATTTTGCCACGGGCAAGCAGGACTTTTGCTCGGGGCGCTGCCTTCCGGAGGGCGCCGCACCATGGCAAGATCCGCTACTGCTGTGACCCCCGCTGCCCGCTGTGTACCCGGCTGTGTCCCCCTGTGACGGGAACTAGACGCTACGCGGCTAGTTCGCGCATCGCTCAGCATTTCAGCGGCGCTACTCTACTGTACAGGGGGCGTAACTGACCACGCCCCCTGTACAAAGTCATGCCCCTATTTCCCGCCCGGGGCGCAAAAAGGGCTAGAACAGGCCTTGCTCATACTGTGTGGCGTAATGTAAATCTGTCTCATACTGTGTGGCGTAATGTTAATTTGGCTCATACCGTGTGGCGTAATGTGAATTTGGCTCATACCTGTGGCATAATGTAGATTTGGCTGATACCGTGTGGCGTAATGTAGATATGGCTGATACTGTGTGGCGTAATGTGAATTTGGCTCATACTGTGTTGCGTATTGTGAATTTGGTTCATACCATGTGGCGTAAATGAATTTGTCTCATACCGTGTGGCGTAATGTAGATTTGGCTCATACTGTGTGGCGTAATGTGAATTTCGGCTCAGACTATGTGGAGTAATGTGAATTTGGCTCATTCTGTGTAGCATAATGTGAATTTGGCTCATTCTGTGTGGCGTAATGTGAATCTGGATCATTTTGTGTGTCGTAATGTGAATTTCGGCTCATTCTGTGTGGCGTAATGTGAATTTCGGCTCACATAGTGTGGCGTAATGTGAATTTGGCTTATACTGTGTGGCGTTACTATTCCAAATAGATGGGGACATTGACCCAGTGCACTATGGTAAAAGTCCTCTCCACGAAAGGAATCTAGATGCTACCGTGGGATGGGAAGGGGGGAGAGGGGAATGCATATGCACCTAGGCCCACCACTCTCTAGTTCTGTCACTGGGTCAGAGATAGGTTGGGGAAGTGTAAGCAGTGATAGGGTGCAGCGGCAGCTAGGACTCAGGAATATGCCATCGCGGACAGTCAGTACCAGCCGGTGGTCGCACCATTATGTTTCATTTTATTTCTCTGTGGGTGTATTATGTCTACTTTATTATTAGGAACTAGAGAGAAATTACATTAAGCCATGTGATTTTACTGAGAGAATGTAAAATAGTGCTAGACATGTCCCTGGGCGGCGCTAGACACGCCCAAAAGGCGGTGCAAGACATGCCCCTGCTGTGGTGCACCCCCTAATAAAAGATTGAGTGAGACGGAACATCGCATCTCAGACTTGGAAGATGTTACCTCTCTGCTTAAGAACAGGGTGGACGACCTATCCACGCAATTGTCGTCGGCACATGCTAAATTATCCGATATAGAAGGCAGTCTTCGGCGGAATAATGTTCGCCTGGTCGGGCTTCCTGAGAGGGCAGAGGGAACGTCTCCGGAGAAATTCTTTGAGGAATGGCTGATCAAGGTATTCACACGTGAAGTCTTCAGCCTGCAATTCGCAGTGGAAAGGGCGCATCGTCTTCCATCACGACCTCCTCCACCTGGCGCTCCTGCTCGGACATTTATTGCCCGTCTTCTTCATTTTAAAGATAGGGACACTATACTTTGTCTGGCTCGACTGCAAGGCCCGTTACTGTTTGATAACCATACGATCTCAGTCTTTCCGGACTTTGCCCTCGAAGTTCAGAAGTCCCGTGCCCAGTTTTCTTCTTGTCAAGCGTAAACTCCGGGACCGGAATATCCAATACTCAATGCTGTTTCCGGCTCGTCTGAGGGTTATATTCAATGATACCACGCATTTCTTCTCCAGCTCGAAAGATGTGGAGGCTTGGCTGGAGCGAAGACCTCCGGCTTCCGAATTAACTTGTCTTGGTTCATATGATGTTGACTAGTGGTCACTGCAGTTCTAGCTGACTTTACTTTTAGGGCAAATGTGTGATAATTATCTGTGTGTGTGTTTTTCTCTCTCTTCTATATAGCATTAGGCTGCTACTCTTGCTCGGGCCGATGTGCGGGAGTTCCTTCCTGTAGATAGCTTAGGGATTTAGTCCCACAGTTTTCTAATTGGTTCAGTTCAATCCAATTTAGTTTAGTTTTAGTTTTTGTTAGGGAACAGGTATGCCACTAGCTTGTTTGCTGGCTATACAGGGTGCGTGTGGGATGGGACGTTTAATTGTTGTTGTTGTTTTTTATTACAACTGGTCATTTTGTTAGATTGCTTGGTTTTTCAGATGTCACACTTGGAGGGTGTTCGGCCTCGGCTTCCCGATGCTAGTTGGGTTTTGATAATGTCGATATTATCTTAGACCGAAAAGCTATACCTCTATATACACTATTATCGTGGAGCCGCTATGGCCGCTAGACTGAATACACGTGCTACGCACTTTGTACGCTATTTGCGTACAGAGTCCCACACGTGGTACGTACTTGGCGTACACACGCCGCGCTGAGTGTACAGAGTACACAGCGTGCGTACACACAATTGATAACCTTTAAACCTTGTTAATGATACAATGCAATGATATGATTACACTTTAAACCCTTAGCAGTAAAGTACTGCAATCGATGTTATACCTTAAACCTTAAGTAGCGCTGACGGTATAAAGTACCCGCAGTGCGTACACCTTATCAATACTTATACACCTTATACAGATAAATACACTTTAAAGCCCTTGCAGGAAAGTGAAGACACAATACCGATTTGTAGTTGCAACCACAGGGTTCTAAGGCCACAGTGGATTATTCAAAAAGGTAAAACAATACAAATCATACACTACAGGCTAACAAGATAAATCTAAACAGAATAATGGCTACAGAGAATGTACATACGTGAGAATGTTCGCAAGCGCAACCCGGCCGGTCCTCTGCTAGTCAGATAGAAAGCGTTCAGAGTCTTCTGACCGGCCAGGCAACAATGGGCTATTTATACACAACATGCATACACAATACAATGGTCACTGTAATCTCATTGTCCATTGGACACAGAGATGTGTCTTTTCATTACAGAAGAGGTCATAGGTTGATTTGAATAGATGGGCGATGTCTTTCCCCAACTGCTCTTGTGGGTGGTATCCTCTGGATTCCCGCCGCATACATAATATACAGTAAATACAGTTAATGTTAATATTCTACTTCTGTACATAACTATACGCTGGAACATGCGATCTTTCTCTAACCAACACCAGAATGTTACCCTCAAAATACCCTACAGCTGGATACTAGACATCACCTTCCAACCTTTGTCTGACCCTTCCTATCATGCAAAGGCGAATCCCTCTGTCCAGGAACTGTTTAAACTATTAATACTCGCTGATGTGGTGTAGGGGAACTATATCTAAAATGTACACTATTTGGGTTAAATATGTAATGTTCTAATAACCCTCTATGCTTTCACAAACTCTACCGTAAATGCGCATACCACGCTCTAAGGCGCATGACCGTGGAAAGCTACTTTACGCAAATTGCGGATATGTGCACGCACGGCAGACTGAGTGCACGCGCAGCGGGCATGTGCATGGGGTTAGTACAAGGCATATGCATTACAATATTTTTCGAATTTGACAGTCCACCCTTTGGCAGTCAACAATAACTGCCACTATCTAAACATTAAACAGAAAAATATATAATACAATATCTACAGATGATTGGATGGTAGGAGGAGAGGTGTAGGTGGGAAATGTATGACCTAGTGGGATAGTAAAAGCATGTATGTATGAAATCCGTCTGAGGGGCATGTATCATCGTGCCGTACATGTTCTAGATAAGCTTCGAGGTATTGCGAAGTATATATTAAATCCTTCTTATCCCATATTACGGGTCTGTAAGTGGGCCAACAAACACTACCGAGCTCTTTTCGGCTTCTTGTTCCAACAAATGGGGTGCACATTTAGTTGATGATACATGGGGGGGACATATGTGAATGCTAATATATGGGTATTACCTATCGACTATGTGTGACACTACCTGAAGGTTGTAGAGATGAAGATAAGACACGTATCACAAATACATTCACATAAAATTTGTGCAATCGTTCTTGGGTGTTGGTTGAAGTCTTGTCTGGATGGGTGTATCTTTGCTGAAAGTATTAATCAAAGTCTTTTCTGGATATATGTATTGTTCATCAAAGGTCTTTTCCGAATGGATGTATTTTTGCTTGAGGGAAAACAAAGGAGAAACAGGTGAAAGAAATGGACCGTGGAATCACGTCTTATCACAACATTGGGGTATATTTACTAAAAATCGTATTTTCCCGTTTGAGGTCAAAGTTCAATCACGAATGACATCGAAAGTGTAAAGTAGCAATTTTTTGAATTTATTACGACTAATTTACTAAGCTGTCGTATTCTGCATTTTTGGATTTACCGATGTCGATGTCATTCGTTTTTTTTGGCAGTGTTTTACGTGAGTAACTTGTAAAACACTGCCGCCTTTAATACAATGAATCTCGGCCGGATCTGAGAGATCCGTGCTGGGCTTCATTATGCACCTTTAAAAAAAATAAAATCAGTGTTAAAATAAAATAAAAAATTGCGTGGGGTCCCCCCTCCTAAGCCAAACCAGCCTCGGGCTCTTTGAGCCGGTCCTGGTTGCAAAAATATGGGGGGGAAAATGATAGGGGTTCCCCCATATTTAAACAACCAGCACCAGGCTCTGCGCCTGGTCCTGGTTCCAAAAATACGGGGGACAAAAAGCGTAGGGGTCCCCCGTATTTCTGAAACCAGCACCGGGCTCCACTAGCCAGATACATAATGCCACAGCCGGGGGACACTTTTATATAGGTCCCGGCGGCCCTGGCATTACATAACCAACTAGTCACCCCTGGCCGGGGTACCCTGGAGGAGTGGGGACCCCTTCAATCAAGGGGTCCCCCCCCTCCAGCCACCCAAGGACCAGGGGTGAAGCCCAAGGCTGTCCCCCCCATCCAAGGGCTGCGGATGGGAGGCTGATAGCCGTTTTGTCAAAAAATGAATATTGTTTTTAGTAGCAGTACTACAAGTCCCAGCAAGCCTCCCCCGCAAGCTGGTACTTGGAGAACCACAAGTACCAGCATGCGGTGAAAAACCGGGCCCGCTGGTACCTGTAGTACTACTACTAAAAAAATACCCCAATAAAAACATAAGACACACACCTTGAAAGTAAAACTTTAATACATACATCCACACCTCCATATACACATACTTACCTATGTTCACACGAGGGTCGGTCCTCTTCTCCATGTAGAATCCATGGTGTACCTGTTGAAAAAATTATACTCACAAAATCCAGTGTAGATGGCTCCTCTTTTAATCCATTTGTAATCCAGGTACTTGGCAAAATAACAAAACGGACACCCGACCTCGCACTGAAAGGGGCCCCATGTTTTCACATGGGACCCCTTTC